>NC_037538.1:6718563-6738048 GCF_001531365.2 Cynara cardunculus var. scolymus | reverse complement strand
ACAATGAAATCGACGGATAAAGGTGGTTTGCACGGTTTTTACAAATTGGAGTGATTTTCATTTGATCGCTTATATATATATATATATATATCTCTCTCTCTCTCTATATATATATATATAGAGAGAGAGAGAGAGAGATCTATATATATATATATATATATATATAGAGAGAGAGAGAGAGAGAGAGAGAGAGATCTTCATACGAAAATGATGTATTTCAAAAAATAATTTATTTGAATAATGTCTTAAATAAAACTTTCTAAAAAAGTAATCCAAAAAGACATATATGTCATTTGTTGTACATAGATTATATATGAAAATTTATTTATTTCTATAAAGATCATTTAATACATTTAACTAAATCTTTATTCATGATTTTTTATAGTTTTTATGATTTAAGCATGATTAATTTTTATTTTTTACTACATTTAAAAAAATGTGTTTTAGTTTTTCACTTAAAATATTTATTTTTATTAAAGTAGTTTATTTATTGATTTTTTTACAATTTTCGTCATAAATCATATGTGATATGCACAACTAATGTTTTTTTTTTCCAAAAAAAGAATCGTTAATTTTCGTCAATGTATCATATGTGATATTGTTATAATGAAAAATCATATATGATATTGATTATCTACAACATTACATATGATATATGTAAATTGTGAACTGCATTTTGAATTACATATGATCTTATACATTTTAAATGTGTTTTGCTACACAATACATGTGATTCTGTTTTCATTAATTTTCTTTTTTGATGTTTAATTTTTTTGTTTTCCAAGTTTTAGATCACATGTGATTTTGACAAAAAAATATAATTCTTTTTAAATATTGCTTTAAATAAAAAAATGAATTCTTTAAATGAAAATTAAATATGCTTATTTAATACAATATTAAAATCGTAAATATGGTAAAAGTATAATCTTAAATAAATGTCTTAAATATAAATAAATTTCCTTTATGCCCTTTATTTACTTATTTTTGAAATTAATTATTTAAGGTATTATTTAATGAAATATATGGTTCATATTTAATATCTTGTTTTTTTAAATACGTACAATTCTCGTAACAAGACTGAATATAATCATAGCAATAAGTAAACAGAACACATACACACACACATAGAGAGAGAGAGAGAGAGTGGGAGATTCAAATGAGAACACGAACTATTTAAGAAAACAAGAAAAAGTCATTATGGGTTACAAGCCGAAGTCGTTAACCGGTTATAAGTACCATTAACTCAACCTTAGTATTTTTGACAGTGTGACTGGTCCATAATATTATTGTTTCAGCCCAAGACCGATTTGGGTCCGGTCCTGGACCGGTTTTTAACCATGTCTAATGTAGACAGATGACGAGTTTCAACTTTCAATGTTGAGATTTGAGAAGACAAATAAATATATTTATTTTAACATTTGATTCAAATATTAATGTATTATTTAAGTTGATACCAAATCTTGTAAAATACAAGACAAACCATTAAAGTGAATTTCAACAATTCCTTTAAATCAACTATTTAATATTCAATCATGTAAATTAACACCTTTATTTCATGTTTAGTTCAAAAATTCTTTCATCATTGAAGTCGATATAAAATCACATGAAGAAAAATAGAACCATTAAAGAGAAGTAAAGTGCTTACTTCAATTTTACATTTCAAAGAATATGGCACTAAACATATTGAACGAAGACCCCATACAGATGTCTAATTCTAAAATAATTAAAATAGAGATCATTTCACTCAACGACTAAAGCTTTTAATAGATTAACGAGTGTAAGGTTCCAAGTTTGAGCCTCAACTTCTCTTGTATTAGGTCAAACCAGTGGGAAAAGTTGTTTTGTTTCAATATTTATAGCGTATGTTATAAAGTATTAAGATTAAAGATACGAAGAAAAAAAAAGAAATAGAAAAAAGCAAGAAGGCAGAATGTCATGATCAAAGAAAAAGGCTCTTGAACACAGTGAGGTGGGACAGTATACAGTATATGTTGATGAGAGTATCAAAAGTCCAGTTGATAGTTGAGAGCTTCAAATAGAAGCTTTAATGGTAGTTGAGAGATCATTCATTCAACACTTTTTGTCTATGTTTTGAAGTTTATATCTAATTAATCTGATGAATATGCATGATTATATTTGATGATGTTACATGGCATATGCCGTATGAATTCATTTTTTTTTAATTAAACTATATACACTGTTTACCAATTTTTTATTAAGTCCTGTACGGATAAATTTATCTGTCTGGATAAATGGATGTTGTTGTTTACTTTTTTTTATATCTAAACCAACAGTCTGAATAACATAAATGACCGATTTATCCCCTCCCCTAAGTGCTACATTCTTAACTTAAAAACATAAGTGTTACATTCTTAACTTAAAAACATAAGTGTTACATTCTTAACTTAAAAACATAAAGAAAGTTAATATGACTTTGATCCTTAACGTTTCATTTCATTGTGGGGCACAATATGTGTTTAAAAATATTGTTATCATGTCTTGTTTCTTAAAACAGAAAGAAATGTGATTGATTGAAATGTAGAGAGGATGGGTCACTTGCATGGTTAGACGCAATGATGTTACAAGAACATTTGTGATCCAAGCAAACATAGATAAGCACCACCACACCTACCCCTGACTTGTTCTGCAATTAAGGATATCATGTTTCTATTCAATTTAAATACCCTGATTAAGCCAAGCTGAACCCAAGCCTCAGCTCTTACAAATGAATCCTACTTAGAAAACTTGGTGTACAGTGGATGAGTATATATGATATAGTCTAGATGAATGAATGGCTTCATAACATATCAAGATATATATAAATCTTGATTATAGGATTCACTTTCTTTGATGTGCCATATCTATAATCTCCATAGTAGTTAGAGTTATACCAATACAAGAAGTTAATGTTTAGAAGGTTACGATGCCCAAAACCTGCACGTTTCCCATGTTAGCCTTTTTCCAACAGGATACTGCTTCTGTGCACCAATCTGAATCCAAACTGGAGGACATAGCATCATATTATCGAACCAATCTTTCTTGTATATTTTAGAGAAGATAAAGGCTTATATAAAACATGATTAGCATTTTAAACCATCATTAATAACATTTTGATGTAAGTAACAACATAAATCAAACCAAAGGGCCTTTGGCCTAGCAGTATCGTAACCCTTGGCCTTCTAGGAGGTCAGGGGTTCAAACCTCACCATAGGTGAGGAGGGCGTGTGAGTTTATTTGTTGCATTTGCCGTATATAAATATTATATACTTCAAAGAAAAAAAAAACACAAATCAAACCAAACAAATCCAATATATCCCACACAAAAGTAGGGCTCGGAGTAGGATGTCTCAATAGATGGAGAGGTGGTTTATGTGAAAACCCCTAACTTGCAACAAGCATATCAAGATAGAGAAAATAAATTCTTTTGTTGGCAGGAAATAGCAAACATCACCATTTTAGCCAACCGGGGTAGTGATCAACTCTTCCACCCATATCATTCATTTAAATATGCAGAATCATCATGCTTTCTAAGAACATGTCATTTTAATCAATTATACAACTTTAAAAAGGCAAAAACCTCATCTTACTTGACATATTTTGCTCATAATCACTCAATCTTGTAAAGTGCAGTGTTGTGCAACGGAAATCCACATAAATTGTTAGAATTTTTAGCAACTCTTTTCCTGTCAATAAGGTGTTCTTTTTGCATTTCACAAGTCCGTTTAATTGCTTAAAATTGAAATGTCAAGTACATCAGTTCAACATGCTGCCCTTTAACAAAGGAATAAAATTGTTGCTTGCTTATTTGAAATTTGACCAAATATCTTAGTAAGATTTAAGAGAACTTCAAGTCATTAATGGGGAATGCTTTTATGTAATTCTAGTCTTGGCAAACAAGTGAGGGTTTGGCCTTTGGGTTTATTCCACAATGAACAGGATCATTTATCATAAAGTTGGGCCTTACAACAGAATTAAGAAGACAGTATAAATGTATTGATACAGACACCCCCTTCGCCTCATGAAATATCAACAATTCACACTAATCGTAGTTGTGCACTTGAGCATAAGTGTATATTTATTCAGCAAATGTCTAAAACAACATTATGTATTTAAGAATCAAAACCATCACCAAATAGAGGAAGTTGCAATGATATGCAGCATCACAAAATGAAATTATTGTAATTTTTACGAGATAGAGGGAGTGTAAATAAAGATTATATAGTCATTCAGAGAGCAAAAAAGGATTGAGATCATACCTTCAAAAAAGATATCAAGCAAATGGAAGATGCTTTAAATTGCAGGTGTCAGTGCTATAAACTTGGTTTCCTCATCACAGTCGTCGTCGCTGATCCATCCATAACAAGGCTTACGCCTACCAACAGAGACATTTACAGGGGTATTAGCAGCAATCGAAGCAAGTTCTGAAACAGGGGGGTCTTTGGAACACTGGAGGTTAACTTCATCTGCAGAATGATTATCACAAGTGTCAAATGGGCTCTTGAGAGTGCTTTTGTCCAAAGCAATGTCCTTCAGGCATTCTTTGTTCTCCGATCCTGCAAAAATATCGGCCCTTTAAATTTAAAGCACAACACATACAAATATATGTATAGTTGTTCCACTCAACTTCCACCACATGCCCAAGAGACAACACTCTTATATGGTCAAGCAGTCTACATTTTGAATCTTAACAAGAATTTAATACAAACACTACATATATATGGTGCTAGTTACATAGATTAATGTAGATATGAAATCTTTTCTCAAAAATGTAAAGAATTTATATCTGCTTTGAAGTTGAAAGTAGGATGTTTGACCCCAAAAGTCGAGGAATACCTTTTATGGAAGGGAAGAGTAGTTTGTCATTTGGGTAGTCTTGCATGTCCCAACTCCAGAAAACATCACCAACTTTCCAGAGTTGACAAAGATGAATTAAAATTGAATTTTAACTAATTTATTACTCATTCATCAGGAGCATATTTAGATGCAAAGAAAAATGAGAACTAGACCTGTGTAGTTTGTCAATGATGCATTGTTGTTTCCGTTGAAAGATGCATCTTCAGCAGCTACTTCATTCGACTCTACAGTGACCAACTCATTTCCAGTGTTCTCGATCTCTGATGATGCATCCTGCACAAGATGAACTCAAAAAGAAAAAATGATTAGAGCCACTCCATCCTTTTTCGAAAATTAGAGGCACATTTTGATTTTTTAAGGTCTGCTTTTCCAACACAGAATTGATATGTATTTTATAAAGTTGAACATAGTACATTTAACCTCAAAAATCAAAGTACATCAATCTTGTGTACTTATCAAAACATCAGATTTACAATTACAGGTCTTGATATCCACACTAGTAACCAATCCCTCAAGAATTACACATGGGCATACCATCCACATTTGCACTTGTGAAATGAATCTACTATGATATGATATTAAACCTCTATGATTCTTACATATCGTTTCTTTGAAATAATCTTACTATTATTAGAAACCCTTTCTGCTTGTCAATCAGACCATCAATTAAACCCAATCTTTTTTATATCTTTCTCCTTTCTACAGTTTATCAAACCCAACAATTGAGTTTTACCATCTTAAGCTATCATCACCAGCCTGTATTCTAAATCTTTTCCATATTCAGATGCTGACAGGAGACAGATAAGCTTGGGAGAAAAACAGAAAGGTTATCTTGATGCACTACAATTATACAAACCCATGTACAAATCCTTATTTTTATTACAAAACTGTCTGAATCACGCCTGAAACGCATGAATCATTAGATATACAAATTAAAGAAAAAAAGTGATAAAACAAATGTCAAGCTAGGGCCTTCATGACCTTACCTTTAACAAATTCCGTGTTTGTTCAGTCTCTTGTTCATCAAGAAGGACATCTATAAGAACCTTGTACCCGTCTTCTTCAATTAATATCCATCCATCATCACCATACAACTAGTGATCACATCAAACGACAGCCAAAAACAATGAATATCTTATGGTCCAAATTCCAATAACAACCAAAAATATAGAGCGGGAAAACCAAAAGGGAATGGACTCGTTACTCTATATTAGACATGGTAGACGTTCCAAAAGTGAGTGACAAGTTAAGAAGTGAGGAAGAGCAGAACTCTTGAACAAATTGTTCTCAATAGGGAAATGGGTAAACCAACTAGGCAGGCCATAAGATCCCCCAACCTTGTTACTCACTTTAATGCTTTGTAGAATGCCGAATAAAATTGGTCCATATGATGGGACCGTCAATTTGAATCCTAAACCTTATAAACAGATTATTATCGAAACTTAGACATGTAAACAATAAACCATTAAATGTCAAATTGATGCTCAACATTCCTGCACTTTCAATGTTGACCCTCTTTTCATCAATCATTCACAACTCCTCTAGCTAATTTCTCTCTGTTTCATCTTCCTCCTACCTCTATGTTCATAATTTATGTTGGTTACTGATGTCTGTATAAACATATCATAAAAGTTGCACTACAAATTCATCATCATAGAAAAAAAAGCTCAAGGAAGCCTCATAGAGTTCATTTCAAATCATGTAAACTTTGATTTTCTGGTCAAAATGCTCATTTTTCAGTTCAAAAATTAACGTGAGTTTTTAATTTCTTTCTGTCTGCTCTTATTTACATAACGTAACATTCTGAGTTTTGATTCTCCAATCTGTTGGAAATAAACAGGGTCTCAACACAAACATAAACCCTACCCAATCAAAAAATTAACAAAAATACAATTCAGTTTACATGAAACCAAATATATATATATATATATATATAGAGAGAGAGAGAGAGAGAGAGAGGGGTTTAATAGGAAACAAAAAGAAACTGATGTAGGTTTTGAGAAATTGTGTGACCTTGAGAAGATCTCTAACAGTTTTCCTGACGAGTTGCCTCGAGAATCCAAAAGTGCTCATCTGATCGAGAGCCGCATCCATTCGGGTCAAACCCATCTGTAAATCATGCCCATAGAGATGATGAGGATGAGAGCAAGAAAAAAAATAGTAGATACAAGTTTTTTATTGAGAAACTTTACCTTTCTTCGTCTCTTGGATGCCATGTAACTAGATTTCGTCGGAGAATATGGAAGACACTCAAGGGGCATGCATGAGACTGACCACTCCACCTCCTTTTTTCCATCACCAAAATCCTAATAACAATAAAACAAAAAAAAATTCAAAAAATATTAATTTTAAGTCACCATTATTTTCAAATAGATTCTCCAAAATTGATTCCGACAACCAAGAGTGAAAAGCTTTAAAAAAAGTAATTTATTTTCAGCGTATTCCTCGTTTCATTTTAGAAAATAAACATTAATTATAACATTAAAATATTTTATTTATTTATTAAAATATTTTTTCTTTTTAAATAATTATTTTTATAATTCCATATTAATAAAAACATTTCTCTCACATTGTGATTATTTTTGGAGTGTTATTCATATTTAAAGATGGTTTTAAGAAGTCTATTGAAGCATAAAATTGATTCAAAATCTTCATTTTTTTTCATTTCAGAGGATTCGTTAAAAATGCTGTTAATAGTAAATAAAATAAATAAATTATAACATCTTCGATACCTTTATTATAGCATCCTCATTAGTTGTGCTAATATGTTATAATATTTCTAAAATAAAGCATTAAAAGTTAAAATGTCTAAAAATATTGGAGCCAACTCTAAGATCTACTTTATTTTAACAAATCTATCATTAATTATATTACTAAAACATTCGATACATTTAATAAAATATTATTTCTCTCTTTTAAACACTTAATTTAAATGTTTTGTATTTATGAGAAATAATTAAATATTATTTTTCTCTCTTTTAAATATGAAGTCTTAGAAATTAATCCAAATTTGAAGATTTCTACCATTTATATCTTACTTTCTCTAAGTTAACAATTTTTGTTTGAATAAAGAAATGAATTTCATTTGATTTTCTTAGAGCAGATTCTTTAAAATTGGAAACCAAAAGTTAAAAAATCTTTAAATAATTATTAATTTTATCGTTAAAATACTTAATACAATTCAAAAATATATTAATTTTTCTCTGTTAAAATTTTAATTCAAAAGATTCTCGAAAAAATAAAATATTATTTTTCTCTTTCTTAAACAATTATTTTTAAGATTTATTTAAATTTCATGTTTTTTTACTAGAAGGGTACTCGCACAATACAGCGAGACACATATCGATTTTAATGTTTTGTGTTTTTCTTTTGTCTCAATTGATGTTATAATACGATTTTGAGAAAACGATAATGTTTTTATTTTTAAATAAGATATAAATATGAAGATATCATAAAAAATTGAAAAAAATATTAATATTAGTACTAAACTAACTATTTAGTTTTTTTTTCCTGTTTTTGTGTATTTCTTTAATTCATTTTTTTAGTAATATATTTTTTTTATAAAGATAATAATTAAGTATTTCCGATGATTATCCTAATTATATTTTAATTTTTTCATATTTAAAATGATTTTAAGAAAGCAATAATGATTTAATTTTTGAATAAAATATAAATTTAAAGATTTCATAAAAATTTGAAAAAATATATATCAATGTTAATATCAAATCAACTATTTAAAAATTCTCATTTTTTATGTAATTTATTTATTTTTATTATAATTTAATTTAAGTTTAATAATGAAATAATTTATTTTTGGTTTAATAATATAAATTTTATAAAGATAATAATTAAGTATTCTGTTAGAACTTAATAATTATTCTAATTATATTTTAGATTTTTTATATTTAAAATGAAATGTTTATCCTGCATTTGATTATATTTATCCGCAGTTAGTTACACAAATTCAGATATGTAGCTTTAATAAGTTGTACTTACGCATTAATAAACAATATTTTATGCATAAAAAATGAGTTTTAAGAGTTTTTGTCGAATGCTTTATAATATAATATATATTTTGAAGAAAACTTTTAATAATCCGTTAAATATTTAAAATCTTAATTTTAAAGAATTTGTTAAAAATAATGTATAAAGTCTTAAAAAGTGATTTGCTAAGAGATGATTACGGTTGAAATGCTTTCTTTCGTTACTTTCCAAATTTGCCCTCATGTGTAAATTACTTTTTTAATTATATCCAAACATGTCACCATCATATTAAATTATCTACAAATATATTATATTGACTTTTGACTTTTTTTTTAATTTCAGAGTTGCAAGAGTTTTTTCCTTCTATCTTTTCTATTTATCATCGTTTTTTTTAATATAAACACAACGAAAAATCTAAAAAAACACAATAAACTTTAATATTTGATTAAATCATTGAATAATTTTTTAGAATAAATATGTCATTGGACATTCTAAAATCTGTTAAATAACTTTTTAAATTTTCTAAAACATGTTAAATACATCATTATGACCAATAAAACCGGTTAATATGGTAAAATAATAGAAAAAGTCTGAAAAAACCCAATGAGTTTTCATAATTTAAACGATTAAGTCCCTAAACATTTTAATCAAAACAATATTTACATCTATAAAATGAAACAAATATACCAAAAAAATACTTACATTTAAAAAAATAAAAAATATAATGTCAATGATTTCTAAATAAAAAATAATTTAAAAAGAATTATTGATTAAATTTATTTCAATGATTTTTTTTAAAATAAATATATTTTTAATTAAAATAAATTTAATGTGTAATCTTTTTTAAATCTTTTTTATTTTTTCTTAATTTGAAAAACCAATAATAAAATATTTTTTATTTTTAATTAAAATAAATCTCATCAATATTCTTTTTAAATGTAAGCATTTTTTTAGTATATTTGTTTCATTTTATTAATATAAGTGTTTTTTTAGTTTAAAAAATGTTTATGAACATAAGCATTCAAAATATGAAAGTTCATTGATTTTTTTTTCTAGATTTTTTTAATTATTTTATTATATTAACCAGTTTTATAAATTATAAGAATGTATCTAACAATTTTAAAAAATCTATAAAATTATTTAACAGATTTTGAAATATTCAAAATCTTATTAATTCTAAAAAATTATCTAAAACCTTAATTATTCTAAACATTAAATTTCATTCTTTTTTCCCATGTAAAATACAAACCACAGCAAACCTTATTTCTCTCCGACTTGCCCGAGTAAAATACAAGCCCATAGGAGTCATGGTAACTTAGGTAGGTTCACCGTTCCCACAACAAACCTATTTCTCTACGACTTGGGAGTTGCAACCCTCGACTTGCTTCTGATTCTCTCTCAATCTGCGCTCGCTTCCGTCCTTCCTTTTTCTGTGACTTGCGACTCTTTCTCTCACTCGTTGTGTCCAGACGTCCATTGGTCCTGTGGCTGATCTTAATCCTCCAAAACCAGGTTTGAGTCGTAACTTAGGTATGTACTAGTTGTGTTTTTTGTTTTATCAAATTCTAATGTTGTCACTAGATTCTTGAATGGGCAGTAGTTGATTTATTTGATTGTTGTTGTTTGGTTCTTGGATAGTTGAATGTGCAATAGGTAATTCACTTGAATGTTGTCATTCCGATGTGCAGCAGGCAACTGATGTTCTGCCCTCACTTGAATTGTTCTCCCTTAACTTTGCAATTTTTCACATAAAACTCATGATTGCCAATTGGTCAAGACCCTAAATATGATTATATGAAACTCATGATGGACTAATGGAGTCATGCAATAGCTAATTTCATAGACAAACTTCTTAACTGACTAAAACTAGTATGGGGAGGACAAAAGTGAAGTAGGAATGAGCCATTGATGTTGCAAAGTGTAAAGGATTGAAGAAGAATCTATCAGTTAAGTGTTTTGGAGTTGGATTGAGAAGTTATGAATGTTGATTTTGGTTTATATAGAAAATGTGGGATGTAGGAAATAGGGACTGGTTATTTTGGTTTTTGGTTTATATGCTCAAATTCTCATCTATATATGGCTTGTTTATCTCTTGTGATGTTTATTTTGGGTTGTTGGTCTTGATGGTGGTTTTTAGTCCTATTGTGGAGTTTTAAGGGGTTGTGTGGTTGATTTTTCATTCCTATTTGGTTGTCAATTTGTCATTTGGAGGATGGTTGGGTGGTATTTCTTATATTTTAGTCTTCATTTTGGTGAAGATTAGGTTTACTTTAGTCCTGTTTGGTTTTCTACTATGAGATGCAGGGGCTACAACAGCTTTATTAACGAAACGCTAACATGTTTTTTAAAAACAAACGCCCAACTGCAGGATCATGCATATGAACAAAAAACCAGACAACTGTAAATTACCACACTCGGATGTATTAAATTGGGCATCATTTGGTCTTTTCGCTCTGGGCACCAAAGATCTCAAGGCTGGCACTGTTGTTTAGGACCTATCCCTAATTTTCACCATGCCACATCCACAAAATTTATGGTGCTGCTTGTTTTCCTCTTAATTATTTCATTAAGAGATAACTTTTGATTTGATAAAAAAACCCTCTCTCTTAATGGTTCTACTAACCTCTTAGCGATTTTTTTAATCTAGGTTCTCCCCAAATCATTAAAACCCTTATTTTTCCAAGATTGCCCTTTCAAGCTTTTCTCACGCCACTCTCGAATCTGCCACATTCTTTACAATGAATCTGCTCAATCGAATCTGTCACATTCTTCAGGTACATCTTTCACAAATCATATTTGCTCATCTCTCACAATCGATCTGTTTCTCTGTTCGATTGAAACCTTTGATTAAAACAAGCGAATCTGCTCATCTCATAATCTGGTTGAAACCATCAATTTATCTGTTTTCATCTGGTTGAAACCATCGACTTTATCTGTTTGCATCTCTCATAATCTGGCCGAATCTGCTATCGCTCATATCTGCATCTGTTTTTATGAGATGACTGTTAAAAGGATTTTCATTGCATAAAACAGAGAAGCTACCATTCGGTTTCTGCCTTGTGACTCATGAGAGTGTTCTATTATTTGCTACTTTAGCCTGTGCCTGGCTAGTTTAAGGCTTTCATTTTATTCTTCGGATAGTAGTTTTGGATAGACTCTTTATGTGGTGTTGATTTTTTTCTTGGATCTATAGGTTGGTGATATTAAGGGCCTTGAATGTGTGAAAGCTTTTGTGTTCTTCTGGTTCAAGTGTTCTACATTTTTTATTTGATGTGCTATTATTATGTACTTTCCATTATCCTGTCTCTTCAATTCCTAGGAGTGCTTCTCATTGTTGGAGAGCCATCCACAAATTACTAGAGAAGATTTGCATCTGCTTTAAACCATCAATCATAAATAACATACAAAGCCATCCAGGTTTCATTTAAGCACTTGCAGTAGCTCAATGAGGATTCTTCTCCCATCCCTCATTAGTCCGGCCAAAAAATCGTCATATCACTGGCTTTCTTCACCTCTGCCGTAACGAAAACATGTGGCGGATTTGCTGGCCCTTTTGAGTATGCTTTCTATCTTCTCATTCTCATCATTTGCTTTGAAATATCATGTAAGTTCTTTATTCTTAACTAGTTGAAACCGTAAATCCACTTTCATTGAATCTATACTTCTCTTAATTCTCTCTTCGCGGTCTTAGTTTAAATCTTCTATAAGTTGATAATTGGAATGATGGTTATAGACCTCTACTTTGACTTTGGAAAATCAGCCAGGGTATTTTTTGAATTGTAGAACTGGTATGTATGTTAAGCTTTTTGATTGTAATTTGATAAATGGACTAAAAGCACTGGGATTTGTAATTCCTGGTGGTAACAGGAATTAATGGTAAATTGTGTCTGGAAAGGACCATGTCTAACATTAGAAAATCAAAATGCTGCTAATTATTTGGAAAAATGGAGGGACTGTCTTCTTTTTTGATCATTAAAGCTTTGCACAATTAATCTATGATCAAACGATCATGTGATATTTATCTTTACGTATTGGGCAATGTTGAGTAGCGCTGATTGAATAGGAACTTATTGGATGCTGTGATAGATTATAAATTGTATCCGTTTTCTTTTGACTATCAAGGTTTGGATTAATGCATGAGCCATTGTTTTTCATTTTGGGAGATATTAATTAGACAGGAATTCATTGAATATTATAATAGATTGCACGTTATCCTTGTCTGATAGCTCATAATTATTGAATGGGATTGTTTACCATTGAGTTACTGGAAGTGTTTTTTCTTTGTATGTTATTTATGATCATGTATGTGCCTGTACTATGCATCTATTATTGTCAGTTTTAATTTTTTCTGATCCACTGTTTCCGTATTTCGTTAGGAGTTCCAAGTTTACCATTTCTCAGAATTGGAATGAGAGCGCCGAATGCAACTGAATAATGTAGAAGCAACTGAATGCAAGGATGAAGACTCTTGTTATATGCCGAGGTATAAGTTGCAATAGAACTGCATATTTCTTTGAATAGATCCGAGCCTGAGAAAGTTCCGTCAAGCATATTATACCGACCATCATACTCTTGTCAATTGGTTTTATCATTTTTATGTTCCAGCTTGTATGCATCAGTATTTTCTTGTTTGACCAGTGAGGGTGTTGCATTGCATGGTTATTGGCCGCCGATCTATCATTAATTTAAGTTTGAAGGAAAAGTTGGATGCAGTTCTTCACAGACATGGTAATTTATTCTTCTTTCTGTTAGTTTGATAATTGCTGATCACTATCGACTCGTTGGTGCAGGGAAGTTATGTGACTCTAGTTCAAAATGCTCTGATATTGTTGCTCTGTGTGGGAGGTTGCTATCTTCATATAATGGGCCTTTTGAACTGCAACGAAGAGCTCTTTCTTCTATGAGTCGAAGTGATCAAGAGCAAATTAGAAAATTTGATGGAGAAAGGCAAGGAGTGGAGTCTGTGTGCCAGATCTTGGAGGGTGGTCCGTGGGGGACGTCCTTGGAGAATGCTTTATCCACCTGCAATGATAGTGCACAAACTGATGTGGTCATTGCTGTTTTACGGAAACTGAAGGATGTCAATCTTGCAGTAAATTATTTTCGATGGTCTGAGAGGAAAACCAATCAAGCACATTGCCCTGAAGCTTACAATTCGCTTCTAATGGTGATGTCAAGGAGTAAGAAGTTTCATCAGATTGAACAAGTTTTGGAAGAAATGAATCTTGCTGGTTTTGGCCCATCTAATAGCACATGCGTTGAGTTAGTTGTAAGCTGTGTTAAGAGTCATAAGCTAAGGGAAGCTTATGATCTGATTCAACTAATGAGAAGGTTCAAGTTTCGCCCTGCGTTTTCCGCTTATACAACTCTAATTGGAGCTCTCTCTACCGTACATGAACCCGATCTCATACTCACGCTGTTTCACCAGATGCAGGAGCTAGGTTATGAAGTAAACGTGCATCTATTCACAACCGTGATCCGTGTATTTGCTAGGGAGGGTAGGATTGATGCTGCTCTTTCTATGTTGGATGAGATGAGAAGCAACTCTGTAGATGGTGATATTGTTCTGTATAATGTCTGTATAAACTGCTTTGGTAAAGCAGGCAAGGTGGACATGGCTTGGAAGTTCTTTCACGAAATGAAAGTTCATGGCATCATGCCTGATGATGTTACATATACTAGCATGATAGGCGTTCTCTGCAAAGCTAATAAACTCAATGAAGCTGTTGAGTTATTTGAGCAGATGGAGCATAATAAGAAGGTCCCATGTGCATATGCTTATAACACGATGATCATGGGTTATGGAATGGATGGAAAGTTTGATGAAGCATTTCGATTACTTGAGAAACAAAAACTGAAGGGTTCGATCCCAAGTGTGGTTGCATACAACTGCATTCTCACTTGTCTTGGAAAGAAGGGGAGAGTAGATGAGGCTTTGAAGTTATTTGAGGAGATGAAGAAAGATGCAGCGCCTAATCTCTCGACATATAATATACTCATAGATAATCTTTGCAAGTCTCACAAGCTTGACATTGCTGTAAAGATTCAAGACTCCATGAAAGAAGCTGGTTTGTATCCTAATATTTTAACTGTGAACATAATGATTGATCGACTGTGTAAGTCTCAACAACTTGATGAAGCCCATGCGATATTTGAAAATATAGATCACAAAGTTTGCCCCCCAACCAGTTATACATATTGCTCTCTTATAGAGGGGCTGGGTAGGCACAACAGAGTTGATGATGCTTACAGGCTATATGAAAGAATGGTGGACTCTGGTGTGATTCCAGATGCTGTTGTCTATACGTCTCTTATCAGAAGCTTTTTTAAGTTAGGAAGAAAGGAAGATGGCCATAAGATCTACAAAGAAATGGTTCGTGGGGGAATCAGTCCAGATCTAACCCTTTTAAACGCTTATATGGACTGTGTTTTTAAAGCTGGCGAAACGGACAAAGGCAGAGCTTTATTTGAAGAAATTAAGGCTAGGGGTTTTATACCAGATACTCGGAGCTACTCTATACTAATACATGGATTAATAAAAGCAGGGTTTGCACGAGAAACCCATGCTTTATTCCATGCGATGAAGGAACAGGGGTGTCTCTTGGATACCCTTGCCTATAACACTGTTATTGATGGATTTTGCAAATCAGGTCAGGTAAATAGAGCTTATCAGCTTTTTGAAGAAATGAAGGTGAAGGGACATCCACCCACTGTCGTTACCTATGGATCTGTGATTGATGGGCTTGCAAAGATTGACCGGCTTGATGAAGCTTACATGCTTTTTGAAGAAGCTAAATCAAAAGGTGTCGAGTTAAATGTAGTTGTGTACAGCAGTCTTGTTGACGGGTTTGGAAAGGTTGGTAGAATTGACGAAGCATATCTAATTATGGAAGAATTAATGCAGAAAGGTTTGACACCTAACATATACACATGGAATTGCTTGCTTGATGCACTGGTGAAAGCTGAAGAAATTAACGAAGCCCTCGTATGCTTTAATTCGATGAAGGATTTAAAGTGCATTCCAAATGCTATTACTTACAGCATTATCATAAATGGTTTATGTAGAGTTAGAAAGTTCAACAAGGCATTTGTGTTTTGGCAGGAGATGCAGAAGCAAGGGCTACAACCAAACGTGATCACATATACTACAATGATTTGTGGGCTTGCAAGGGCTGGAAATGTATTAGAGGCCCATCGTCTCTTTGAAAGGTTTAAGAAAACTGGAGCTACCCCGGATTCGGCTTGTTATAATACTATGATAGAAGGCTTAAGCATATCAAATAGGGCGATGGAAGCATACTCGTTATTTGAGGACACTAGATTAAAAGGCTGTAACATATATCCAAATACTTGTATTGTACTTATGGATTCATTACATAAGGCTGAATGTCTTGAGCAGGCAGCAATTGTGGGTGCTGTGTTGAAGGAAACAGCAAAGGCTCAGCATGCTTCAAGGTCCATGTAGAAACATAATTTTGTTGATGTTATACAATCGAATCACACCCATATGAGGTTCATTTTCTCCCACCATTCAAATTCCATAGTACATTTGACATGCTTTTATAAGGTAGAGTTGACCAATCAGTTTCTCTTTCGACACGTGAATGCAGAAAGAAGGAAAAATGATCGAGTTCAACACTGAAGCTAGAGAATTGGCTTATAGAGTGATCGATGGATACTAGCTGAAGGTGGGTTTCTTCGGCTGCTGAATCAGGTGCGCACATGCTACATAACTGCAAATTGTGTGTATGGGTGTAATGGTCACCATGGTTTGCCTGATTTCTTGGAGAATTTTTTCTGATGACATAAAGGTCGTTTTTTATTGTCCAAGCGAATTACCAATGGCGGGATGGTAAAAGTTGTCTTCTTTTGAATGTGATTTCCGGTCTCTTTCTAAATGGGTGTTTTTCTTAGCGTTTATCTTGTAATTTTAATTCAAATGCTTTAAGTTTGTTGTCCAAAATGCCCGTTCTTGCAAGGCATAGTAATTTTATACGTTTTTTTCTTCATGAAGGATTGGTTTATATGCAACGATAGCTATATATAATAGTTTGAAATTTTCAACCACTCAGATGGCTCATCCCATTTCTTGTATGGTAACTTTCATTTCATGTGTGGTTGATCCCTAAATGCTTACTCGGTAAGTGGTTAGCGGCAAGAGGCGTCACCCTCACATATTTTATCGGACAACATTCTTGGTCATCAAAATGAATAACTGAGAAGTGTCTTTTACCCTGTAAGTGCTTAGAAGTTACAAGTCTTTTCCTACACTTACCGGGTAAGATTCTCGTTAGTTGCCATTTTTTTTATCGGGTAAGATTCTTGCTTGTCCTTGCCATGCTAACCATGTGAGCGGCAGCTAGAAGGAAAATGGAAAACCATCTTTATAAAAATGGTTTATAGAAATGATTGATCTCTTCGATTACTTGTTCGATTTATATTTCTCAAGTATTAGGATATTCTTGATGATCTCAACAAACGCTCGATATGGAAAACCATATGTATAATTTTATTCCTCAAAATCTTGATGTCATGGATTGTATAATAACCAACCTATATATATATATATATATATATATATAGTTTGATTTCAAGTCTTGGGAGTTTGATTTTTCTTTTTAACATACCCACCTCATGTTTTTATAAGTTCCTCAAATTTGAATCAGAAACTTCTGTTTAGCAGAAACTTGTTTCCATATCAAGTTTCTTAAGATGTCAAAGTTCAAACACAATTTCCAAACCAACATCACATATTTGGATGCAATTAAGCTACAAGATCAAGAAACTCACCTACTAAACATAACTATTATAAATCTCCTCCTGCTGTTGTTGATCAGCACCTTCTGCTATTCGCCACCCTTTGTTCTTCATTGCCAATCCAACACAAACATTTTAGGTTATTGATGTAGTGACGAATCGTAAGGAATCAAATACACATACACAATATGAAGTCGCTATCTATCTTTGCAATGGCACTTTTCCCATTAATGAAAACCTTTCCTTTGAAGAACATCCGTTTCTGAATCCAAACTCATGCCCATTTGTAGAACTAAAGAACCAGGGACAAAATCAATCCATTTGTTGACAATTTTTGGAAAAAAAAAAAAAACAAAAAGTCAGAATCATAAAATATCTGACCGAATAAGAGATAAGTGGTCATGATTAAGACGTAAAATGGAAAAAACAAACAAGGCCTTTGTCTCTATAGACTCGTTGGCATTCTCGATATTTTAAATATTTTACATGCTCGCTCCAAGTTTGAAGTATCCGTTGTACAAATAATAATCTACCCCGTTACATGATTTTTTAAATTTGTGAAAATTTTGCAAGTTGAATTGGGTATCCAAATGTAGAAGAAAAATAATAGCATCACCAAATGAGATTATGACAAGACAAAGAAACATAAAAGAATATTTGGTTTTTGTATGTTGCCAAAAATAAAAAGTAAAAATGTGTGCATTATAATAATCATACTTTAAAAAAGGAAAAATCCATACAAGTTTAGGCTCTCATATTATATATTCATCCACTTCTTTATCCACAAACTACAAGGGACTTGTTCATCTTTTCTTTAGATTTTGTGAGATTTACCAAATATCTACTTCCATTTTCTTTTTTAAATTTAATTGCTTTGGTTCCCCCTTTTTAAGCATCCACACAACCACCTTTCATTAATATATATATATATATATATATATATATATATATTTTACCATATTAACGACATCTCAACAAAATAGAAACTTCAGTAAAACTAAAAAAAGTAGCAAATCTTGTCATCTTCTCACATTTTTTTTGAGTAGTTATATAATTTTTTTTGTTTATTTAGTTATTAGAGTAAACTACAAATTTCACCTATGTGGTTTGTTGGTTATTACACTTATTCGTCTTTGTAATTACAAAAAAAATACAAGATGGTTATTGTGGTTTATAAAAATGTTCGTATTTAATGTCTTCTTTTAATGGCCGTGAAAACCGTCAGGTGAGGGGTACTTTAGTCTTTTTCTCATTTCACTCTTACTTTTTATTAAACATAAAAATTATATACTATGATATCAGATCTGGTTGATGAATACAACTGTGATATCATTATGACACCACTGTGTTACCACTGTATCACACCCGACGTTACATCTTCAAAGAGATCTAGGTTACATCCAAAAACCTTACATCTTCTGCTTTACATCTCCGACGATATTTAGGTTATATCTCCGACAAGATGTGGGTTACGTACCCGATCTGAATGAGATTTGAACAAAAACCAGAAACCGAAACCGATCTGGGTATGCAGAAACCAAATTTTTTGGGATATGAAAAACCGAAACTGATCTGGGTTGTTCAACAAGAGGGAGTTGAACCGGTGAAGGTGAGAGTTGAAGAGATGATGGGAAGTGGTTGGAGATGGGAAAAGAATAAGAAGCAGCGGTGGCCGATGGCCAGAGATGGGCGAAGAAGGAGGTGTGAGACGGTGTTGGGCAAAGGGGTCGGTGTCAAGTGGTGCACCAGAGAGGAAGCACGTTTTGGCCGTCGATAGGGAAAGAGGGTCACACGTGGTGATCTCGTGTATATATATATATATATATATATATATATATATATATATATATATAATGGTGAAGATCTATATTTATGATTCTCATCTTAACT
>NC_037538.1:6714754-6717690 GCF_001531365.2 Cynara cardunculus var. scolymus | reverse complement strand
TTGGTTAACAAAGTTAACACAATAATCTTGTTTAACATTTGAATATATATATATATATATATATATATATATATATATATATATATATATATATAGGGGGATTAGATTGCAAACCGTCTATTTCATGCAAACTATAGAAACCATCATCAACCAATAGAATAGTTCCATGTTTTTATTTTTATTTTTAATGAATAAGGGTATGAATGTCATTTTACTTTATAATGATTAATCTTGATAATGTTTTAATTGTTTTTAAATATGAGAAATTAAATATAGTAACTGTTTTTAAGAAAATTATAAATCAATTTATTTTAATATATAATTATTATCATTAATATTTTATATCCTTTTATTAAATTAAAAAGTACTACATCAATTACAAAAGTCTATTTGTAATAATTTATTTCTTATGAAATCACAAGTAGTTATTGATTTATTAATAATATAGTTGTGATATTTTTCAGATTTTGAGTATATTGTTTTGTTTTCATTCGTAAAATAAATGTCATTAATGAAACTATGTTATATAGTCTTCAAAATGTTTAAAAAATGAAACTAATTTTATTTTTGTTAGGAACCATGAAGCTACTTTCATTAATGAAATAATAGTATTCAGGTCTTGAAATGTTTCATTGACTGAACCATATTTGACTTCATTAATAAAACAAATTTCATCTTGGCTATAAACCATAAACCGATTCCATTTTGGTTAGAAACATGAAACAAATTTAAAATTGAATGAAATATTATTATTCAGTTCTTGAAGTGTTTCATTGACTGAACAATATTTTGTTTGATATGTAAAACTGAGTTCATCTTGATTAGAAACCATGAAATCGATTCCATTTTGGTTAGGAAACATTTCAACAATTTTCACTGCTGAAACAATGTCATTTAGTTTTTGGAATTGTGGAGTCCATGAAACGAATTTCAATGATGAAACGAATTTCATTAATAAAAACATATTATTCAGATTTTTGGAAAATGTTCCATTGATTGAACCATATCTAGCTCAAATTTCATTATACAGACGAACAATGAAACTAGTTTCACTGTTGATGTATTCTCATCATGAATCAGACTGGTATGAAACAAGTTTTGGATTGGTAAGAAACATGTTTCAGATTACGTCAATTTGTTTTTATAACCAGTCCAATCCCAAATAATATATTTTGCCAAGTTGTTTGTAAAAAAAATATTTTTTAGGAACATGATATGTCAAATATATCAATGGAATGAAAGTCAATGAAACAATCATTTGCTTTTCTAATATAATATGGCTGAAAGTTAAAATGATTTTGTTCTTTCTTGATTAAATATTAAACATTTTATGTTATTTTATTTTTTACTTTCTTAATATAACACATTTTAATCATGATCATTGATCAAGAAAATGGATAGATGTGATTGGTTTGTTATTCGGTTAGTATATGTTGATGATATGGTAATAACCGGAAATTATCTAATGGAAATAAATCAAGTTAAAACTTATTTGAAAAATAATTTTTTTAATTAAGGATCTTGACAAGTTGATTTTTTCTTGGGAATCAAAATTCTTAATTTTGATGAAGGTATACTAAATTACTTTGGTTATTTAGGATGTAAACTAATTAATACACCTATGAACATGAACCTTATTATTACATATTATGTGTATTATCTGTCTAGTGATCCCTCTTTGCATGATTTTTCCAATTATCAAAAGTTGATTGGAAGGTTAATTTACTCGTCCCGACATTACCTTTGTTGTTCATTGTTTATGCATTCACCGTTGCAATTACATCTTATCTTAAATTAGCTTTAAGAGTTCTCAGATATTTAAAGTCTTCACCAAGAAAGGGAGTTAGTTTTACTAGGTCAGAATCTTTTCATTTATCTGTTTATGTTAATGTTGATTGTGGTAAATGTCTATCTTCAAAAAGATCTGTTATTGATTATTGTTTATTTCTAGGGAAATCTACGGTTTCTTGGAAAAGCAAGAAACGAAATACAGTTTCTCGTTCTTCTGTTGAGTCTAAATATAGAGGTTTGACTTCTGTTACTTGTGAAATAATACAGGTTCTTAAGGTTTTAATTGATTTAAGGATTAAGGATTTACTTCCTGTAAATCTATATTGTGATAATAAGCCTACAATAGAAATAGCTTACAATCCTGTTTTTCACGAACGTACTAAACATATTGAAATTGATGTACATCAAGTTCGTGAAAAGGTCAGTACTGGAATATTAAAAATAGTTAAGATTCTCTCTACAGAGTAACCTGTTGATATTTTCACCAAGTCTCTTGGTGTAAATCAGTATATTTACCTATGCTCAAAGTTAATGATGATTGACTTGTTTAAATGCCAAGATTGAGGGAAAATGTTAAATATTGTCTGTTCTAGTTCAATTTTGTCATTTATAAGCTTTTGGTCTTATTTTGTAGGAAATTATGTTGAAAAGGCTATTCCTATAGATTTATGGAAGCTTAAGAATCAGGACTGAAGTTGTTAAGAGCTGAAGGACGTCGGTGCATTTTTGGTCAAAGTTCAAGGATCAATTGTGTAATTTCTCGTTGAGCATATAAGCAGCTTGGTTTCTGTTTAGTAGCTATCTTAAATCATTTTTTCTTTTTCATTATCGTTTCAGTATTATAAATACTCTCTTTTCTTCTTGAGAGTTTTAGGATTTCTGTTTGCTATCGTTTGATAAATCAAAAGATTGGTTGGTTTGTACAAATACATTAAATTTTTTTTACAAAAATATATTTTATGAACGTTTGTCTTCAATATATTACCATCTCCTACTTCTAAAGTTAAAAAAGCCATGATATATATATATATCTATACTATATTATAAAGCATTTGGCTAAAACTCTTAAAAACTCTTAAACTCTTAAAACTCTTAAACCCGTTCATCCCTAAACAATTTCATCCCTATCCGATTTCATCCCTATC
>NC_037538.1:6695711-6713107 GCF_001531365.2 Cynara cardunculus var. scolymus | reverse complement strand
TTACTCAAAAAAATGAGAAATTTCAAATAGTTAATTTGATACTAATATCGATATATTTTTGTCAAATTTTTATGATATCGTCAAACATATATTTTATTCAAAAATAAAAACATCATCGCTTTCTCAAAATCACATAAAGCCATATTATAACATCGACTGAGATAAAGAATAAAATGAAATATTAAAAACACGATGTATCTCGCTGCATTGCGCGAGTACGCTTCTAGTATATATATATATACAACCCCCCCCCCCTCTTTATAAGCCAATATCGACCATTGATTTTGTGTATTTTGAAATTTTTAGGCGGTTACCAAATCAGTTGTAGATAAGGTTGAGAGTACCTGAAGATCCCATATGCAAATCGAAGGAGGGATAAAAATCCCTTTGTAGCCACAGAGGTTCAAATGCAGTGACTCCGGGCTATCTGCAAAGCAGGTGGTCGCCTTGAGATTAGTCGGCTCTTATAACGGGTTGGATATCCAGGTTAATAAAAAAAAGGTTGAGAGTAAATTTCGGAACCGACTTAATCCACATCATTGACATTGATTTGATAATCTATATGGACGGTTGAGATGGATTGTACGGTGTGAAACATTTAGACATTTTTCACATATATATATATATATATATTATATGCTACAAAATCATTAAGATTCTTTAGGCTGTTTTTTTTCCTATACAGACTCATATAATATACTTTGTATATTAATATTGGGTCAGGAAATGAAGGATATGATAATTATTATTTCAAGTTTTGTTTTCTTGTCTTAGAATAATTATAATAATAATCTTAGAGGTAATAGTTTTTCCACGTTTTTACATATTTTAGCAGTTTATTACGTTTTGTTTGAGCAAAAGAATTTAAAAGATACATACATATACTCTAATAATATTATATTTCATAATTTCAATATGACAACATAACGAAAATGATTAGTTTGGGATAAACAAACGATTTAGATGAAGAAAATTTAAAATGAAGTAGAGAATATATTTTTTTATCTCAATCATTACTAGTTATATTTAATTACGACAACTTTTTTATTTTGAAGATTACACTTATAATTATATTATTGAAATATTTCATATATTTATCAAAAAATCGTTTCTCTATTCTGAACATGTAATTTCAAAGTTTCTTTAATATTGGAAATATAATAAAAAACAATATTTATTTCTCAGGGTTTTTGAGGGAGTTATCTGAAGTTGGAGAATTTCACTCTCTTTCATATTTTATCCATTTTAGAGAATTCATTAAAACAAAACACTTGTAATTCAAAATCTTTGAAATCTTCATTTTAAAGAATCAACCTTCTAAATAATATTAAGCCTAGCTATTTAGGAGCTATAGAGAGCCATGTCATGGTTTCAAGACATTTATGTTGACAAATACTTATATCACATCTATAACTTGAAAAAATGATACCTCTAATCTAAGACCATATGTTGGTTATATACTAAAACTAGAACATTAAAAAGGTAAAAGAAAATAAAAAAAATATACCAAATAATGTATTATAAGAATCACACAATCAAGTCATGACGTGCTTAGACGGCTAACGTGACGAGTTTTACGTCACGACGGCTCCCATAAAGTGTCTTTTAAAATGGTACTAGATTTGATTTAAATTAAAAATAAAACATAACAGATATATAATTATAGAATGTATATATAGTATACCTATCTATTATTAAATACGAATCTTAAATATAACGTGTTGTAATAATTTCGCCAGCTACTCCCCCGATGAAAACAACTACCAGCATTTTGTCTTCTCTTGTGATGGCAACTGACATTATTTCCTTAAATTATTCAAATGAAAAATAATGACTTTTGTTTATGATGTTATTTAGAATAAAAAAATAATTCTTAATACTACGTTCTCCAAAAAGAACCGTTGCTAAACGATGGAAGAAGAAAATAAGGAAGACAAACTAACAGTCAATAAGTAACGGGAGGCTTTTTTATGGTTAACTTTTGGATTTAAACGATCGATTATTGTCTCATATATATATATGAAGCGTGTAAATTGTTTGGAATTATTATAATTAATAATTAAGTTCTTAGTTAATAAATTAGTTATATTATATATGACAAATCAACCAATAATATAAAATTAGGGGTGTTCACGGTCTGGTTTGGACGGTTTAACCCCTCAGATCACAAACCAAACCGTAATGGCGGTTTATAAAATTTTCAAACCAAGCGGTTTGACATCAAGTGCTCAAATCGGTCAAACCAGACCATGAAAAGGCGGTCTGGTCTGACCGGTTTAGGCGGTTTCAACCTTTAATGGACTTTAAATATTAAACTTAAAAAACATATATAATTTAAAATTTTAGATTAAATATCCATTTTAACAAAACAAAATATCTAAGCAAATAAATGTAATAATTAAGCAGTTCTTGAGTACAAAGTCGAAGCAATCCAAAATACAAACAAATAAATATATAATACATATTAGAAAACAAACAAATTAACAAAGTTACAACTCCATTGTGATTATTGAGTAACAAAATCTACGATTTCACAACCTTCAATAGTTCAACTATTGAGTCTTGAGTCACTTGATTGATGTCTTGAAGATGTTCGCCGAAATCAAACCATGGATTAGAAAGATCGATAAAGTGATAGAGTTCTTGAGGAACTTCAAAATTTGGAGACCGTCAATATTAAATGTGTTGATATGTTTAATGGTTTTAGGCGTTGATTTTGATTATGTTAGATGTTAGGCTTAGGGATATATTTGGGTCATAGCCCATAAATTAAAAAAGTTGGGCTTGCTAATACTAAAATAGATAAATATATATATGCATTTGGCGGTCCGACGGTTTTTTTGAACACCCCTATATAAAATTACCTAAAAAGAAAACAAATACAGGTGAACATTTTTCTATTTTATGACAATTTCAACAACAATTTGGTTTTAATCTCAAATCAAGTAATTGATTAAGTGATTAATTCTAAAACATATATACATAAATATATGAATTCAGTTTGGGTCTAAATCTGAACTTAATTACGAGGACACTACAATATGCTCACTATATATGCATCATATTTCATAACCTTATGCCACAATCACCGGGGACGGTTTAATCTTTTTCGATGCCCTATTACATCCAGAACTTTTGATGGCATTGCATAAGAGATAACAACGATACATATATGTTAAGTACAAAGGGACGCTAATCCTAAACGATCAACAATTTGAACCTAACCTAAAGCTAAACCATTAATAATTTGAATCTAAATCTAAGCAATTAACAATTTGAACCTAAACAATTTGGGTTATAGTTTTTCACAAATCAATAAAAATGTCCTAAACATATGTAAAATTAGGCCAATTTTTTTAGAGGCCCTGTTCAAAGTCTCATATTTAACATGTTAAGTCACCACGTGACAATCAATAGAGTTGGGAGAATTGAGGTTTAGACCAGAAACGAAACAAATAACTACATGTTTATTATATGCGCAAAGTCATAAAGCCCAGAGCAGAACAATATGGTTTTGACCGATACGCTATAAGAAATAAAAACCACAATAAAGTATACCTTGTTTTGACTAACGTATGCATTATCTTTACAGTTTTCTACTTTAACATCTGCATAAACTAAAGCCCATCAAACTTGACTGTAATTATTTCAACAATGGAGCAACGTGTGTGTATGGTACGTACGTCAGCAGTTTGGAAATAGAGTGGTATTTTGGTGGACGCCAACTTCCATTATAAATTGTGATGTTTCCTCTAATCGAAAGGCAATCCAGCAGCAAAGCATAGAGCTTCTCTCAGAGGTAGGTGTTTAATTGATCTTTGAGATAGAAAGAGTTCATATATACTTACACAAATTAAGCGTATATATACATATTAATCTGTTTCTTTTCTTGCAGGTTCTTTGATTAAAATTAACGATGGGAGCAGGTGGGCGAATGAGTGATGCTAGGAATGAAAAAGACGTCCTCAGACATGTTCCTGTGGAGAAACCTTCATTTGGGATTGGTGATTTGAAGAAGGCAATACCACCACACTGTTTCAAACGATCTCTTACCACCTCTTTCTACTACCTTTTCCGTGATTTGGGTCTCATCTACACTTTCTACTATATTGCAACAAATTACATTACCCTTCTCCCTCAACCCTACTCATTTGTAGCATGGCCACTTTATTGGATCGCCCAAGGTAGTATTCTCATGGGTTTATGGAATATCGTCCATGATTGTGGTCATCACTGCTTTAGTGATTACCAGTGGCTTGATGACACCATTGGCTTCATCTGCCACTCCCTTCTCCTCACTCCATACTTCTCTTTCAAATACAGTCACCGTACTCACCATGCTAACACTAGTTCTCTGGAAAAGGATGAAGTATGGGTCCCAAAACGCAAGCAGGATACATGGTTTTATGAAGTTCTCAGTAACCCAGTGGGCAACCTTATCATGCTCTCATTTAGATTACTTTTTGGCTTTCCCTTGTACTTCATGTTCAATCTTCATGGAAGGATATACAAAGGTTTCCCAAGCCACTTTAACCCACTAGGCCCTATCTTCAACGACCGAGAGCGTGCTCAAATTTGGCTCTCTGATGCTGGTGTTCTTACTGTTGTATATGCACTCTACCGCATTGGGGCAAAAGAAGGTCTCAAATGGGTGTTCTACATCTATGGATATCCCTTGGTAGCTATGAGTGCTTTCTTCATCATGTTCACATATCTACACCACACTCATCCTTCCATCGCTCACTATGATTCATCAGAATGGGATTGGCTGAGAGGTGCTTTATCGACAGTTGATAGGGATTACGGGATATTGAACAATCTCTTCCATGACGTGACAAGTGCTCACGTCGTGCACCATTTATTCTCGAGCATTCCACATTATCATACAGTAGAGGCGACGCAGTATATCAAGCCAATCTTGGGTGACTACTACAACTATGATTATACTCCTATTCTCAAGGCAATCTGGAGAGACACAAAAGAATGCCTCTATATTGAAGAGGATCCAGAGAAAAAAGGTGTATATTGGTTCCGCAAGTAGGTGTCACAATTGTTTCATTAAATATCGAATTGATGATTAATTTCCATGAGCCAAAAGATTTACAATCTACTGCCCTTGTAATTTGTTTTCTTCCTTCTCCAATGAATATTTGCAGGTTTTGTGATGTAAGAATTTTAATGTTTATTTCTTCTGTTAATTATCTGTTTCGTACGTTCTTTTCAATTCAGTGTTTTTTCTATTACGACATAATAATCTTAATGATGATAAAATAAAACCTAAAATATATTACAACCAATCATGAATTCATGATCAATCCTAACTAACCATCTAATCTTTTAATTAACCCAATGACTCTAACCAACCAACAATTCATTTTTAATCCCATTAATTTTAAGGTAATTTCACACATACTAATTATCTTCCATGATTTGCAATCCTTTGATTTTCACCTTCCTTCTTTGACAGTTTGAACCCAAGGTATCTTAATTTTTTCCCAATCCCTAAACACACGTAAGGAAAAACTCCCAACCCCAATACAACACTCGCAATTTTTTTTTTTTTTTTTTGGGGGGGGGGGGGGGGGGGGTTTGGATTCAAGGGATTACAATTGTTGACACTATAATTATAATTCTGAAGGGCTTCACCGAGGGATAGATAAGTCATTGAAAGTTTTTGGGTCAAACTTTCGTGGATAAAGCTGTCTGAGACAGATCACCAACGGTCTCCGTTACCGATAGATCATCGATAGACCTCAATCATTGAGGACAAAGATCACTTACGGATCTAATTACCAAACAAATTTCTGATGGATTTAATCACTAATAGATTACCGACGACTGTATCTATCATCACCAACGGGATTCCATTGGTAATTTAGATTTATTTATAGGTTTTTAAAAAACACCTTAGAGAAATATGAAACCTACTCATACAATTATAAAAAAACACCTTAGAGAAATATGAAACCTACTCATACAATTATAAAAATACCAAATCTGTTCATACAATTATAAAAAAGATATTGTTATTACAATTCAAAAATATCTGTAATCTGGGAAGGGGTCCCGACTGATATTGCTGCACAAAACCAATAAGCTGCTTTGAGTGGATTGTCGTGCCTCTAATTCTGCCCCATTTTTCAGTTGGGCCTCCAGCTTGGCCAGTGCTTATGCTCTTTTCGCTACTGTCTCTAACTTCGCCTGCTTTTCTTGTAACTTGAGTACATGCAATTAACTTGACAAATATCATTAATTTGTTGGCAATCAAAAGTAACATAATTGTTCTACTAATGGTGCTAGGATCATTGGTCATAACATAACGGGGATCCTGAGTGGTCTCGTATTCAAACATGTGTTCTTTCTTCCAGCCTCCAACATCCAACTCGAACAAACTATGGGTCATCAGTGGAATGGTGTTGTGATCTAAGCCGGCATACGTCTCATCCCTAATATGGCAATACCCCTCTTACGGTTTACCAAAAAAAATGGTTTAGCTAATTTATAGACGTTTCGACAGCATAACTGTTGTATATTGAACATATCCGTTACCAATTTTTTGTAATTATAGTTTCTTAACACGAATGGCAACTACAATGCCAACCATTCTATTTAATCAACCTAACATTTCTCCAATAATAACAGCCACACTAATAGCATCAATATATTTATTAAAGTATGCTATGAATTAACTAATCATATAAAATAAACCAATTATTTCAGAAAACCTACCGCCATTCTGGCTGCTTTCGGGTAAATGTAGATTCGGATGATCAATAGTTGGCCCGACGTACACTCTATGAGTCAACGGAATTTCTATTCGTGCAAACTCAAATGTAATATAGGTGTTATGAGTTTTACTATTTGAACCATGTTCTTGTTTGAACCTCCACTTCTCTCTCTCTCTCTCTCTATATATATATATATATATATATTATCGATTATTATGAATATCTAGTTTGAACCTCACTCACTCTCTCTCTCTCTCTCTCTCTCTATATATTGTATTATAAATATTTAGAGTTGCTTCCCTCTTTAGGCTTTTCATTAGCTACTTCCAAGTTGTTTCTGAAGTACCAAGGAATTTAAGTCATATTTTGAACACATATTTTTCTTTGTTCGGCTACAACATATGTAGAAAGGATATGATTATGTCATTCTAATAGAAACCACAATAGCGACCCTAGCTTGATTGAGGCATGCATACTCTATGGAAATAACATAATTTGCTGTAACGAGCTAGGTGATTCTTCCCACACCAGCAATATTTTGCGATCTTGTATCTTGGTCGTCCACTGTGGAACCTAGCTATTCTTCAAATTTGATAGCTCATATGGCCATGTGGAATTTGTATCTTTTAGAAGCTCGTAAGCAGGATAGGTACCTTTGTGCATGGTTTATGGTTAGTAGCCAACCTGATGAAATGATGACGAAAATGGATGTATTTTGTTTGTTTGATTATTATTATAAGTATAAAACAACCGTAAACAAACATGCGGTTGTTAATCTATGCTTCTATTTATTAAATTTATTGAATTATTTTATTATTTTAAATTTGTTATCTTTTTGGGAATTCTTTTGGATTTTTAGAACTCTTACCGGATCTTAAAACACACATGTTACTAATTAGATATTAAAACTATATCTAAAAGAAAGGTTCCTCGATATAAATTTAAACTTGAAAAAGGTGATTTCTATAAACCGTAATAGTTTAATTTGCTTTTAGAATCTCACTTAAACTAAATGTTTGATGATTTATTTTTCTGTTATGATACTCAGTTAAGTTCATAAGAATATGAACTTTCTATATTAATAAATATTTATAGTACATGTTTGACCACATATATAAAAAGGTTTAAGCTTTGAAATTAACAGAAATGCTAGTTTTCCCGTAATATTCCCGACGACTTTACGAAGCCATTCTAACCACACCTTTCATATAATTTGTGCAACTTTCATGAGCTAGACTTTGCCGCATACGTGGAAATTGTTCCAAACATATTAAAAATAAATAATCTTTTTTTCCAGACCAAAAATCTTGAAACAAGAATCAGTAAGTATTTGCATTCAACCAAAAGTTTGGTAGTTAGCCCCACAGGAAAACTAAAGAACGGTGGCCTGATCAGCTATCTGATTTTGACCGAATGTGAATATGAAAATTGATTAACTTATTTGGCATAGAACCAACTAGACTATGATTATGATTGCGATGGCGATGGCGATGGCGATTGCATGTTTCTCATTAATTGATTAATAATTAATTACATATATAAGTCATATATACAAAACCAACTAACTTTCAATTATTGTTAGAACATTACAGAAACAACATTGCCTTTAAAATATGATATATCTATAGGGTTGCTCAAAATTTCAATATCTTAATTATTCCAAAAGTGACTTACAGTCCCAAACAAAAACAATAAACCATAATGCAAGCTGATCCGATATAACAAATGCAGATTTACAAGATCTAAATATTGTATAATATTGTAGTCTAATGAGTCATATCGATCCATAAACTTAAATCGAGACATCGAGATTTGACGTTGTTTCACTATTCGGGTGATAATTTACGACTAGAAAGAGACAAAATTATAAGTATGTAAATAATAAAGTGATAGTGTTCTTTAAATTTATACTCAACATGACAAATTATTTGAATATAGATATATGCAAAATAATTTGGTGTTGGGTTTTGATTTTTTTTTTATCACTGTTGTTTATCGTGGATATTAAGATTTAGGCATTTAGCCCAATATCAAGGCCATCATTATAAATTTATAATGATACACGTTAAAATATCATTATAATTTTACACATGAACCTTTATTTATGGTTGCACACAACTAAATCTATGGTTTTACCATTACAAAGTTGTAAAAAGTACACTTCATGCAACTAGATCTATGGTTATACGGGATACCATAGCCAAGTAGATCCACCCATGCGTAAAATATTGGTTTTGTTACAAAATTAAGCCGTTATTTACGAGAATGCATGGTTAACAAGATTAACTCTTAGTTTGAGTTGGATTATGAAATTTATGAAGACAGAAGAGGCATATATAATCTCCCATCAAGACTAATTAATTCCTCAAAATATATTTGTTGTTCACACTATACAATGTACACACATAATGTCAACATATATACAAGGATTACCTAATATTTAATACATCTAATATACAAATTAGCTGACATATATATATATATATATATATATATATATATCATGTACTGATGATGTGTCTCCATACTCATCAATGATGTTCATATATGCCAATACACCAATAATATATAATCACCATATTATATATGCTTACCATCACATTTTGTATATCATAGTTACAATGCAAGAAAGTTAATTATTTTATGTGATAATTATATTCACTAACAAATATCAAATCTATTATAAAAATAGATATGTACACATGCATGCACACACACATACATGTACACATTTCCATTTTCATGTTAAAAAGAAAACATTTAGATCGTAGGCAAAGGAGTGTATGAGAAGGAAAATTAAGGTGAAAAACGTAAGAAAGATTTGGACATTTGATCACCTTTAATGTTAAATCCATCCATGAATCGTACTTGATACGAGAATTGATCAGGTGCATTTTGGTGCATCTCATCCTAATGTGCATCAAAGGGTGGAAATCCCTTCTCACCTTAACTCTCCTCATCACCGGAACACAACCTCAGATCCTATATATCCATTTAGCTGAAAATGTCATGGGAGTTTTTGATATGTTGTTGAAATGAAAGAAGCTAATGTGAGAATATGTGGAACCTCGGGTCATTCTCCAAAAGAGCTTTTAAGGAGAATGGAAAGGCTCCAATATACAGGAGAAATGGTCAAAGTCTGGCCGATCTGGGTCTCCAACATACCTCCTCCAACGGAGGTTAGATGGACACAAATTGTCCCAGCGTATCGAGAGAGGGTTAGCCAAAATGTCAAGTCCCTAGATGTAACGCCCCAAAACTGGTGAGAGAGCATAACAAGGAAGGAGATAAATCATAGCGGATAGTATTTCAAAGTTTAAAAATAAGAAGATCACCCAACAAAGAGGAGAAGTAAAACGTTTACAGAATAAAAGAAATGAGGCGATAATTAACAACCTATTTAATTTAAACAATTCTATGCCTAAATTAAGAATGGGTGTTCTACCACCTTAACAAAAATGAAATTCATCCAAAATGCAACGCTCGAAACACCCAGTGTTTTGACTACAAAAAGACTTTTACGAACGACAAACTTCTCAACCCTTCAACACCCCGCCGCTAAAGGAACCTGATAAGCAAACCATTTCAAGAAGATGTGTTAGGCTTACGCCTAGTGAGTTCAAACAATAAGATAAGTGTAACCATAAAACCCTATATACGAAAAGAATGGGCATATATATATATATATATAAATAAATTGGTAACGTAACTTTATTCGGTATAACCGGAACAGCTAGTCCAAAACAAACCGTGGGAGAGCCAAACATCCGAAGATGACGGGGAAGACCCGATTTACCGTTGATTTTGACGTAACACAAAGTATGTCAAAGATCAACGTTGCAGAGCATCACTTACAGGTTTAACACCATTGACATCAACCTAACCAGTCATGTAGTCGGTCGTGATCTTAAGCTCTTTACCTCGGAAATTACATAATGATCACAATGCCTATTTCCGAGTGGACAAAATGAGAAGATGGATTTGGAAATTATATAATGATCACAATGCCTAAATCCAAAATTACATCAACCTCATCATCAAGTTATTAAAACGAAAACCGAGCCCATAACACATTACACCCCGAAGATAAGTTTTTCAAGTAACGATTCAAATATAAGGAGAGAAAGCGTAATGTCAATAAGATTCTCAAATAATTTCCTAAGGTAACGACGCATTTCCTACTACTAGTGAATAACTCCGTGTAACGAATTATAAGGCTTTTACGGTTTTCCGATGGATAATACTTGAATTAGATAACTCTCTTARTGTTTGAGTTTGTAACAACCCATACTAAAATCGGCAACGGGACTTCTAAGTTAATTTACTAACGACTCAAAAATGTGCTTTTCCAATCCTAAGTGAGTTCTAGACGTTAGGGGATTTAGCACATAAAACACAACAACATTCTGAAAATAAAGTCATAGATACTGAGTGAACTCACCTGTAGGATTTAGGAGAAATCCCAAAATGTGAATTGTTGCTTGCTGACGATGTTTGCTGGTTCGCGTGGCGCAGCAGCGGCTGCTGTTTGGTCGAGAAAAGCAGAAAAAAACGCAGCAGGCACTGCGGTCTTGGCGAAGCAGCGAAGGGCTGCTGTTTTGGTCGGGAACGGGCAGAAAAACGCAGCAGGCTCTACAGTCTTGGCGAAGCAGCGAAGGGTTGCTGTTTTGGTCGAAAATGAGGCGGAGAAACATCACAATGAAGCTGCTATTGGCTGTTTGCTGTTTCTGCATGGCGAGGAGATGATGAAGCACACAGCAAAGCTGCTGTCTTGGCGGTTCTAGGTGCAGGGGAGTCAAGAGCCGGGTTGTAATTACAGAGGTGGCAGTAGCGCAAGGTGGCAGCAGCACAAGGTGCAGGTGTGCACATATCAGCTGTTGTTGCTGCTGTCCGGTGCGACGAGGCTGCCCTCCCAAGTACACGAGGCCGACGCTAAAGGTCCAAAACCGGCAGCTGCAGCCACTGTCCAAATGGCTGTCGAGACCGGAATTTATTCACACGCGAACAGTAGTTACCGCTGTTCTTGAAACTCTCACTCATCTCCAGAGAAGAAAACCCCTTTCGTGAAGCTCCCCCTCCCCCTCGATTTTACCTCCTCAAAAATATCATCATCTTTTTTTTAAACATGGGGTAATGACCCTAAGGGGAAGAAGAGACCCTTCAAAAGAAAGAAAAGTCTGATCGTTGGGACCCAAGGCTGCAACTACCCCCCTTCTTATTTTCAAAACAAAACCAGCTGTCAACAACTTTCCCCTTTTTAAAAAAAAACATATATATTTATGTAAGTCAACACTTAAACTTTACAAAGTAAGCTAAAGAGAAGTTTTCCAAACTTTTAAAGATAAGCGAGGACGTAATACCCTAATGACGAGAGGAAAACTTTTGATGCGAACCGAGAAGAGAATGGGGAAAATTTCAGGTGTTACAATCCTCCCCACCTAGAATTAAATTTCGTCCTCGAAATTTTGGCTTACGCGAAAAGGCGGGGGTAACGTCTCTTCAAATCCTCCTCAGCTTCCTAAGTCACGTTCGGCCCTCGATGATGCTTCCATTGAACTTTAACCAAGACAACTTCTTTGTGCCTTAGTGCTTTGGTCTTTCTTTCCAAGATGGCTTCCGGTTCTTCAACACATCGGTTGTCCTTATCCACTCGTATTTCCGTAAGTGGTATCACATTTTTCTCTTCCGCCAAACACTTACGAAGGTAACACACATGAAATGTGTTATGAATTCCGGCCATTTCTGGTGGCAGTTCTAATTTATAAGCTTGAAGTCTTACCCTAGCCAAGACCTTAAACGGTCCAAGGAATCAAGGACTTAGCTTCCCGCACTTTTCGAAACGGATAATGCCTTTCCAAGGGGACACCTTTAGCATTACACGGTCGCCCACTTGGAATTCCATAGGTCGGCTCCTTTTGTCTGCGTAACTCTTTTGTCTATCTTGAGTCGCCTTTAAGCATTCCCGAATATACTTCACCTTATCGGCCGTTTCCTGAACAATCTCGGGACCAACAAACTGTTTCTCACCCGCTTCTAGCTAACACACTGGAGTTCTACATTTTCGTCCGTACAACACCTCAAAAGGTGCCATTTCTATGCTGGAATGATAACTATTGTTATAGGCGAACTCCACCAGGGGTAGGTGAGAATCCCAATTCCCGCCGAAATCGAAAACACATAATCTAAGCATGTCTTCAAGGGTTTGAATGGTTCGCTCGCTTTGACCATCGGTTTGAGGATGGTAAGCTGTACTCAACTTCACCCTCGTTCCCAACTCTTTCTGTAAGCCGCTCCAGAAATGGGATGTGAATCGGCTATCTCGATCCGATACTATTGACAACGGTATACTGTGTCTTGAGACTATTTCGTCGATGTATAACTTGGCAAGCTTCTCCATAGGCAACGTTTCACGCATTTGTAAGAAGTGAGCGCTCTTTGTCAGCCGATCAACCACTACCCAAATCGTATCATGGTTTCTTAAGGTCTTCGGCAGTTTGGTCACGAAATCCATCGTAATATGCTCCCACTTCCACTCAGGGATTTCCAAGGATTGGAGGCTACCATAAGGTCGTTGGTGCTCCGCTTTCACTTGCAAACAAGTCACGCACCTTTCTACATAACGTGCTACATCCAGTTTCATGACAGGCCACCAATATGTCAATTTCAAGTCCCGATACATCTTGGTGCTTCCCGGATGAATGGAGTATTCAGACTTGTGCGCGTTTCCTAGTAACAGTTCACGATTGCCTCCGATCTTGGGTACCCATATGCGCCCTTGAAACAACTTCAAGCCTCGACCATCCTCTGTCAGTAGTAAGCGTTGTTTAATCATTACCTCGCCCTTGAGATTTTCTTCCAGAAGTGCTTCAGATTGCGCCTCCTTGATTCGATCGATTAGACTAGACACCAAATCGATCCTGGTAAGCATAGCTTTCATCCCACTACCGTACTTCTTTCGGCTCAAAACATCTGCCACTACGTTTGCCTTACACGGGTGGTATAGCAATTCACAATCGTAGTCTTTGAGCAACTCGAGCCAACGTCGTTGTCTCATGTTTAATTCTTTTTGATCAAAAATGTATTTCAAGCTCTTATGATCAGTGAAAAGCGTGCACTTAATGTCGCCAAAGTTTTAAGGCGAACACTACCGCTGCTAGCTCCAAATCGTTGGTGAGATAATTCTTCTCATGATATTTGAGTTGTCTTGAGGCGTATGCTATCGCCTTTCCCTTTGCATCAAAAGGCAACCCAACCCCAATTTCGAAGCATCGCTAAAAACTACAAAGTCTTCGGACCCTTTGGGTAAGGAGAGAATCGGGGTTCACATAATTTCTTTTGGAGAGTTCTAAAAGCATGCTCTTGCTTCTCTGTCCAAAGAAACTTCACATTCTTCCTAGTCAACGCCGTCAAGGAAGAAGCGACCTTGGAGAAATCTTGGATAAATCTCCTGTAATAACCCGCCAGACCCAAGAAACTTCGGATTTTTGATGGGTTCTTTGGTGGTTCCCAGTTCATCATCGCCTCGATCTTGGATGAGTCCACCTTCACCCCGTCTCGAGTGACAACGTGACCCAAAAATTGGACCTCGCTTAGCCAAAAGTCGCACTTGGAGAATTTTGCATACAATTTCTCTTTTCTGAACACTTCGAGAACTTCTCGAAGGTGCTGTTCATGATCAGTCTCGTCCTTGGAATAGACGAATATGTCGTCAATGAACACTATCACTGACTTATCAAGGAATGGTTGGCACACTCGGTTCATCAAGTCCATGAATACCGCCGGTGCATTCGTCAAACCGAAAAGCATGACCAAGAATTCATAGTGTCCATATCTTGTTCTAAAAGCTGTCTTCGACACATCGTCTTCTCTTACTCGCACTTGGTGATACCCCGAATGAAGGTCGATCTTTGAGAAGCAACATGCTCCTTGAAGTTGATCAAAAAGATCGTCAATTCTGGGAAGAGGATATTTGTTCTTCACGGTTGCCTTATTGAGTTCTCTGTAATCAATGCACATCCGCATGGTGCCGTCCTTCTTCTTTACAATAAGACTGGGGCTCCCCACGGCGACGAACTTGGTCTGACAAACCCTTTCTCCAGAAGGTCTTGTAATTGGGCCATCAACTTTTGCATTTCGGATGGCGCCAAATGGTAAGGGGCTCTAGCAATTGGAGCGGTCCCCGAAATGAGGTCGATCCGGAACTCCATCTACCTATCGGGCGGTAAGCCGGGTAAGTCTTCAGGAAAAACATCGGGAAATTCATTGACAACTTTCACATCTTCAATTTTTCTTTTCTCTAGTTTGGCATCCAACACGTATGCAATGAACGAGGAGCATCCCTTAGCTAAACACTTACGTGCCTTCGCCGTGGATAAGAGTACTACATTTCTTTTCCTTCCTTCTCCACAAACTAGCACTGCGTCCCCATCCGACTAAGGAATTCAGATCAACCTTTTAGAGCATAAGATTTCTGCTTGGTTCTCTACCAACTAGTCCATCCCAATTATGACATCGAATCCACCTATAGCCATGGGTATGAGGTCTACCCGAAATTCCTTTCCCTCGATTCCAAACACACAATTCCTAACAATTTCGTGCACCAGAACCTGGCTACCATTTGCTATCTCTATGATCAATGCATCTTCTAGTGCACTAGGGGGCGCATGCAGGAGTTGATGGAAAGTAGTGGACACAAAGGAACATGAAGCACCAGAATAAAAAAATACGTGTGCAGGTACGAAGTTAACAAGGAACGTACCCGACACCACATCCGACGATGCTTTAGCTTCCTCAGCAGTCATTTGAAAGACTCGACCTACTGATTTCGGGGTATTTTCTTTTCTCCCCTGACCCCCTCCAGCCTTCATCTTCGGACAGTCATTCCTAAAATGACCTGGCTCTTCGCATCCAAAACAGATGGGTCCTTTGATAGGGCACTCATTTCGCGTGTGGCCTCGCTTCCCACATTTAAAACATTTTGCAGGAGTAGGGTTGGTGGTGCACGGGCCGTGGTGCTTAGTACGTCATTTGGAGCACCATCTAGCCTCTTGTTTAGGATAAACTCCCCGGTTGTTGTTGAGGTGACTTGGTCTCTTGGAAGGTGCGTAATGACCTTCCCACTTCCTTTTCTTGCCACTTGTCGCTTTCTCTTCTCTTCCTTTAGCATAAACTGTTTCCATGACTTTTGCCTCTTCGATTGCCTCCCTAAGGGTGAAGGCTCTGGAATTCCTGACCATTACCATCATGTCTGCGGGCAACCCCTTTAAATAAGCCTTCATCTTTTCTTTCTCCGTTGGGGCCACATGCCCCACCAAATTTAGTTTTTCCATGAAGAGTCGTGTGTAGTCCCTCACCGACAAATTTCCCTTCTTTAGGGTTTGGAACTCTTCTTTGATGCGGTCCATCTCTTGTTCATTGCAATATTCCTCCAATACTTTCTCCTTGAATGTGGCCCAACTCATCTTGGCTAGTTCTTGGGCCTCTATGGTTGATATGACAATGTTCCACCAGGTAAGGGCCGCACCCCTTAGCATTTGAGAGCCAAATTTCGCCTTTTGTCCTTCATCACAGTCACAAGCCCAGAAGGCCTTCTCAATCTCTCGAAGCCAGTTGATGCATGCCACAGGATCATCTGACCCCACAAACTCCGGTGGTTTGCACCTTAGAAACGTCTTGTAGGAGCAAACTCTTCCCACTTGTCTTGCATCAATCGTTGCCAGCTCTTGAGTTGGGATTCCATTTTCGGTACCCCCGGATCCCACATTGGTTATATTCTCGGCAACCGCTTCATGTTTGCGATTGTTGGCATCTCTATCCTCCAACATCTTTAAAAAGAACTCTTGTTGTTGGGCCATAGCTCTGTTCATAACGTTCATCATTGTGCCCAACATTTTTGACTCCGGGGTTTCCTCTTCTAACACGGGGTTAGAGGTGACAAGGTTGACTTGGGGAACGGGATCAAACCCACCGCTCAAGATATTTTGTCTAGGATGAACCCTCGCGATGGTGATTCGTGGCGGTTGATCCGCGGTTGATTCTGTCACCGCATGACCTTCTGGTGAGGTATCCCGTCTACTCCGAGTGTTCACCATAAAGTCTGCTTGTACAAGAGAGTGATAGAGAGTTAGAATGGGAAGAATGTGTATATATAAAACTAACATAATACGGTATCGACACAATCATAATTTTGTAATAGCAGTGCGTCCAAGTATGCTCATGCAACAACTTACTCAAAATAGCATTAGTTAAGTGGAATTTTGAATAAGTTATACATAAGGATCCTCAACACCATCGCAACAATTTCATGAATTATGCAACCCCGACGACCCTAAGGTTTTCCTATCTTAAAGTTTCTACCTACATCTCACAATCTAAAACTTACAAAATCAGCTTAAGTCTAGGAATCTTAATCCCATACCTAGTTCGCTTAAACTAGCGCTCTGATACCAACTTCTAACGCCCCAAAACTGGTTAGAGAGCATAACGAGGAAGAAGATAAATCATAGCGGATAGTATTTAAAAGTTTAAAAATAAGAAGATCACCCAACAAAGGGGAGAAGTAAAACGTTTACAAAATAAAAGAAATGAGGCGATAATTAACAACCTATTTAATTTAAACAATTCTATGCCTAAATTAAGAATGGGTGTTCTACCACCTTAACAAAAATG
>NC_037538.1:6687608-6694296 GCF_001531365.2 Cynara cardunculus var. scolymus | reverse complement strand
TCCAAAACCGGCAGCTGCAGCCACTGTCCAAATGGCTGTCGAGACCGGAATTTATTTACACGCGAACAGTAGTTACCGCTGTTCTTGAAACTCTCGCTCCTCTCCAGAGAAGAAAACCCCCTTCGTGAAGCTCCCCCCCCCCCTCGATTTGACCTCCTCAAAAATATCATCATCTTTTTTTTTTTAAACATGGGGTAATGACCCTAAGGGGAAGAAGAGACCCTTCAAAAGAAAGAAAAGTCCGATGGTTGGGACCCAAGGCTGCAACTACCCCCCTTCTTATTTTCAAAACAAAACCAGCTGTCAACAACTTTCCCCCTTTTTTTTTAAAAAACATATATATTTATGTAAGTAAACACATAAACTTTAGAAAGTAAGATAAAGAGAAGTTTTCCAAACTTTTAAAGATAAGCGAGGACGTAATACCCTAATGACGAGAGGAAAACTTTTGATGAAAACCGAGAAGAGAATGGGGAAAATTTCAGGTGTTACACTAGAGTAACAAACTTTGACTCCGATATCATGTGAGAATATGTGGAACTCTTATATTACTCTCCAAAAGTGCCTTTGAGGTAATTCCTTCCGCTAGCCTCTGTCTAGCTTTTTAGTGAATTGTCTTTTCCTCAAAAAAAAGTGCTCTTGAGTTGAAAGGAGAGGTTCTATCACTATAAAACAAAGGACTATTAATCGACGACAAATCCGTCGGAAAAACTACCGTGAGAAAACCGATGGATATTATCAATGGATACCGACAACAACCTTTTCCGACGGATTGACATCACCGATGGATGTTATTACCGATGAATCATCGGCGGACAATATTACCAATGGATTACCGATGGATTTTAAAACAAATTAGAAAAATATATATAAAATTTACCGACGGATAATCTGTCGCTATTTTTGGTAACTTTTTTAAAATAATTAAAATTTTATTTATTTTCATGTACCTTGTAATATATATATATATATATATATACATATATATATATATATATGGGTGGGTTCAAATAAAAACCACTCAATTTGTAAAAACCGTGAAAACCTCATTCAACCAATCATAATTTTTCATTTTGTTCATTTTTTTGTAATTATGAAAGGTTGATTAACCATTTTTATTGTGGAGAGTGTTAATCATGGATATTATCATCTTCATTATTTTAATTTTAGAGAAATACATAAAACAGTTTCATTAAAATTTCATTAAGTAGTATATGAAACAATTTCATAACCACATATGAAACAACTTCATCAAAAAAAAAATATTATATGAAACAATTTCACAAGATTAACAATTTCATGAAAAAATTTCATAAGATGGATGAGAGTAGTTTTTACGGTTTTTACAAATTGGAGTGGTTTTCATTTGATCGCTCATCTCTCTCTCTCTCTCTCTATATATATATATAAAATGCATATTTTACATACTCTTTCTCGCTGCCCCTAACAATTATAAGTGCACGTACTGAAAAATAGCAACCAGTAAATGTCGACCCTCACAAAAGACCCATGCATGTATTAATCCAACTTACTTGGCCTTTCAAATTAACAATAGTTTGGGTTCCCACTTCAACAGTTTGTTGAACTACCTATACATATACGTACACATAGACACATACATACATATATAGACATACATGCACACAAATACATATACAACACATACATGCATACTATACGTATAAAATACATATATGTATACACATGTATATACTATACTACTTGCAACATGTACATATACGACACACACATGCATACATATACATATATACATATATATATATATATATATATATATACAATTAAGTTACATATACATCACATGCATACATACATATACATGTACAATTAAGTAACATATACTTCACATGCATACATATATGTATACACATGTACTCATAACAAATTATACAAAATAAATCAAAGTAAAGCTTATACAAATAAGAAAAAAATTGGAAAAACGAAAAAGTTGGAAAAAACCATCGGAAATCTATCGTTAATTAGCGATATATTTCCGACGGATATAATAATTAAAAAAATTTAAAAATAAAAATTAAATAATCCATCGCTAATTAGCGACGAATTATTTAATTTTTAATTATTATATCCGTCAGAAATCCGTTGGTAATTATCGATGGAATAGGAATCCGTCAATTACCAATGGATTTGAAATCCATCTGTAATTAGCTGTGGATTTTCGACGGATTTTTTTTTTAATTTTTAATTGGATTTGTCGGTGAACCGTTGGAAATTACCGACGGATTTTTTCTGTCGATAAAATCTGCCTGTGATATTCGATTTCTAGTAGTGATACAAGTCTAGCCGATGTCAGCTGACCAGCTAATTATGACTGGAATTGGGAGTGTCGGTCGTTCAAACATAGGGATATATAGGATTAAAAAAATATGAAAATATGATTATTAATTTCACCGATATATGAGACATTATCGTTAGTATTATTTTTATTATATCTCCAGAATATGAAATGGATTAAAAAAATCCATTATACCTATACATGTTATTTAATATTTAGTTTGATCCATCAAAATCTTTTCATTGACAAATTTATATTTTTGCGTTGGGATGAAGCCACACCATTCTTACCAACAGCTTTCAATTGATTTATTTTATGCACAAACCTACCAGTTTCTTGTCTTTTAGTTGGTGGAAAATAAAGTGAAATGAAATTCAGTTGTTATTTGCTGGTATATGTATCCAAAAGATTGGTAGTTCGTTAATTAGTCTTTAGTCCCCAACATTGACTCGGGATAATTCAACCTTTTTAATTTAATGTGTACAAGGAAGGTGACCGCTAGGTGCCAGCTGATGCTAATTAAATCAGAATAATTATTAGTTCTTGATTCTATTGGTATACCTGTTTGGGTGTTGATCATATATAATATACGATATTTTGATTAATTATTGTTAACTTTAAGATTCGACTATATACGATTCCAATTATCCAAGTAACAATAATCACTTTGAAATGCTTAAATTTAAACATCTCTATTGATTTTGGATTTAGATATTGGTTTTGCTTACCGAATTTAATTAAGTAGCTGTAGTTGTTTATACAGAAAAAAGGCATAATTAAGACGCTTGAGATAAGTTGAATGAGTTAAACCGTAAGACGCACATGGAAACATGTTGCAGTTTGGTCAACGTTGGTGTTGGTAATATTGTTGGTATTCAATATAAAGAATTAAAAACTAATAAAAAAATAAAGAAACACTCAAGCTCCAAGTATAAATGGCAGTAGTTTCTCTCTTACTTTGAAGACAATCCAGCAGGAAAGCTCAAACAGGTACCCGTTTGATCTTTAACATCCAGACAAGTTGTACTGGTTATGAATCTGTCTAAGAATGTCTTCTGATTTCTCTCTCTTTTTTGGCAGGTTCTTTGATTTCCTTGGTAAGGATGGGAGCAGGTGGGCGCATGAATGACTCTACGACACCCAAAGATGTCTTCAAACATGTCCCCGTTGAGAAACCTTCATTCGGGATTGCTGATCTGAAGAAGGCAATACCACCACACTGTTTCAAGCGATCTCTTACCACCTCTTTCTACTACCTTTTCCGTGATTTGGGTCTCATCTACACTTTCTACTATATTGCAACAAATTACATTACCCTCCTCCCTCAACACTACTCATTCGTAGCATGGCCACTTTATTGGATCGCCCAAGGTAGTATTCTCATGGGTTTATGGAATATCGTCCATGACTGTGGGCATCACTGCTTTAGCGATTATCAATGGCTTGATGACACCATTGGCTTCATCTGCCACTCTCTTCTCCTCACTCCATACTTCTCTTTCAAATACAGTCACCGTACTCACCATGCTAACACCAGTTCACTGGAAAAGGATGAAGTATGGGTCCCAAAACGCAAGCAGGATACATGGTTTTATGAAGTTCTCAGCAACCCAGTGGGCAACCTTATCATGCTTGCATTTCGATTACTTTTTGGCTTTCCCTTGTACTTTATGTTCAATCTTCATGGTAGGATATACAAGGGTTTCCCAAGCCACTTCAACCCATTAGGTCCTATCTTCAACGACCGAGAGCGTGCTCAAATTTGGCTCTCTGATGCTGGAGTTCTTACCGTTCTCTATGCGCTCTACCGCATTGGGGCAAAAGAAGGTGTCCAATGGGTATTTTACATCTATGGATATCCCTTGATGGCTATGAGTGCCTTTTTCATCATGTTCACATATCTACACCACACTCATCCTTCCATCGCTCACTATGATTCGTCAGAATGGGATTGGTTGAGAGGTGCTTTATCGACAGTTGATAGGGATTACGGGATATTGAACAATCTCTTCCATGACGTAACAAGTGCTCATGTGGTGCACCATTTATTCTCCAGCATTCCGCACTATCATACAGTGGAGGCCACACAATATATCAAACCGATCTTGGGTGACTACTACAACTACGATTATACTCCTATTCTCAAGGCAATCTGGAGAGATACCAAAGAATGTCTCTACATCGAAGAGGATCCTGAGAAAAAAGGTGTTTACTGGTTCCGCAAATAGTCATGCCTAAATAATTAATTGTACGATAAAGTAGTATATACTCCGATAATCTGGTGGTTCCAATACTCACACATGATGGTGCCTTGTTTGTGTGTAGTTTATTCCTTTTCTGATTAATGAATATTTGTGGTTTGTGATATGAATGTTGCTGCCTCCTTTTATTAATTTCCGCGCGTCCATCCCCTCTTTTCTTTTGTTATATATATATATATATATATATATATATATATATATATATATATCATTTGTGTGACGTCAAATGAGCCGTTTGTTGAATGTTTCTTCTATTCACAATTCTAACCTTAAAAACCAAAAGATGCACAGATGGCCCTTCATTCTAGAGGAGCCTTGACAATAATGCCGGTCCTGATGATTTTTATGCCCAGGGCCAAAACATAAAACATGTCCCAATTTAATACAACTACCAAAATAATACAATTGTGGGACATAAATGAAAACTACAAATTAAAATAATATGAGCATAGATGACCTAAAACCTTGTCTTTATGCAATTCCTAAAGCAACAACTATAATTAATTATCATTTGTTAAAAACTTATTTTTGATACTTAAAATTAATAACCCACTTTTGAATCATGGTGTCCACAAATATAACTTCAAAGTCAATATATCTTTGATTTAGGTTTGTATTTGATTTAGGGTCTCACTGGGTCAAATTTGAACCATCAAATGATTAGGGGATGGGAAAGCAAAACTGGATGCGAAGGGAGGGAAAAGATAGAGGTCACGGGGAGAGTGAAGATGGAGGATTCATCGACGACGATGGGAGGTGAGACGTGCCTGCGATGCAGGTCTTGGTCGTTGGCATGTAACACGTGTGTGTGTGTGTGTGAGTGTTTATTTATCATTAATATACAATATATAGAGTAATTACATGTTTGGTCCCTAATACTCCCTATGGTTTTTAATAGAAAATAAAGTTAAGAATAAATTTCATTTTTGGTACGTGTGGTTGTCACTCAATATCAAATATGGTTTCTTTTTTAAACTAATTACAATTTTAATCATTATAATTATCATTTAGTTTCACTTTTGATCCCACTTACTAACTTCAGTTAAAAAAGTAAGGTTAACTTTTTTGTTTTATTTGATCAATAGAATAAATTACAATTTCCGCTCCAGTAGTTTTTGTTTTCCATTTTTGTCTTTCCTATCAAGTTTTCTCCCTTTTTATATTTGTTAATTAATGATGATTTTAACTAGAAAATACATTAATAATTTTATTTTATAAATTACACTTTTAAAAAGTTTTACCAGTACCTTTACAATAAGTTAAGTATTGATTTTAAATTTTTATGTAATTTATAAATGGCATATCTGCAAATCCGTCAACACTAATCGGAAAAAAACGTTTTCTATTTTAAGTAAAGTTCAGAAAATATATCATTTTTTCTAATTTATGTAAGATGAAAACCGAAATTTATCTGTCTATTAATAGAAAATGTATCGTTTTCAGATATTTCATTCAGTTAAATGCTTTTTAAATGTGTATCAAATAATTTTTTTTATAATATGATAATCATTTTTTTTTCAAAATATCAACTTAAAATTATCGTAAGGAAAAATAAATAACCGATTAACAACCAGACATTTCATTGTTTAATAATAAAAAATGTTTTATGTATTTCTTTGCTTTTGAAAAAAATATATTGTTTTTAATTTTAAATGTAGTTTAATTATTAAAATGTATTCGAATTTATTATAGCTTAAGTATTAAATTATTTTTAAAATTATTTAATCAATATAGTTTAATTATTAAAACTATATTTTATATTATTAAGATTAAGTATATGAAATTGTGTGATTGTTAATTTTGCTGTTTGTTTTTTATTAGAAAATTTTAAGTTGATATTCTAAAAAAATCTAATAATTATATTGTATAGTTTTTTATATGATACACATTTAATTAAATTAAATATCTAAAAACAATACATTTTTTTAGTAATAGACATCCATAAATTTCGATTTTCATCTTCAACAAATAGGAGAAAAAGATACATTTTTTGAACCCCATTAAAATAGAAAATGTTTTTTTTACGTGATCCCAAGTCTATATATATATATATATATATATATATATATATATATATATATATATAGGGTTGAGTTCACGTGAGACCAGCCTG
>NC_037538.1:6685293-6686413 GCF_001531365.2 Cynara cardunculus var. scolymus | reverse complement strand
TATATATATATATATATATATATGTCCATTCAAGAGAGAACTGATTAGTTTGTGGTAACTGTAAGATCCAATCTCAACCACAAATCAACGGATAAATTAGAAAATTAATAATTATAGTAGTTTGGATTAAAATTATAATTAGAAGACATTTTAGTTATTTTTTACAAACTCCTCTCTCCTCTCTCATCTCTCCAACCTTCAATCTCCGGCCTCCGGTGAACATTAATCCGGCAGGTACCAAGTAATCACAAAGACTCATACTGTGATACTCATTGTGATATACTGCGATATCATTGTGATACCAACTATGATACCAACTCAAACCTTAAAAATAAAGATACACAATGTGATACCCATTGTGATATACTCTGATACCAATTTCACCGGAAGCCAGAGATTGGAGGTTGGAGAGATGAGAGAGTAGTTTTTAAAAAATACCTAATATGCCCTCTAATTATAATTTTAACTCAAACTACTATAATTATTAATTTTCTAATTTATCCGTTAATTTGTGGTTGAGATTGGACCTCACAGTTACCACAAACCAATCAGTTCTCATTTGATTAGACCTATATATATATATATATATATCAAATAAATTGAATAAATTGATTAATTAATGTAATAAGAAGTATAAAATGAAAATGATCGCAAAGACAAAAATGGAAAAAAAACACCCACAAGGACGAAAATTATAATTTACTCTATGATCAAATAAAACAAAAAAAGGATAAAGACAAAAAAGTTAACCTACATTTTTAACTAGATTTAGTTAAAGAGATTAAAAATGAAACAAAATAGCAATCACAATTACAAAAATTGTAATTAATTTAAAAGAGGAACTAAACTTGATAGTGATAACCACAAGGACCAAAATTATAATTTACTCTAAAGTTATTGATTAAAAAGACTAAAATCCTCTCTTCAATTAACCTTCTTAATAGAAAACTTTTGAGTTAGAGACAGGGATCCAATATGTGATAAATTGAAAACCACATGGATTTAATCCATAATTATTTTAAAATAGGGACCTAATACGTTATAATATACTAGAAGCGTACTCGCACAATGCAGCGAGATACATTATGATTTTAATATTTTATTTTATTTTTTATCTCAG
>NC_037538.1:6677596-6683068 GCF_001531365.2 Cynara cardunculus var. scolymus | reverse complement strand
TTTAAGAGTTTAAGAGTTTTAAGAGTTTAAGAGTTTTTAAGAGTTTAAGAGTTTTTAAGAGATTTAGCCAAATGCTTTATAATATAGTATAGATAAATCATAGGAATGAAACATGTAACTTAATAGTGTTGTTTGTTTTTTAATAGATGTCGAAGTCTGAAGTCTTATTTCACTTCTGATTTATAAGAGGTGGTGCTGAAGTCTGAAATCTGAATCAATAAGACTGTTTGTTTTTTTAAACTGATAAACGTTTGAATCTGTCTAAATTGCCAATTTCACCCATTAAGTGTTGACTTTATAGATAAAATTTATACAATTTCACATATTTATTCATCATCATTACAAAGTTTACGTCTAAATTATATAATTAACATTTATTCAAATGAAACTATATCATTAACGGTATTTAACACATTTAAATACATCAATTGAGAGAGGTAAAGATTGATTTGATAATAATCGATTGAGGAAAATGATCGATTAAGATTAATCGATTGAAAAGACGTTGTTGTTGAGGGTTTTGAAGAATAATAAAAGATAAATAAGAAGTTGGTTTACCTCTTATTAGATAAGAGAATAATAAGACATAAGTGTCTGTAAAAGATTGGAAAAAACAAACAGTCTGAACGTCCTTATCTCTTCAGATATAAGATATAAGATATTAATAAGAGTTTTTTTCATAAAAAATAAACAAGACCTTACTCTATGTTTAATTTCAATAAGTTGTGTACATAATTTTGTCAACTACACATTCTATTTATAATCAAGTTATTTTGTCACATGTAAACGGATTTGAGCAATTTCAAAGTTTATGACAATAATTATATTCAATTTCAAAAAACTAAAGTTTCTAGATGATAAAGTTTAAGAATATGTTTTCATATCGAAATTGTATTAACACATGATGACTTTTCTCTCATAGGCACTGTTCAAAAACGCTCGTTGCAACCGTCTTGGCACGCAGTGGCTTAAAGCTTGTGCTTCATACCATGTCAAGTCTGTGATATGCGGCATGCCATGGTCTAATGCAAGGTTTTTTTGTAAGACAACATTTGATTTTTCTTATCATTTTAATGCCTTATTTGTTAGTTTAAAATATATATATAACTTAATTTAAATTGTTCATTATCATTGACTCATTGAGAAATATTAGAAAACGTATGTTTATATATAATATTATATATAATATATATACGTTACACCTAGAAAAAATGGTGGCTTCCGTGGCTACAGACTACAGATTATGAGCTATGACTATGATAGGTGTTATGCGAATTGTTCAAATTTTGTAGGTGGTCTCAAAAATCTTTTGTTGTTTGTAATTTTGATGGTTTCTCTTCTTATTCAATTATAATTTTCAAAAAAGAAAATAATTGTGAATGATAGAAATCATATATGAAACAATGAGAAGAGAACAATAGAATAAAAATAAAACAACACGACAAACAGAAAAATTCCACATTAATTAACAACGATAAGTTACATTTATACCATTAGCCTTTTATTAGAGAAGGGGTAAAACAAGCTCACAACGAACAACACAAGCTGTCGGAATTCTTATAGAATTCGGTGGCTTCTTAGATTTTTCATTATCACATTTATCTACGGAACCAATAAACACCACTTTTCTCTGCACCTTCATCTGGTTCCACAAAAATACATTCCTTTGTTTCTCTCCAGAAAGCCTTTAGGATGGGTGTATCATCGTACTTGTAGTAGTCACCTAAGATGGGCTTGACAGCATTGGTGGCCTCTACAGTATGGTAATGCGGAATAGTTGAGATCAGATGATGCACCACATGAGCACAAGTTACATCATGGAAAACAGTGTTTAAAATTCCGTAGTTTCTATCGACCGTCGATAGAGCACCTCTTATCCAATCCCACTCTCTTGAATCGTAGTGAGCAAGGGAAGGATGGCTATGATGCAAAAAAGTGAAGAAGATGAAATGAGCGTTCATAACCAGCAAAGGAGCTCCGTAGATGCAAAACAACCATGTTGCACCGGCGGTTGCTGCAACCTTGTAAAGTGCATAGATGGCTACAAGCATTCCAGCATCAGAGAGCCAAACTAGTTTGCGCTCGCTGTCATTGAACAACGGACTTTGTGGGTAAAAGTGGCTTACAAACCCATTATATGGCCTTCCATGAATATTGAAGGTGAAGTACATGGGATAGCTGAGAAGTAACCGGACAAAAGTCATGAACAAGTTGCCGAGTGGGTTGTTGAGAACTTCAGAATACAAGGTATCAGCCTTCCTTTTAGGGATCCATACCTCATCGTATTCCATTGAATTGGTGTGAGCATGGTGGCTACGGTGACTGTATTTGAAAGAGAAGTATGGAGTGAGGAAAGAGGAATGGACGATGAAACCAAGTATGTCATCAAGCCATTGATATTCGCTAAAGCTATGGTGGCCCAAATCATGACCTATACTCCATATACCCATAAAACTACTACCTTGGCAGAACCAATAAACCGGCCATGCTATGTAGGCAAGGGGTTTAGGGAGAAGAGGAATGTAATTTGATGCGATCCGGTAAAACGTATAGCATATGCAAATATCACGGAAGAGGTAGTAGGAGGAGGTCGTAAGAGATCGCTTGAAGCAATGCGGGGGTATTGCTTTCTTGAGATCACTGATCTCGAATGGAGTTTTTTCTGTGGGAACACGTTTGAGAACATTTTTGTCCGTGGTAGCATCATTCATTCGGCCACCAGCTCCCATCTTGTTTACAAAGAAATAAACCTGCAAAATAAGAAATTTATCAGGCTACCTTCAAAGGTACATCTGGAAGTACAGATAGTTTGGAACACAAAGACCCTATTAAATACATACCTCTAAGAAGTAATGAGGTTTGCTGCTGGATTGCCTTGAAGCTGTGGAACCATTTATAGTTGGAGTTGGGCGCACATCCTTTCATAGTTTAATTAAACATGAGTTTATTATTGTAATAATAATTACAATGCAGGGTCGTGAAAGGTGGGCTGCATGGGGCTTTGGATCCCAACAAAACATACATAGAAAATGGAGGGTCCTCTGAGGTGTTGAGTGCTGACTCATGTTACGACAAAATGTCAGTTGTTGGAAAATGTTAAAAGCGGAGTAGGTTTAGGACACACATTTCTAATTAATACATAGATACCCACTTCTACTATGACTCAACAACTATGGAGTCAAAATCGTTTAATTATAAATTAAACATTTTACATATACAAATATATATATATATATATATATAATATTGAATATAGGAAAATAAAATCAAACGCTCTCAAATTTCAATCACTGTTGTTATCATTATTGTTGAATTTTACTATTTGACAACTGTTGTCTTTTTGACATTATGCGATGATGGTTGAATTTTGCAAACCATTATTGACGCAGACGCTTGCTAACCTTTTGTCAATTTATGGTATTTGTGTTTATGAGAATGATTATTTTTATATTTTTTGTAAAGTATTGCTTTACAACGAGAAGTTAAATATGATATATAGCTACAACTTTATATTAAAAACAAATTACACTTAAAAGATGTGTGTATCAATAACAGAAAGAAATGTTCATTTTTTTGGTATTTTATATTCATTTTGATCGATAAGTAATAGATCTTGTAATTATTAATGATGTTGATGTCAAGATATATTATATATACTATAATTACTGGTTATGTGAAAAAAATATCGCATCAAAATGATCAAACGATTTCATGTATTAAGGTTGAAATACTGTTTATCAGGTAAAATGTGTACATACAAAAAGAAGAATTGAAGTTAATTGGGAAAAATCAAGGTTACAATGAATTGGACTTGTTCAAAATTAGTTGTATTTTAGTTCATTTTCCTTTTCTGTTTTATAAAATAAAACAATATGCCAAGGAACTTTACAAGAATATCAAACTTAACTATTGGTTAAATGCATATTCAAATATGTTTAGTCTTTCTTTTCACTACTAGAAAACAGAGTATCAACGACGAAAACTGGCGACATAAAAAAATCTCTTGCTATTCAGTGAAGGAATGGCCAAAAAAGGGCCAAAAACCAATTCTCTCGCTGAATGGCCAAAACCGGTTCCCTCACTGATTATTTAATGTTAAGTTTTTCATGTTAGTTTCGGTTAATTTATATATATTTTAGAATAATTGCATTTATGATCCGTTCGCGTTCGACTGACTAAAAGTTTTTGTTCAGTTATAAGTCATCCTTATACAAAGATTTTGGTCGGTTCTTTGAGGAGAAATCAAATGAAGGGGAAGGAAAAGGGCAAAACGGATTTTAGAATAATTGTATTTTGGACTCGTTGAGGAATTCATTGAGTCCAAAAATGATCAAGGCATTAGTGTGCACCCAAAGTTGGTTGAAAAGGGATTCAAACAAAGGAGTGTTTGAATGAAACACAATCTTATGATTTCTTGGAAGAAGGTAATCACTAGATATTGTTTGGATTATTTTATCTATTTTCAAAAAAATAGTTAACTCTAGTTTGAATTGTATACATGACCAACCTCAAGGCCAAGAAAGCGAAAATATTGGGGTTGGGAAACGTCCAAAATTATTGTTGTTGATTGACGTATTATCATTTGGTTTAAACAATTTTATTGTAATACCTAATATTTGATGAAACTTGCATATTATCTTGAATGGTTGGTCGTATTTCAAATGAAGGTTTTCTTTATTTTTATGTGATTTTACATTGTTTAAACACAACCGGAACAGGTTGGGTTGGGTTAGGTTGAAAGTTTTCAAACCTCCAACATTAAATTGAGTTGTTAAAATGTCTCCAAACCCATCAATTCAACCCATTAACACCCCTAGTTGTCGGACATATCACCATATGAGCTTACAATTAATGGAAGACATAATTTGGTCCTCCTCAAGCCATGCAGGAACAATATAAACAGAAAATTACAACCCTGAATTGCTGGCTGGTCGTGGGTTGATCAATTCAACGTTGCAAAAAAAATATAGAATTTTTTACTCATCTGTTGTACAACCATATATAATCCTTGCCATAGAGAGGATGAAAATCGAACATGATATAGGAGCCATGGTTTGACCGTAGATGGAGTCAAGGTAGGGTGGTCATATGGCTAGAGATGGAGGCAAAGGCGACGTAGGATATCGGATTTAGGTTAGCTTCATATGGGCGTATATGGAGACATTTTTTTTCTGTTTCTTTCTTCCGTAATTTTACCGGCTAATTAGGTTGCCGGTCAATGTTTTAAGTAATCATAAACTTATTACCTTTTCAAGATTAATTGAAGGTTATGTTTATTATTTACTAGAAGCGTACTCGTGCAATGCAGCGAGATACATCGTGATTTTAATATTTCATTTTATTCTTTATCTCAGTCGATGTTATAATATGATTTTATGTGATTTTGAGAAATTGATGATGTTTTTATTTTTGAATAAAATATATGTTTGAAGATATCAATAAAATTTGACAAAAATATATCGATATTAGTAT
>NC_037538.1:6647123-6676081 GCF_001531365.2 Cynara cardunculus var. scolymus | reverse complement strand
ATAATATAACATTTTATAAAGATAATAATAAAGTATTCTGTTAGAACTCAATGATTATCCTAATTATATTTTAGATTTTTTATATTTAAAATTAGATGTTTATCATGTATTTGATTGTATTTATCTGCAGTTAGTTACACGAATTCAGATATGGGATGAAATCGAATAGAGATGAAATCTGGTTTAAGAGTTTTAAGAGTTTTTAAGAGTTTTAGCTAAATGCTTTATAATATAGTATAGATATTATCTCCAGAAATGTTTTCCTACGGTGGTAATGTATGTAAATTTATATTGGCCGCTAAACGATGTCATTCGTAACCAAAAGAAGAATAGTAGAATGAAATACAAAATAAAACGACTAATAGAGAAAAACAACGATATATAACATATGTCGTACGATTATATCATAAAGCCAAACAATAGCCATGCATTATACGTAAAAGGAAAAAAACGAGAGCACAATCAGTTATGCCATCTATTTACGGAACCAATAAACACCACTCTTCTCTGCACCTTCATCCGGTTCGACATAAATGCAGTTCTTTGTTTCCCTCCAAAAAGCCTTTAGAATTGGGGTATCATCGTATTTGTAGTAGTCACCTAGGATGGGTTTGACAGCCTTTGTCGCCTCTACAGTATGATAATGTGGAATAGTTGATATCAAATGGTGAAGCACATGAGCACATGTTACATCATGAAAAACATGGTTCAAGATTCCGTAATCTCTGTCAACTGTCGACATAGCTCCTCTTAACCAATCCCATTCTCTTGAATCGAAGTGAGCAAGAGAAGGATGACTATGATGCAAAAAAGTGAAGAAGATGAAATGAGCATTCATCACCAGTAAAGGTGCGCCATAGATGCAAAACAACCATGTTGCACCTGTGGTTGCTGCAATCTGGTAAAGTGCGTAGATAGCTACAAGCATTCCAGCATTAGAGAGCCAAACTAGTTTGCGCTCACTGTCATTGAACAACGGACTTTGTGGGTAGAAGTGGCTTACAAACCCATCGTATGGCCTTCCATGAATATTGAAGGTGAAGTACATGGGAAAGCTGAGAAGTAACCTAACGAAAGTCATGAACAAGTTGCCGAGTGGGTTGTTGAGAATTTCAGAATAGAAGGTATCGGCCTTCCTTTTGGGGATCCATACCTCATCGTATTCCATTGAGTTGGTGTGTGCATGGTGGCTACGATGACTATATTTGAAAGAAAAGTATGGAGTGAGGAAAGAGGAGTGGACAACGAAACCAATTGCATCGTCAAGCCACTGATATTCGCTAAAGCTATGATGGCCCAAATCATGACCTATGCTCCATATACCCATAAAACTACTACCTTGGCAGAACCAATAAATGGGCCATGCTATGTAGGCAAGGGGTTTAGGGAGAAGAGGAATGTAATTTGATGCGAGTTGGTAAAAGGTAAAGCAAATGGCGATGTCACCAAAAAGGTAGTACAAAGAACGTGGGAGATCTCTTTTGAAACAATGTTGTGGTATTGCTTTCTTGAGATCACTGATCTCAAATGGAGGTTTTTGGGTGGGAACACGTTTGAGAACATCTTTTTCAGTAGTAGTATCATTCATCCGACCACCTGCTCCCATCTTATCGTCTCCAAAAGCAAACAACCTGTGAAAGAAGAAATCACTAAGAGAAGTTATGATGCAATATTCAAGTTATAAGCGAAACTGAAGTACCATTTATAATTGCTTCTGAGGTAAGTGAAAATGATTAAACGGTCAAGGTATGTGGGCTACTTTTATGAAGATAGTATATTATTGTTTTCAATGTTTTTTAGCTTTAAATTACTAAAAGTATAAATTAAATATCCAATTATTTGTAACATCTGATTATTAAAATAAATATTAGACGTCGTATTCTTCTTTTTTAAATAAATTCATGGTGTACGAGATGCTACATAAAATGACAACATAGAACTTATTATATTTATTTATGGATCCATAAAATAAAACAATAACGTAGGTGATTTTAGTTGACCACGTTTTTTGTTTAATTAAGTCACAGTGTAAGGACAAAACACCATTAGTTGTGTCATGTGTGTGGTTATTAATTATATATTTAAATAAAATAAGTTGTGTTCTATAAAGGGCATGTGAGTAAGGGAGAAAAGTTAACAAACAAAAAGTAAGGGGTATACAAAGGAGGAAGAGATATAAATAACAATTACTAAATTAATTTATCAACTACAGATATAATCACGTGCATAATCATATCAATTACATTGTTTTTAAATTGGAATAATACACTAAAATAGTTTCTTATTATATTAAAAGCAATTTTTCCTAACAAAATCATCAATCACAGTGACATGTTATCACAACAATGCAAATTGATCAATTTCAAATATGCAACAAACTTTTATTTGGCATCAACTTAATTAAAAAGTTATTTGATTGCTTTTATTAAATTTTGAACGGATAAAATTGATTATATAAATAAACTTTAATACATATAATACACACACACACATATATATATATATATATATATATATGAATTCATTCAAGGGAGAACTGACTAGTTTACGGTAACCGTGACATCCAATCTCAACCATAAATCAATAGATAAATTAAGAAATTTATAAATTTGGTAATTTTTAATTAAAATTTTAATGCAAGGACATTTTAGATATTTTTTCTTCTCTCTCCGTCCCCGTATTCCGGCCTTCGGCCATCGTCTCCGGTGATACTACAGTCTGATACTCAAGTACATATAAGATGCATTGTAATACCACTATGTTACATATCTGATCGACCACACAAATGATCTCAATGTGAACCCAAACATATATAAGATGCCTTGTGATACCATTATGGTATCATCGGAGGACGGTGGCTGGAGGCCGGGGGACGGAGAGAGAAGAGAGGAGAGAGGAGATAGGAGAGAGGAGATATGAGAGATGAGAGAAAATACCTAAAATATCCTTACATTAAAATTTTAATTAAAAATTACCAAAATTATAAATTTCCTAATTTATCTATTGATTTGTGGTTGTGATTGGACCCCACGGTTACCACAAACTAATTAGTTCTTATTTGATTATATATATATATATATATATATATATATATATATATAAAGAGAGAGAGAGAGAGAGAGAGAGAGAGAGAGGGGCATTCAAATAAAAACCACACAATTTGTACAAACTGTGAAAACCACATTCAGTCAATCATAATTTTTCATTTTGTTTATTTTTTGTAATTATTGGAGGTTGATTAACCATTTTTATTGTAGATGGTGTTAATTATGGATATTATCATCTTCATTATTTTAATTTTAGAGAAATACATGAAACAGTTTTATTAAAATTTCATTAAATATTATATGAAACAATTTCATAACCATATATGAAACAAATTCATAAAAAAGTATTATATGAAAAAATTTCACAAGATTAAACAATTCAATGAAAAAATTTCATAAGATTAAACAATGAAATTAACGTATGATAGTAGCTTGTACGTTTGTACAAATGATGATGGTTTTCATTTGAACACTCTTATATATATATATATATGTATATATATATATGTATATATATATATATGTATATATATACACACATATATATATATATATATGTATATATAGGGATTAGTTCAAATACTAACCAAGATTTTTGTGTTAACTTTATTAACCAAGCTCAACCAATCATATTCCATCTTTTCTTTATGTTCACATATAACTCATATATTAATGACAAGGGTAATTAAGTAATTTGTCATTTATGTAACTCCCAAATAATTAATTGGGAGTTGCAGATCTAAAAATCTTAATAATTGATGATTATATAATATTGATATCTTTTTATACGTGATCATGTTTTGTAATTTTGATTTATTATATCTATAATGATATTGATTTTGTAATTGTTAAAGAATTTCCGATTATAAAGATTTCGATATCGTCCGAGTAATATGGATAAACCTATTGGAAAACAGATCGACAACAATGAGAATGAAAAGGTTAAAATCGTCTACGACTAAAATCAGAATTCAAATTCATATGTAATTGTTAAAGAAATGTTCACAAGTGTTCATATTGTGTTCAYATGTACACTAGCTGCATATTTGAACCAACTATATATATATATATACTCCAAATACGTTTCTTTACAAATATCAGGAAAAAAATGAGCATCTAAAAACCTAAAATAGAACCAAAAAACTATAAAGGTGATGCAAATTTTGATTACAATATTTGTTTTGTTAGGCAAAAATTAATTAATTTATGATTTACTAAATTTAATCGAACATTTATATTAATTATAAAAACTGAAGTGTATCAGTTGTTTTCTTTTGGCTTTTGTGACTTTGTCATTAAAAAAATAGTAGAATATATCAATACCATCAATAAAAAGGTTAATATTATAATAAATTAATATAAAATACAACATGCGGATCACACAGGGCTAAATAGGCAAAGACCAAACGAGTCGCCATCAATTTACGAAAAGACGTAATGACTTAAACCTTATGAGAATATTAATGATGTTTATTTAATGTAAAAATTAAACTTATACTTATTTATTGTATAGATAATAAAAATATATTATATAATTTAGATAAAATTTTTAATTTAATTATTAAATATATTTTTGAAACTTATTAATTAATTAGGATATATGAGGTAGACCATTTTTATTTTTATTCACATTATATGGAATGGTTATGTAAAATCATAAATAACAGATTTTTCTAGAATTTGTTTTGACAAATCCAAGTATTTTATGTATATAATAACCAATTTGAAATTCTTTTAATCAATATATTATGTTTTTTTAATTTTTTTTACCATCTTCTTTGTATTAGTTAATATATCATATTATTTGAAATTTGTTTTAATTATATTTTAAAATATTATAATTAATTAATTTTTGAAAATGCTATTTTTAATTATTTTATATTCTTATCAGTTAGTTTTATCAAAATGATTTGTTAATAAGCTAGCCTATCAGCTACCCGCCTGTTTATAAGCTAACAGTTAACTTATCAGTTGTCAAGTAGTTGTACTAACTTATGAGCTAGCTTGACAAAGATAGTCTAAAACAGACAACCTAATATGGTTCCTAGAAAGAATACAATAATTGATTTAAATTCTAGTTGACTATGTAAATATATAAAGAAATCTACATAACGATAGTTTATATAAATACTTCAAAACTTCATACATAGCAGTAGTTGTGTGTTTGTGAATTAATTAATAAATAAATGGCACATACACACAAAACTTCACAATGAGAGTTTATATAAAATTTCATAACGATAGTTTGTATAGAAATCTATTTTATAGATTACATTTATTTTTTCAATATCAATAATAATTATCATGTCAATAAAATATATAAAAAACCAACAGAAATATTATTTCACACCAACTTCTATAAAAATAACAAAGAATGAGGTTATTAGAATAACTCAAAACTCTCTCTAATAATGGTTCTTTTAAGAGTAAGAAGAAAAGTTAGTTCAAGTGTCGGTCCTTAGCACTAGAGAGAGAATTAGAGGTCTCTCATGCCTTAGGATCGGAACCTGAATGATAGTACTAATGTGGAAGGATCAAATGTGGCGATAAAATAAAAGAATTGAAGAGGGATGATATTGAATGATGTTGACTTGGTTTAGAAGACTTGGTGCGGTAAACCCACGGCTCCTAATATCTCTCAAGGGTGGTTGAGTAGGAGTTAAACTCTGGTGATGGATATAATCATAAAGGGCAAGTATCATCACCTATTCTCCTTGGTTTTCTTTTGAGAAGTAGAAGCAATGTCACATTAAGTCCAACCAATGAAGCACGTAAAGAAAATGTTGGTGTTCATATAAGCCCAAGAACAAGCCTATTATGCAGAAAGTTTTGGAGAAGAAACCATCGTTTAAGGTATGATTCTATACAAATATTTTATGTTAATATAGGTTCAGTATCATGAGATGTTAAGGAATGAATTAGTGGATGAATGAATGTTGAGAAATAGACCTTAAGCCCATGGTAGTAAGCAAAGATGCAATCATTTACGTTGTGAAAAAAATCAATAACTTTCATGTCATCTGTAAAAATCGTAACAAATCGTTCGTTTATCTAAATGAAGTGTGCAATAATTAAGTTTCTGAAAAGCTTGAGATTTACGATTTCTGATCACGTGATAGAAACCTAATTTTGGTTTTAAGTTGGCCAAAATTGTGAGTCTCTCAAGCTCGTCGGATTTTTGACAGCTTAGCGCAAGAATTCTATAAAAATGATATAAAATCAAGTATACCTTCGATCAAGGTGACCCTTGACTTTCTGGAATCATAAGAATTTTATCTAAATGTTATATTTACATATTGTGATCTAAAAAGTTCTGGAGAATAAAGAAATAGTTGGATTTCATAACACGTTCACGTCTAGAATAACTATGGTTGGTTCTAGATGACTTAAAACTTAAGGGTTCATTCGGATAAGAATTATTTGCATGGTATTTGACCTTGTGGGTCTAATATGATATATAGGTGTAGGTTTACAAGAATTATGTGTATTTATGTTTTATTTTATCTGAATGTGCAAAAGGTTATTTAATCTTCTAATATCTTAATTAAATCTATACATATCTTATCAAATTTTATATATAAATATAATCATTTGTCTAATAATTAAACTTATACATAAAATATAAATTTATAAGATGAAAGTTAAAAAAAATAAGAAAAGTGTATATTAAAAATCATTGTAAATGAAAGGAGTATATATGAAACTTTAAACTAAAAGCATTTTCAATAGATTATTTAAAATGGAGAATCAAATGTTAAAATTTCTAAAAAAATTACATTTATCTTCGATAACTTTCCTATGTTAAAGAATTCACCATTGATTATAATATATATTAAAATAGTTCATTTATATATTAAAAAAATATTTCTCTCTCTAAATATTTATCTTTAAAGTTTGGTATTGGTGATTTTAATTGATAATCATTTTTGGTGTTATTTCCATACTTGGAAGAAAAATTATTTTCTTTATTTTGGAAATAATTTTTAACAAGTTTTTAGAATAAAATATTGGCTCAAAATCCTTATTTTTATTCATTTACTTCATTTTAAAAAAGTTGTTGGAGATACTTTAAAATCAATGAGTTGGTGTAACCTCTTTTTGTAATGTTGATCGAGTGACGTAATTAGACCCAAATTTGCAAAGCGTTTAAAGAAGACCCATTTATACGAAGAATGTTGAAAATGTACCCTATTTTACAAATGACTCTAAACCAGGGCCGGCCCTGGCCACGTGCAGCCCGTGCGGCCGCACAGAGCATCAAAGCTTAAAGGGGCATCAAATTATCCTTTATTACTAGTTTTGAGTTTAATAATTTAAGAATTTGACCACTGAACTTTAACTATAAAAACAGGCCCAAGGCTTAGTAGTGATGAATACTGAATGCATATCGTTGGAAAAAGTTGGAAAAGTTTTTGTTTGTATAAAGTTGTTTGTATGAATTAATCTGTTTGTATAAGTTGAAAAAGTTTTTGTTTGGAAGAGTTTTTTCATAAATGTAAAGAGCGTTTTTTTAGTTGAAAGAAACATGTTTGGCAAAAAAAATTGTTTTCTATAAAGTTCCCCCTAGAAGTTTAATGGATAAGTCACTTTCTATATCATTAAGCCACTACGAAACAGTCATGCATAGTTGAGAGTTGAGTGAATAAGTTGTTAGTTCCATTAAACTTATTAAGCTGCTGACAGATAAACGTTTAGCCTTTAGTCGTCAGACCTGTAACTTTTAAGTTTTTACTTTTTGCTTACTATGACAACAATTTGGATCTAATTTACTATTTTATTTAAAAACTAATTATAGTTTTCCTTGTCTTTTAAGTTTCATATATTGAAATAAAGTTTTTATTTTGTTAATTTCAATTTGGAAAAGGGAAAACTGGAAAAGAAGAAAACACGATCTTAATCCATAATTTATCATTTTATCATTTTATATTTTGTATTCGGGATTTTGGTTTTTATGTCCCCTCCATTGTATTTTTTTTTAATTATAGTTAATAAAAATCAACATCAGGATGAGGTACTTAGTTTGAATATGTTATAAACTCTTTAAAACATCGCATATTTCATTGTTTTATTGACTTACAAAAATAGGCTTAGGGGCATTTTTTATTATTTTCGCACAGGGCATCAAAAATTTTAGGACCGACCCTGCTCTAAACGGTACTGTGGTTGCTCTAAGTTAGCACACCAACTCGTAACTCACTTTCGATCATTGGACCAAATTCAAGTTTTAAAATAGAATTAAATTATAATAGTATTAAATCAAAATCCCTATAGTTAAGGGAGTAACAGAAAATATCTTCATTAACATATATCATTACAATGTTATATCATGAAACCAGCCGATAACCATTATTAAGGAAAGGGATAATAACATACACAAACAAGGGATTACATATCCAATCATCCATCAAGGCTTCACTCAAGTATATGTATGTCGTATGGTTTACGGAATCTACCTACGGAACCAATAAACACCACTTTTCTCTGCACCTTCATCTGGTTCCACAAAAATACATTCCTTTGTTTCTCTCCAGAAAGCCTTTAGGATCGGTGTATCATCGTACTTGTAGTAGTCACCTAAGATGGGCTTGACAGCATTGGTGGCCTCTACTGTATGGTAATGTGGAATAGTTGAGATCAGATGATGCACCACATGAGCACAAGTTACATCGTGGAAAACAGTGTTTAAAATTCCGTAGTTTCTATCGACCGTGGATAGAGCACCTCTTATCCAATCCCACTCTCTTGAATCGTAGTGAGCAAGGGAAGGATGGCTATGATGCAAAAAAGTGAAGAAGATGAAATGAGCATTCATAACCAGCAAAGGAGCTCCGTAGATGCAAAATAACCATGTTGCACCTGCGGTTGCTGCAACCTTGTAAAGTGCATAGATAGCTACAAGCATTCCAGCATCAGAGAGCCAAACTAGTTTGCGCTCGCTGTCATTGAACAACGGACTTTGTGGGTAAAAGTGGCTTACAAACCCATTATATGGCCTTCCATGAATATTGAAGGTGAAGTACATGGGATAGCTGAGAAGTAACCGGACAAAAGTCATGAACAAGTTGCCGAGTGGGTTGTTGAGAACTTCCGAATACAAGGTATCAGCCTTCCTTTTAGGGATCCATACCTCATCGTATTCCATTGAATTGGTGTGAGCATGGTGGCTACGGTGACTGTATTTGAAAGAAAAGTATGGAGTGAGGAAAGAGGAATGGACGATGAAACCAAGTATGTCATCAAGCCATTGATATTCGCTAAAGCTATGGTGGCCCAAATCATGACCTATGCTCCATATACCCATAAAACTACTACCTTGGCAGAACCAATAAACCGGCCATGCTATGTAGGCAAGGGGTTTAGGGAGAAGAGGAATGTAATTTGATGCGATCTGGTAAAACGTATAGCATATGCAAATATCACGGAAGAGGTAGTAGGAGGAGGTCGTAAGAGATCGCTTGAAGCAATGCGGGGGTATTGCTTTCTTGAGATCACTGATCTCGAATGGAGTTTTTTCTGTGGGAACACGTTTGAGAACATTCTTGTCGTTGATAGCATCATTCATCCGGCCACCGGCTCCCATCTTGTTGTTCCCAAAGAAATGAACCTACAAAATAAGATATCAACACATTAATTCATACATACATTTAGAAAAAGAAATTCTAAGTGAATCTGAAGTACCCAAAAATATATACATACCTGTAAGAAGATGTAATGAGCTGTTTTGCTTCAAAATTAAGTGAAAGTAGTGTAGGTTTTATAGTTGGATTTATGGGACCTACACACTCATCTATTTGCGCATGTAACATCCATCACTTTGTTGTTTTCGTAGAATAATTTCCATTTCAAGTTTGGCGGCTTTTCTGAATATCTAATTATATACATAAAATATGTATATGGTTTGTTTATAAAATTATGGTAATTTTGAGAATTGTTGTATCTTTTGATATTTTACATCATTTTTTTATTAATAACTTGGATTACTGTATTAGTTAACATAAATTTGTTTTATAATATGTTTGTTTCATATATATTTGTTTCATAATGTGTATATTTTTTATGCGTTTGTGAACCAAAATACATACGAAATAAATACATTGTAAAACAAATATATGTAAATTAATATATTAAATTATAGGCTTAGATGGAAACAAATATCTGAAACAAAAATTATGATAATAGTTTTTACATATCATAATATATAAAATTCTAAAACATTAAACTCATGCATAATTATATATAGTTTTATGTTAGTCGTACTCGGTAGTCAATTTTAGTATTATATATGCATGCAACCACTGGTGTTTTGTCGTAACATTTTAGTTTGTGAAAGTCATTCTTGTTTAATTTAATTAATGCATCCAAAAGTTTGGTAGTTAACATCGTCCTGATGATAAAGAATTCAACTTCTAAGTAGTTGTGTAGGATATTAGAGCCAAATAATAAATGCCACAATCTTTTCATTCTACATAACTTCAAAAATACAATTTATTATTTACTGATTGAATGTTTACTTATTTTTTTAATGTGAATAAAATTAACAAAACACATCAAATAAATTCAAAATTATATTTTTAAATGAATTTAAAAAACTAAATTAAGAATTTAGAGTGTGTTTTGGCATAATTCAAAAGGAAATATACGTTAGTCAGGGCTGAATCTTGATTTATTAGCTATACATACATATGTACAACACACCCACAACTGGTATAGGTTTTCATAAAATCTTGCCGAACTTAGAAGCAAACTAACGAATCTTTATAGCAGAAAATATTGAACATTCACAACAAAACACTGAACTTTTGTAAGACTAAACGTTCACATGAAAAAAGATCAGACATTCATATAAAAGAACACAACAAATCTTCATAAAGAAAACCGCAAGAAACATTCTTTAGTATAGAAGAAAATTTTAATATGTGAGAAAATTGGTTTATAAGGCACAAGATTTTAAATCTTTGGAAGTGAAGTCAAACATGTTCGTTAGATGAAATTGAATCTTTCAAAATGCTTCAACATTTTGTTAAGCGATGAACATCATTATCGCTTTTTCTTTTTATAAATTGATTCTTGATGACATGGACATTTCTAAGCAACTAAAGAATTATTGAAAACATTTATTATCCAACTAAGTTAAAATATGTTTGATTTTATATATATATGAGAGCGTTCAAATAAAAACCATTCAATTTGTAAAAACCGTGAAAACCTCATTCAACCAATCATAATTTTTCATTTTGTTCATTTTTTTGTAATTATGAGATTGATTAACCATTTTTATTGTGGAGGGTGTTAATAATGGATATTATCATCTTCATTATTTTAATTTTAGAGAAATACATGAAACAGATTCATTAAAATTTCATTAAATATTATATGAAACAATTTCATAACAATATATGAAACAAATTCATCAAAAAAAAGTATTATATGAAACAATTTTACAAGATTAAACAATTTCATGAAAAAAATTCATAAGATTAAACAATGAAATCGACGTATGAGGATGGTTTTCATTTGATCGCTTATATATATATATATATATATATATACACACACACACACACACATTCAAACGAGAAGTTAACTATTTATGATTGTAGATACCTTTCTGCATGTGAAGCTTCATGGCGTATTTTTGGGTACTATGTTCATTACGGGACTCCTTCTGTTTTAAGACTTCCTTTCCAACAAGTGGTATTTGGTACTGAAGATGATATTGAAAATATCCTAAACAGACCATCTGTGGCGTCCTCAATGGTCTTACCTTGGATGAATTTTAATCCAATTTATCAAGAAGCACGAGAACTCACTTACGTTGAATTCCCTAAAAAGTTTGTGTGAAAATTGGAGGAGCGACGTTAGGATCGAAGGAAAAAAGGCTTCTCAATTGGACGGATTCATTCAGTTTCTCCTACTCTATGAGAAACATATTATTTAAGAATTCTTTTGAATAAAGTGAAAGGTCCTAAATCATTCGAAGACATTCGTATAGTAAATGGAAAAATATTTCTTACTTTTAGAGGTGCATGTTATGCTCTTGGACTTTTAGAGATGACAAGGAATATATTGATGTCATTGAAGAAGAAAATTTAACCGCATCTGGTTTTTATCTACACTTCTTATTTGTAACCATGCTGATTTCAAACAGTCTATCTAGACCTGAGTTTGTTTGGCAAAAAACATGGCAATACTTAGCAGATGGCATTCTCTACAATCAACGAATTGTTTTAAAGTCTCCATGTATGTTAATTGTATATCTTAAGTATAGATTTATACAAGTATTATCTAAATTCTAAATAATTTATTGTATTTGTATTTGTTAACTATTATGTTCTTGATCCTTAAATTGTATTTAAGTTTAATTTTATGTATTAATTGTTTACATTTATATTATATTTTTACAGATTTATCTCTCAATGAAGAACAAGTGAAGAACCTAACATTGTTTGAAATTGAAAAGATTTTGCTCCGTAACTATTCCATCCTGAGAAATTATCCTGATAATGATTGTCTTGAATCTTCAAACAACCGTTTGATTACGGAAGAGCTAGATTATAACCATCATAATTTACGTGATGAGTTCCAGAGGCTTGTAACTGCTTTTAACAAATGAGCAAAAAGGTATTTATGACGAAATCATGACCGCTGTTGAAAAGAACAAAGGTGGTGTGTTTTTTGTTTATGGGCATGGCGGAACAAGTAAAACATTCATATGGAAGACATTGGCTGCAACAATAAGATCTAAAGAAGAAATTGTTTTAAACGTCGCTTCTAGTGGTATTGCTTCTTTACTTCTTACTGGTGGCAGGACGACATACTCTCGCTTTCAAATCTCTCTCATTATCAATGAAGATTCTCTTTGTCACATAAAGCCAGACAATGATGTTGTGAAGTTAATAAAAAAAGACTACTTTGATAATATAGAATGAGGCACCAATAGTTCATAAGCATGCATTTGAAGCATTGGATAGAAGTATGAACGATATTTTCAATAGTCGACGCATTAGTGACTCACAAATGCTTTTTGGTGGCAAGGTAATTGTTTTTGGAGGAGATTTCAGACAAATTCTGCCGATTATTCCCAACGCAAGTAGACAAGACATTGTAAATGCGTCGTTAAGCTCATCTTACATTTGAGAAAAATGCAAAGTCCTAAAGTTAATTAAGAACATGAAGCTAACTGCAAACAGTGAATATTCTGAAATTGAACAAAACATGGGATTTTGCAAACTGAATTTTGGACTTAGGAGAAGGCAAAGTTGGAGGTGATAATGATGGTGAGGCAGTTATTGAGATACCTCATGATCTTTTCATTACTGATTCAGTCGATCCTATATCTGCATTAATACAATTTGTCCATCCCTTAGTTCTTGAAAACATCAACAATTCATCTTTTTTTCAAGAAAGGGCAATACTTGCACCAAAACATGAAGTCGTTCAAGAAATAAATGATTGTTTGCTATCATTGTTCCCAGGAGATGAAAAGGAGTACTTAAGTTCAGATACACTATGTGAATCAGAGCAACTTCACGTTCAGTTTGATAAAACTTTGTACTCTCCTAATGTCTTAAATGGTCTTAAATTATCATGGATACCAAACCATAAGATTTTACTAAAAGTTTGTGTTTCTATCATGTTACTAAGGAATATTGATCAGAAATTTGGATTATGTAATGGAACTAGACTACAGGTGTTATCATTGGGAAATCGGGTGATAGAAGCACAAATTATATCTGGAAGCAATATTGGAAGCCGGACATTCATCCCAAGAATGTCTTTGACACCTATAGATGAAAGGATTCCATTCAAATTTTGAAGGAGACAAATTTCAATTGATGTATGTTTTGCCATGATTATAAATAAAAGCCAAGGACAATCATTATCAAAAATTGGTTTATTTCTAAGACAACCGCTCTTCACCCATGATCAGTTATATGTTGTTTTATCTAGAGTTAAAAGCAAACAAGGTTTGAAAGTATTAATTATGGATGATAATGGTATTATTGGCAGTAGAACAACGAATGTTATATATAAAGAAGTGTTTAGTAATCTATGATACATGGTTGTTATTCTATTAATATTTTAACTACTTGCCTTCACCTAATTTCTTTTACATTTTGTTATAAATTTTGTTTTACAAGCTTTTAATATTTACTCATGTTATTATAGATTCTTTGTAAAATGCATACTGCTTTCATTTAATTCTTGCAAAATACTCAGTGTAATGCACGGGTGGGAAGGAGACTAAGCGGCTCTGCATGTACTATGCAGAAGCTCTGTGTCTGGAGTGAAGCTCAAAATCAAGCACTTAACCTTTTTGGCGCTTAAGCCTTGATCTTCCTTGGAATACAGCACGGGCTCCTTACATGAGATACTTAACTCTTGAGTAAGAGCTCTGTCCCTTGATGTCTTCTGCATGAGAGATGTTGTTCCAGCCCGGTTGAAAAGACTAAGTCCTAAAGACTACAATAAAAGACTTCTTACTTACACTTTTACAAGATGTGGTCTAAAAATCTACCCCTAAGTGTAAATAAGACAAACTCTTACAGGAATGAAAATACGAGTCTCATTGAAGCTCTACATGTAATATGCAGAGGCTCTGTATCTGGAGTGAATCTCTGCATCAAGCACTTAACCTTTTTGGCACTCAAGCCTTGCTGTTCCTTGGAATACAGCATGGGATCTGTAATTAAGACAGACTCTTACTTATACTTTTACAAAATATAATCTAACAATTTCCCCCTAAGTGTAAATAAGACAGACTCTTACTATAATGAAAACACGAGTCTAGTTGAAGCCAGAGGTGAAAGACAACATTTGTATTACATTAACTATGTAAGTTTTTTTAGTAATCTATAATACATAATTGTTATTCTATTAATATTTTAACTACTTACTTTTGCCAAATTTCTTCTAGTTTTTGTTATAATTTTGTTTTACAAGTTGTTAATATTTACTCATGTTATTATACATTCTTTGCAAAATCCATACTGCTTTCATTTAATTCTTGCAAAATACCCTGTGTAATACACGGGTTCGAACCTAGTATATATATATATATATATATATATACATATACATTCAAACGAGAAGTTAACTATTTAAGAACACAAAAAAAAGTCGTTAATATAGAAAATCACATGTGATCTTATATTAACGCCAAAAAAATGGAAGCGCACGACTTTTGAACCTGTATGATTTTGTACATGAATATATATATATATATACACACACACACACACACATATATATATATATATATATACACACACATAATCATGCATGATTTTGTACATTAACAACATTTTTCTTGTGTTTTTAAACTGTTAGGAACGTTTAGATGACTGTTTTTTGACCCCCCCCCCCCCACCTTTTTTTTTTGTCTTTTTGGCCTTCTAAACAATATATATAAGTGTCATGGAGTATGGTGTAAGATACCAACTTACAACAAGCCATTTACTTTTAGGCAATTTTAAAAATGCGACAACACTTTTATCCGATATTTATCATCCAACGAGTCCTTTACTTTTAAATCAATTATATATTTTGGTAAGTAAGATTGCACAACAAATAACATCACGATTGAGGAAGGTTGATAAGTTCAATGAAAAAAAATTGTTAAAATATTTTATGAACATCTCATTTTTTTTTCTTTATGTTGCGGCGTTAAACCCGTATTTAAATGTTATCGGTGTTGAAGTTTTAATTACACAAATATGTGTGATATTTGGTTTAGATACGACTACGGATAATTCTTTTTCAACAAAACAAAGACGTTTGTTTAATCGTAATTTTCAAGATTTATTTGATCATTATAAACATTTTTATGGTGGAGGAAACCAACAACAAAGCTCTTTAAGTCGTGGATTTACGGGTTCTAGTTCTTCTAGTGGTCATCGCCAAAGTCGGAAAGAGTTGATAACTAATTTAATGAACGGGATTTTAATCAAGTAAAAAAAATAGATTTGATAACGATTTAAAAGAACTAAATATGTATGTGCATACTAACTTTGTGGTCGTATACCCCGCAAATGATGTCGAAGATTTTAAAAAAATTGATATATTAGATTTTTGGAAACAAAAAACAACCTCAATTACCGGTTTTGACATGCATGACATGTGATATACTAACAATCCAAGCTATTAACGTAGCTTTGGAGTCCGTTCTTTTTCTTAGTGGCAGGACCATTTCGGTATGTCGGACAAGACTAAGCCCAGAGTCCGTGGAGGGTTGCATTTGTTTGAAAGATTACTTGGATAGCGTCGATATAATTCAACACACGACATCGTTAGAAATGGAGATTGAAGAGGTGGAAGAAAATTTGAAAGAAAATGAAATCGCCATGGGACTAAGCATACTGCCAATTACCGATACCGACAACACTTTGCCAACTACTGATACCGACAACACTTACTCACAATATGACGATGACGAGGAATTCGACATTGATAACCTTGATAACCAAGAGGTCATCAAAAATTCAAGAGACCGAAACTATTCAAATCAATCCGACATGAGATACCGATGATGAATAAGTGTATTTTCAAATAATTGAATATTTGAATGTAATTGGATATTTGAATGTAATTTTGATTATAATAAAATGTATTTGAGTGACCCAATTGTAAATTTTATAATGTATTCAAAAAATCTATCATTAAAAAAATTAAAAAATTAATTTTTTTTTGGATAGGGACCGGTTATCATAACCGGTTATGGATAAAGTTAAATGGGCTCAAATTTGATGACCGGGACTAGTTATGAGTATCACCATTCCGGCTTGGGATCGGCTTCTGCCCAACCCAGGACCTGATTTTGGCCATCATTATTCACAACCATCTTCTCGCCTTCCTAGGAGAAGACGCTTCGAATTTCGGCCTTCTATCCCGTGTTTCCCATACGCATCCTCCTCCATCATCTCCTGTTCGCCTGCATCCTTCTCCACGTATTGGACGATTCTCTGGTAAGCCGAACCAGTTGAAGCTTTGATCCGATGCTTCCTCCCCCGGACCAAAACAGAAGCTTTGTCTTCATCCAATGTTCGTGAAAGGATGCTCTCTGAGTCTTGTATGATTTCGACCACCGATATTTTGAAAACTTTCTTGTCAACTCTTATCTCTAAGCCTCCTTTTATCCAGGCAGCATGCTCGGTTAGAATGATAATTGTCCCTTTATCTATGGACCACCGATGACCTTTGCAGTTTTCTGAACATAACACTTCCCCCTAAGATTTTTGCTATGTTTGAAAACACCTCATCATCCCAAGCGTCCAAGGGGACTCCGTATATTGAGAGACAGGCTAACCTCTTGTCCGATTTACAGTTCTTGTCCCAAAATGCCAGGCCGAGTGACCATTCAATTTGAATAGCGACGCTTTTTCTCGGAATCTTCGAACTCTAGTTGGAAGAGCATGCCTCCTACATACTTTATCCTTATGTTCGAGAGGCCTTCTGCTTTTTTACCTTGTCTAACGAGCTCGCTTCCCCCATCAAGGATCTTCCTAAGCTTTCTCATTGTGAGGGGTATGATAACAACCTCTTTTTTATCATCCTCGCTTATTCCCATAGGATGGAGAGCCCTTCGCGTTGCTTGTAACAACATCCACGAAGGACCTATTCTAAATCACATTCTTGTCTCCGACTGGTTATTTATTTTTCTGAAGAAAGGGGTGTTCCTAGATTCCAAGAAACTCTCTTCTGCTTGCTTCTTCCGGTTGAGTCTAGCCACGTTGGCTCTTAGCCTCCTAGAACCCCACCAAACCTCATTGATTTTTCTTTTTAAGTCTCCCACATTCGACACTCTCACAAATCTTGCAAACCCGAATCTCTTGCCTGAAACACTCATCTTCTTTTGTAATGAAGATATCCACTAAGCTGCCAATTTTTCGCAGTTCTTTCCAAACTCTCGCTTCATTAAAATCTTTTGGGAAGTTCGTGATGAAGAAGTTGGTCGCTTTACCTCCAAGGTTGTCTTCTGCCAAGGGGCAAAAGGCTCTCATCTCCCTTATCGCTCTCCACTCTCTCGCCATGTTTCCTAGATCACTGATTCGAGTCCTTTCAAAGTTACTGATATTTTCCAGATAAACTACATACTAATGGGCATAAGGATTTTCAATAATGGTGAGGATTTTTTATCCAAAACTAGTTCAACATGTTACTAGCAGGTTTATGAATGGTGTTCATGATTTAAAAATGCTCATTAAAATGTCTCACTTAGCCTTTAGGCTAACTTATAATGCTTATATATGAGATTAAAGATTCGGAGTCCGATTGCAACAAAAAAGGACTATTGATAATTTGGATATGAATAATGTAGATGTGTATGATATATGGCCAAGTATGTGGAAATTTTGGGTTTTTAATCTATAAATTGGATAAGCCTGAATGCTGGGGAAACAATGTTAATAGTCTTTCTTCAATCTTCAATGACATTTGTATTCTTAAATACAGAAGACTTTAAATTGACTTTGTGTAGCCAAAAAGAGGAAAACAGTAAAGAGAACCATAATGAAACTAAGTAGTAATAGCAGAATTCCACATTGATATGTGTGTTATAACATGTATCATTAAAATTATATCGTAAAACAATATCGAATATGGAAATACGGAATAAATCCACATAGATATGAATACATTTATATCACGAAACCAACTCGTAATTGATAAATGGAGATAAAACTCAAAAATAACAAGGTAATTAGTTATGACATCTACCTACGGAACCAATAAACACCACTGTTCTCTGCACCTTCATCTGGTTCAACAAAAATGCATTCCTTTGTTTCTCTCCAGAAAGCCTTTAGGATTGGTGTATCATCGTATTTGTAGTAGTCACCTAAAATGGGTTTGATAGCATTGGTGGCCTCAACTGTATGATAATGCGGAATAGTTGAAATCAAATGATGCACCACATGAGCACAAGTTACATCATGGAAAATAGTGTTTAGAATTCCATAGTTTCTATCGACTGTGGATAGAGCGCCTCTAATCCAATCCCACTCTCTTGAATCGTAGTGAGCAAGGGAAAGATGGCTATGATGTAGAAAAGTGAAAAAGATGAAATGAGCGTTCATAACCAACAAAGGAGCCCCGTAGATGCAAAACAACCATGTTGCACTTGTGTTTGCTGCAACCTTGTAAAGTGCATAGAAAGCTACAAGCATTCCAACATCAGAGAGCCAAACTAGCTTGCGCTCACTATCATTGAACATTGGACTTTGTGGGTAAAAGTGGCTTACAAACCCATTATATGGCCTTCCATGAATATTGAAGGTGAAGTACATGGGAAAGCTAAGAAGTAACCTAACAAAAGTCATGAACAAGTTGCCGAGTGGGTTGTTGAGAACTTCAGAATACAAGGTATCMGCCTTCCTTTTAGGGATCCACACCTCATCGTATTCCATTGAATTGGTGTGAGCATGGTGGCTACGGTGACTGTATTTGAAAGAAAAATATGGAGTAAGGAAAGAGGAATGGACGACAAAACCAAGTGCATCATCAAGCCACTGATATTCGCTAAAGCTATGATGTCCCAAATCGTGACCTATGCTCCATATACCCATAAAACTACTACCTTGGCAAAACCAATAAAGTGGCCATGCTATGTAGGCAAGGGGTTTTGGGAGGAGGGGAATGTAATTTGATCCGAGGTGATAAAAGGTATAGCATATGCAAATATCACGGAATAGGTAGTAGAAAGAGGTTGTAAGAGATCGCTTGAAACAATGTGGTGGTATTGCTTTCTTGAGATCACTAATCTCGAAAGGAGTTTTTTCGGTGGGCACACGTTTGAGAACATTTATGTCGGTGGTAGCGTCATTCATCCGACCACCGGCTCCCATCTTAACGTTGAGAAAAGAACCTGCAAAACAAGAGAATTAGTATGCATTGGTGGATCCATTTGAAGCATGAATAAAATAGCTTGGATGTCAAGATCAAGTAGATACCTAGAAGAGAAGGTTGAGCTTCGCTATGTTGAGGGTGTGTTTGCGAAATAGTGGAAGCCACGGCTGATTTTATACATGAAGTTTGGATGCTTATTTATTAATTTATCTTTAAACATTTTTTTTTGTTGGGTGTTATTCCCCTTGGTACTTGCAATGAGCGAGTGTTGACCAAATTACGTACTAGTAATAGTATATTTCCATGTGCTAGATTAATGCATTTCGTTACATTATTTAATTTGATTCTTCCTGCTACCCCCTGAGATAATAATCGGTCAAGGTTGGGTGCTTACAGCCACAGCTATTTTAGATCAATATTTGGTTCTGGGTCCCATCTAATGAGCAGTTTAATTTGGTTGCTTCATTTTCGTTGTTTATCAAGAGTCACTACTCCAATTTGTGTGCTCCTAGGTTATTGGCCAGATAACAATATTGGGTCAACTTGTGAGTGCTAACTTCCAATTTCTTGGATATGTATCATCATTTGTTTATACATGAGGTCTCGAGTTCGAGCCTCACCYGAGGGTTTCTTCCTTGGGGATTTGGTGAAAGCAGCCCTATCGAATTAATTAGGGGGTATAGTGGAGTGGGTTCGATCCGGGGTCCCGATAAAGTCAACCGTGATCAAACCTTGTGCCTCTACCGCTGAGGCGAAGCCGTTAAAAAAAAATTTGTTTATACATTCTTTATTATATATATATATATATATATATTGATTTAAAATCATTTAATAGAATTAGAAAGTGCATTTTATCATTTCGATTTGATATAATAGATTATGATTTTAGACACACAATCTAAAGAATGGATTTTTTTAATATTGTGAATTTAAAGTGACATTTAAATAAATTCAAAAAAAAAATAGTTAAAAGATAAATTTAAATGTGGATAATGTTAATTTAAGTAAATTTCCCCAACCTTCCATCTTTATTTGCTCATGGTATATATGTCTGCAACTACTAGCCTTTTGTTTTTACTTTAATTTTTACACGTGGACTTCGTCATTCTTAACAAATGATATTAATTTACTTTATTTTTTTTATTAAATTGGTTTTTTTATTAGTAAAAAATAATTTTTATTGTGGTAATTTGGATTTTTTTTTTAAAAATGTTCAATTTAATATCTGAATTAAAAAAAAACGAGATTTAAAATGAAAAATATATTTTATTGCATTAATTTTTAAAAAAAACGAATTTTAGTTAATTTTTCTATAATTATTTTGCAAGTTGGTTCCCCAAAATAGGAATCAGGTGCTAGTTGGTTCTCCAAAATAGAAATCAGGTGCAAGTTGGTTCTCCAAAATAAGAATCAGGTGCAAGTTAGTTCCCCAAAATGACGATTTTGAAAGTTGGTTCCCCAAAATAGAAATCAGGTGCAAGTTGGTTCCCTAAAATAACGATTTTGAAAATTGGTTCCCCAAAATAAGAATTAGATGAAAGTTGATTTCAATTTGATACAATTTTCCCTTTATTATACTTTATTGTAAAAGTATCCTTTTAATATTTATATAATATTTTTGTTAAAAATATTGATTAAAAAATACCTGTGGGATGTAAAATATTTAGAAAATATAACCTCGTTTTTGGTAAAAATGTATCGGTCCATGAGATGGGTCGATAGCCGCCAAGATGGACAGAAATAGAGTAATTTTCTGAATCATGGACCGAATAAGTTGATTAGTTTTTGGACAGCGGAAAATAATCAAAACATGCATTTTTGTAAGCCAAGCCACGATATGTCGATAGACTAGATATAATGCACAAGTGGTCTGTCATATACATACAAAAGATTGGTGGTTAGGTAAGTACCTTGACTGCTTACTGTGAATAGTGCAACGCAATCACAAGCAAACAAACTACTCTTAAAGAAATTAATATTAAACAAAAAAAAAACTAAGCCACCAGCCCAAACCCCAACTATATAATGTACCCTCCTTTCGTCTAATTCCACAACAAACCAGAAGAACAGCTCAAAGCCTCTCTTTAGGTATCTATTTGGTCTTTGAGATCTAAACCATTTTGTGCTTCACATGAATTAATAAATACACACTGATTTCTTCTCTTGCAGGTTCTTTTCCTTGAAAACGGAAAGATGGGAGCGGGTGGCAGGATGAACGATGCTACCACAAACGAAAATGTTCTAAAACGTGTTCCCGTCAAAAAACCTCCATTCGAGATTAGTGATCTCAAGAAAGCAATACCACAACACTGTTTCAAACGTGATCTCTCACGTTCTTTGTACTACCTTTTCGGTGACATCGCCATTTGCTTTACCTTTTACCAACTCGCATCAAATTACATTCCTCTTCTCCCTAAACCCCTTGCCTACATAGCATGGCCAATTTATTGGTTCTGCCAAGGTAGTAGTTTTATGGGCATATGGAGCATAGGTCACGATTTGGGCCACCATAGCTTCAGCGATTATCAATGGCTTGATGATGCAATTGGTTTCGTAGTCCACTCCTCTTTCCTCACCCCATACTTTTCTTTCAAATACAGTCACCGTAGCCACCATGCTCACACCAATTCAATGGAATACGATGAGGTATGGATCCCCAAAAGGAAGGCTGATACCTTTTACTCTGAAATTCTCAACAACCCACTTGGCAACTTGTTCATGACTTTCGTTAGGTTACTTCTCAGCTTTCCCATGTACTTTACCTTCAATATTCATGGAAGGCCATATGATGGGTTTGTAAGCCACTTTTACCCACAAAGTCCGTTGTTCAATGACAGTGAGCGCAAACTAGTTTGGCTCTCTAATGCTGGAATGCTTGTAGCTATCTACGCACTTTACCAGATTGCAGCAACCACAGGTGCAACATGGTTGTTTTGCATCTATGGCGCACCTTTATTGGTGATGAATGCTCATTTCATCTTCTTCACTTTTCTGCATCATAGTCATCCTTCTCTTGCTCACTTTGATTCAAGAGAATGGGATTGGTTAAGAGGTGCTATGTCAACAGTTGACAGGGATTACGGAATCTTGAACCATGTCTTTCATGATGTAACTTGTGCTCATGTTCTCCACCATTTGATATCAACCATTCCACATTATCATACAGTAGAGGCGACAAAGGCTGTCAAGCCCATCTTAGGTGACTACTACAAATATGACGATACCCCTATCCTAAAGGCTTTCTGGAGAGAAACAAAGAATTGCATTTATGTTGAACCAGACGAAGGTGAAGAGAAAAGTGGTGTTTATTGGTTTCGTAAATAGACTACAAAACTAATGCTCTGTATACATCCAAGAAGCTCCAATAATTGTGCCAATATTTGCACTCCAATCTTCATCTTGTAACTGTTTTATGCCCTTTTTCGTGTGAACCAGGGTTCCATGAAATATGTTAGTTGGAATATATTCTGGTACTAGTTTTATTTTCGTGTCATTTGCTTTTCTATTTTAATGATGTGAAACACTTATCAATTATCATACAAATAGATATTTTCACTATATTTTTTTATTGTTATTATTTTCATGCTTTAAATGATCAAGTCATGTATGATTTGACCCACATCACGTATCATCCACTTAATCCAACACAAAAAAAAAAACTAATCACATGTGATTAGTAACATAAAAAATCACAATCATAAGTGTAATGCTAGAATATCACTTGTAATTAACTACATAAAAAATYACAWTCATAAGTGTAATGCTAGAATATCACTTGTAATTAACTACATAAAAAATTACAACCATATGTATATCATAACTAGTGATTAACACCATTAGATCATAAATTAACCAATATTGAATACAGATAAAAACATATAAACTAGATCAAGCAACAATTTAGATACATTTGATAAACGGATTTGTACGTGGTTTTGAAATTCCTGAAATATGATATTAACAATATCATTGTTTATCTACATTACGGTTAAAAAATTATCATAACGATTTGGATATATTTGATAAACGGATTCGTATAAGGCTTGGAGACATCAATTAGGGGTGTATAAAACCATCGTACTGCTCAACTCCTTTAATCCAATCTACTAAAAACCCAATTAAACTTAACCCGTCAAACTGTCAACCCGATAAACCGTCAATTAATAGAGTTGAAATTGGGTTAGCCAACTCAACTCAACCCAACCCAACTCACTAACCCGCCGTTAATATATATAACTTTGATTAAATTTTATTTATATCTATATGTAAATATACAAATCTATTATATATATATATATATTAGTGTTTATTACATATCAATAATGTGTTAATTTTATATAATGTTGTTGAGCTTACGTTTGTATCAGTTATATTATAGTTTACCAAAAGAGAATCACCACTAAAAAATGATGACAAAGAATCTAATTAATAGGACAAAATTATCGTAATCATTTTTGCAACAACAACAAATGGATGTGCCAAAAAATATGAATTATGTTGATAGATCATGGATGACGACTGAATCTATCAATCAAAAAGACTCTCATTTATTGTTGTTCTTTGGTTGATAGAAAATATTAATAGTCATAGCATTTCACTATAACAACATTAAGTTTGTTGAATGTCTAAAATGTTTAACATCCTAATATAATACTTTATAGGTACATACCTTGTATCAAAAAGTGTTAAAATATATTTATAGGATGCTTTTGAGTGTCTTAATAAGTTTATAGGACACTTGAAAATAATAAAGTGTGATATTAATTATTTTATATGACACTAATAAAAAAAAGTGTCATATGAACATAAGTTTCTATAAATATATGAGTTTATAGGACACTTCTCAAAATTGTTTTATAAAATAACTAATATGACACTTACTTTTGAAAAGCATTCTTAAAAAGTTTGTTGAAACGTCAAAAAACGTCGTATAAACTTTTTGTAACACTTTTATATATGACAACTTTATAGTTTGGTCATCTAAGCATCTCAGGTCACCACAGATGGGTGGAGAGGTTTGTTTTGCTTGTTCAAAAATAAGATCCAATTGGCCAGCATCAGTAGTAAACGAATTCAACAAAAGTAGGTCTTGAAAGGTCCCAAAAGGCTTCAAATTTACAATCTCTTTTCCTGATTTTCTTGAATCGATGATCCATTTTTCTTTGATCGAAACCAAACCCATCTTTATCACTTTTGCCGTTTTGCGCAACACCCATTGGTCCATTTTTGCTGTTGTGGTTGTTGTTGGTCTCTCTGATGGAGTTCTCTATAAAGGATATGTGAACCTGGGGTTAAAATTGACATTTATTTTTAGTTGTGTTTTCTTTTGTGTTTTTAAGGCATTGATACATATGAAGGGATGACATATTTTGGCTAAGGGGAATTGTATTGGAACAATAATAGTTTTCTTAAATACTTTTTTGGAGTTTAAGGTTTTGGGATTGAAGTTTGATCTTTGGGATTTTTTGTTTTATGCTTTTTTCATTTATGTGTTCATACGGTTTTTACATGAACAGGTTTCATTCCATCTCTAACGATCACTAGAATTTTTTTGTTGGAGAGGTGAGACATGAAAGAGCAGAAAAAAATTCTCAAATGATACATATTGTTCATGAGAAAAAATTTCCACGGATACATATTCCACTTGGAGTTGATTACATAGAATTATTCGGCATCTTCAACCTTTTCATTTTTCATGTGTATAGGAGATTTACCATTTTCATTCACTCTATCAGTTACAACTTTCATTCTCTATAATATTGATGAAAGTGGTATTGATCCGATTAGATTGTAGCATAATTTTATTGTTGCCGTTGTCAGGTTGTATAAAGTAACTAACTAAATTCATAAAACAATTAATCTATTTTTAATCATGATTAATTAAAAATAGTTGAAGGTCATAAAGACAATCTTTTATGAGCATCTACCGATTAACCAGAGTTTATATTTTCTTTAAATCTTAATTTCTCAAATGCAACATTGAAAACATTTATTTCTATATAACAACTTGAGAATCAAAACTAAAATATAGATTTTACTGCCTCTTTTACTAGTTACAATTTCATATGACGATAAACAATATACAAATGCTCTATTAGCATTGTGGTAACCTTTGAGAGAGAGAAATAGAAATGAGACTTAAGATAAGAATAAATCATGAAATTACAAAAGAAATAGAATCAATTTTAAATTAAGATTGAAATAGTAGTAGACTGAATGACTTACATTTAATAATATATGTGTACATCGTCCATGAAGCTTTCATGTTCTTCAACATGTTCAAATATTTTCATATCTAATTTAAACAATAGAATAGGTATAATACCAAATAACAAATCCATACATTTGATTGATTAAATAAAGTAAAAGAAATGTGAGAGAAAAGTTTTTTGACAACAAACCAAAACATTAGGTAGCCAACTAAAAATGAAAAAAATCACCAATGTGGAATAAATAAGAGAAAATGAATAGTTAATTAACATAAAAAGAAAATAAATAGTTAATTAATATTAATTGCAATATGCGTGTAAAAGTACAAAAATCCTCATACTTTTGATGAAAACATAAATTAAATATGCGGATATAAATGTCTTTAACATATTAAACATTTTTAAAATAAAAATTTGAGAAAATTCAGAAACACCATTCCCACCTCCTAACAATGTTATGTAATTCCTCTAAAGTTTTCCTTTAAATAAATATATCTATACAGCGAGATATATCTTGATTTTAATGTTCTGTTTTATTATCTGTCTCCATCGATGTTATAATACGGTTTTATGTGTTTTTGAGAAAACGATAATGTTTTTATTTTTGAATAAAATATACATTTTAAGATATCATAAAAATTTGAAAAAAAATAATATCGAAATTGGTATCAAATTAACTATTTAAAAGTTTTTGTTCTTTTGTGTGATTTCTTTTTACTATAATTTAATTTAAGGTTAATAACGAAGTTATTTATTTTTGATTTAAGAATATAATTTTTTTATAAAGATAATAATTAAGTATTCTTTTAGAACTCAATAATTATCTTTATTATATTTTAGATTTTTTATATTTAAAATGAAATGTTTATCTTTTATTTGATTATATTTATCTGTAGTTACAAAAATTCAAACATAAAGTTTTAATAAGTTGTACTTACGTACAATTTACTTGTAATATTGAATATTAAGTAATGTGCATCAATAAATAATACTTCATGCATAAAAATATTTTTAAGAGTTTTTGTCAAATATTTGATAATATAATATAAATATATTTACAACTAAATAAAAGCAAAAAGTTTAAAATAAGCAAAACAAAAATCAAAAAGCATAAAAACTGAACATATACATATACATATAAGTTAGGATATCTTATATTTATGCTATCGAATTACCTAACATCTATCTCTCTTAAGAGTCTAAATAATACTCGAGTGTGGATCAAATTGTTCTTTCATTCATCTTTTGTTTTAGATTAACTGTTTTATAATTAGTTTTTTTAGATGAACACAATAATATAATAAATTTGATTTGGTTATCTTTTATTTGATCTGGGCTCATCGTAATAATTTAATTTTCAAGGAGGTAAAAAGAAAGTTGTTGGATATGTTGTTTGAATTCCAATGGAGAAGCTTCGAATGGATTGCTAAAAGGGTCCGGAATGGTAAGTTAGATTGGGTTTCATGGATTTTTTTCTCCAGATGCTCGGCCACACTAAAGCCAATGTTTTTTGAGTTCGACAGGTTTGAATGCGTTTGAAGGTTCTACGCCGTAGACTATTTTCTCTGTTTTTGTTTGTAAGGGGGAGGGGTTAAAGGTTCCTTTGTATATTGTATGTGATTTTCTCTTGTTTGCATCTTGCAAATTCTGCACTTTTTGATTGTTGGTTTTTTGTTCTTGTAATTTGTATTAGTAGTTTAACGGTAATGGTTTTGGTTGGTTGCTTTAAAGAAATAATTAATTTGAGTTTTAGGAGTATTAATATAATTGATCTTGCTGTAACATAAAGTTTTATAGTAAAATGAGAATAGAAAATTAATGTAAAAACTTATTAAATATCCAAAATTTATGTACTATGTTGTATTAGTATGTATATATATATATATATATATATATATATCTTTTTTTTTTTGAAAGGCAAAAAAGGAAGGACAAGGAGGAGAGTTTCGGCATGGCCATCACCCTCACCAAGCCAACCAATAAATATATATATATATATATATCTATACTACTTTATTAAACATTTTCCCTCAAAGTCTTAAAGTCTTAAGTTTATAAATACCCAAAATACCCCTTTCCCTTTACCTTTACCCTTACCTTTACCTTGCTTTACCTATCTAATAATTGCCTCCCCCTTCACCTTTACTTTCCTTTACCTATTACCGGCTCCCCTCCCCCTTCACCTATCTAATAATGATCCCCAAACTACCATACGTCGCTTCGATTTACAAGGCTCCCCTCCCCAAGAAGACGTTCCAGAAAAATGCTCCTCCCAAGACGACGATTCAAGATGACGATTCTTTTAAAATGGAGTTTCTACACGTTTCTGTCGTTCACCGCTTTGTGCTTATTCTCCTTCGATTTACCGGCTCTGTTTTCTACCGGTTTCCATCACCCCCGCATCGTTCAGTCCTCCGTCGTTCAGGTAGGTTAACACCGCTCTCCATCATCGATTTCATTTATTTGCTGTTTCGGGTTTTTTTATTTTAGGGTTTAGGGTTTGTTTGGGTTTGTTTGCTGGAAACCAGCAACTTTATATATATATGAGGAGTTTAAAAAGTTTGGGATAGTTAGGGGCAATAATATGTACATACATATATATGCTATTTTAAAAAGTTTGGATTTCATGTTTCTGTTTCATATTCAGTTCAATACAATTTTGTTGGTTTTGTACATTCGAAGGAATTAACTGACATTTCGATGARATTTTTCTGGATTAGTTRAGAAAGGTGTGGACATGTTGATTGAGTTTTAATGAAAATATAAATTTTGGCCATTGTAGCCCTGTGTATGTTGCTTTGATTACAATCTACTTTTTTAACCAAATTGTAGAATTTGTTTGGGTTTGTTTGCTGGAAAC
>NC_037538.1:6644951-6647109 GCF_001531365.2 Cynara cardunculus var. scolymus | reverse complement strand
ATATATATATATATATGCTATTTTAAAAAGTTAGGATTTCATGTTTCTGTTTCGATATCCATTTTTATCTACTCGTATTTGTTGTAATTCATATTCAGTTCAATACAATTTTGTTGGTTTTGTACATTCKAAGGAATTAACTGACATTTCGATGAGATTTTTTCTGGATTAGTTAAGTTTTGGTAAGAATGGTAGAAGTACYATCTACACTTGGAATATGTACAATCTGTACATACATATAAGGGAATTTTTTGTAGTTTTAACGTACTTTGGTTAGCTTACTGCATTGTGCTTTTGTAGTTTTAACGTACTTTGCTATTCAGTGAACAAAATGTTAAATGTATCTAGCTCATATCCTGATCCTCGGCTATACATATTTGTGTTTTTAGGTAGTGGCTGCTGTATTACATCTTTGTCATTACTCGCTCTTCATCACCATATCGTTCAACTTGAAAGCATTTCAGGTAACATCGCTCTCCATTTCTGCTCTTCGAATTGCTTTAGTCGCTTCATAACCATCCATCTTTGGCATCTGGTATTTCAATTAGATGGAACAAATAACACGTATACATTTCTGTTCGTCTCTAAACTTGGTTATGTCATTGTATGTTTATAGAGACTACCATTTATATAAGAATTGGGAAAAAGAATTGTTGGATCTGCATAGGTCCCCTTCTGAGTCCCAAAACCAACAATAGTGGGTTTATTTTTTGYATCCCAAACACATGATTCTGTTATTCAGATCTTTTACTTGTATAGATTGATAACAGCATGATGTCAATCATCGGTTTAGYATAAGATTTCATAGTATTAGTAACCTCTGAGTACTTGGCCACCAGAAACAAAWAGAACTATGCATTTATGATATTGGTTATGTCAAAATTCTGCTCCTGTATGCTACTGTTTCTGCTATACCTTGGTACAATACAACTGTTGTTGCTTTTAAGTTGTCAAGTAGTAGATTGTTTTCTGCTGCTTATTATGTGAGAATTAGGTTGTAACTTAGTTAACGACAAAATGGTGGAAGCCATAAGCTTGCAGTCTATCGGTTTTGTTAGATATGCATCCATGCCCACCTCTAAGCATTTGGCTTCACCTGATGACATGGCATGGGCTGTCGAATATGCAACTCCGTTCCCATTTCTGCTCTTCGAATTGCTTTAGTCGCTTTATAACCATCCATCTTTGACATCTGGTATTTCAATTAGATGGAACAAGTCAGAAGCTACCACATAAATTTAAATACTTCTTACTATGCAGTTTTCTAATTAATTTACTTTCTTATGTCATAAATCCAATTCACAATCAGTTTGGTTTTTGACATCATGYTGCACGTTMTGGTAGCTCTTTATGTGTAAGCATGGATCACGCACGTGGGGTGTTAAAGCTTTTGATGGGTGACAAAAGGTTGATTTTGGAGTTCCAAAGCTTGGTTTTGACGCTGACACTTGAAAAGATTGTGTTTAGTCTATGTGTTGACATGGAGAGCATTTTAATGTTAAGTGCATTTTAATGACATGGAGATGCATGCCTTCCAGATTTGGAAGATGTGTGTGTTGAGGAGTTTAATATATATATATATATATATATATATATATATATACTATCTTATTAAACATCTATACTCATACTCAAAGTCTTAAAGTCTTAATTTTTTTAATACCCAAAATACCCTTTTCTACCTTTACACCCATCCCCTCTCCCAACACTTTCAGAGCAACCGGCTGCCTCTAAACGCACGCTCTCACCCTCATTCCCTTTCCAATGCGTTCTATGCCTCATTCCCACCTTCACACGCCTCCAAACGCACGCTCGCACGCTCTCCAAACGCACGCTCGCACGCTCTCACCCTCATTCCCTTTCCAATGCTTCTCTGCCTCTCTAAGAAAGACGATTACAGAATGACAATTCATTCCCCAAGGCAACGATTCATGCTATCCATAACCCTAGGGTTTATAACCGATCGTTCCTCTCCTTCTCCTGCTMYTMYCGCTCGAGAATTCGTATGTTTTTCTTCAATRTTCAATCTAATGTCCGCAATTTTAAACCGATTTGTTGTCGATTTTGACCTAAGTCGTTGTTTTTGGTTTTATTTTTCAGGATCAAACCATGAAAGGGGGTAAATCAAGCGGTGGTACGAGAAAAGCCGATACCAAGT
>NC_037538.1:6602573-6641916 GCF_001531365.2 Cynara cardunculus var. scolymus | reverse complement strand
GTAGGATTTGTAACTCCCAATTAAAATATTTGGGAGTTACATAAGAATGACTAATGACCTAAATACCCTTATCATTAATATGTAAGTTACATTTTAACCAAACCYAAAKATGCAACATTATTGGTTGATGTGGGTTAGCAAAGTTTGGACAAAATATTGGGTTAGTATTTGAACCACCCTCTATATATATATATCAAACGCATCCAATATTCAATTGAATTTGTCGGTTAGTTTATGAAGTCACTACTAAAAAATCGGGTTTTTCCGACGGCAAAATCCGTCGAAAATTCGTCGGAAAAACAACTTTCCGACGGATTTCCGACGGATTTTGCCGTCGGAAAAACCCCCGCCGCTAAATGCATTTTCCGACGGAATTTCCGACGGATTTGTATTTTCCGACGAATATGTCCGTCGGAAATCCGTCGTGCAATTTTATAATATGTTAGTAATTGTCCGGGTTAATTAGAAGTAATCTAAAATGGAATTAGATTTACCGACGGAAATTCCGTCGGTAAACTTTTTCTATTTTCTTCAAAAATATTAACCAGTTTTTATTTCAAAAATAAAAATAGCATTTTGTCCGACGGATTTCCGACGGAAATTCCGTCGGTAATTATATTTAAATTTTTTTTTTCTAATTTAAAATATGAAAATATTTTTATTTTTAATGGACGAAAAATATTTACCGACAGATTTTTCCGTCGGAAATCTGTCGGAAAATCCGTCGGAAATTTTTTAAATAAAATTTATATCTAATTATTTACCGACGGATTTTCCGCCAAAAATCAGTCGGAAATTTAGCTGGTACAGGAAAAAAAAACCAAAATACCAAAATATAAAATCCTAAAATATAAATATCCTGTAATTAAATACAAATATACAATACACAAATACGTCATAAATACCTAATATGATTATCCGGACGAAATAATATACATATATAAATTCGATTGATGACGCTAGTTCATTAATGCACTATATTAAATCTATTGCGGCGGGGTAGGCGTAAACTGTTGAGATTGTGTAAACCTCTTCATCATATCCATCATGTCTGCATACTCTTTCTTCAGTTTCGGATCTCATTTTCCCTATTTCGGATCTCTTCTAGGCGAAGAAGTTCCTCAACCTCCTTATGTCGAATCATTTCTGCGAATAAGATCCTCAACCTCCTTATGTCAGATCTCATCTCGAGTGCGCATTTCTTCAATTTGGGATTGTAAGTTGTTAATTAACTACAAATACAATAAAACATTAAAATTTCTAATAAGAAGTATAAATGAAATAAATAAACATCAAAGAATAAAAAATTAAATTCCGTCGGAAATTCAATTTGTTTTTTTTTTAAATTAAATTCCGTCGGAAATCCGTCGGAAATTGTTTGTAATTAACGCTAATTAATTTATTTAAATAAATTAGGCAAATTTTGCGACGGATTTCCGACGGATTTGTGACGGTTTTGAATAAGTAAAAAATCCGTCACAAATCCGTTGAAAAACCATTTTAATTTTTTTCCAAAAAATTTAGTGGGGGATTTGTGGGGATCTGTGACGGATATGGATAAAAGTTGACTTTTTTTGACATTTTTAGGATCCGTCGGGAATATTTCCGACGGAAATTCCGCCAGAAAAATCCGTCGATTATACCCTTTTTTTTAGTAGTGAATTGAAAACATGTTGCTTAAAAAAATTAGATGTATAAGTAATAATAAGTTCTAAACTTGAATTTTAAATGATTAATCAATTCATAGTACTTAATCGAGTTTATCCGTTAGTATATATAAGTTTTTTTGTCAATTAATTTATAATACGATAGAAATATTGTGTATATATTTTGAGAGGTTTAAATAACGACACTAATGTCATAGGAGGTAAAAAAAAGTGTATTATAAAAAAATTATTTGAAATATATATATATTATAACTTATATGAATAATGTGATGTGGATTTACATATCCATTTTCAAAATATATTAGGTTTTTACCATTTTTTTCTTAACGCAAATGGTGATATGTATACATCCAAAAAGTTGGTAGTTATTACTATTAGTGCCTTGACCAGACACAGCAAATAATGTAACCCACCACAAGCGAACAGACCAATGGTTAGTAGAATCGGATTTAAAATTCTAAATAAAACATTTAAGCACCCAAACCCCTACTATAAAATATACCCTACCCCTTAGTTCACAACAAAGCAGCAGCAAAGCTGAACCCCTCTCTTTCAGGTATCTATTTGGTCTTTGAGATCATATATGTCCCAACTATTTTATGCTTCGCAAGAATTCATGCATACAAACTTATTGATTTCTTCTTTTGCAGGTCTTTCCTTGAGCACCGTAAGATGGGAGCGGGTGGCCGGATGAACGATGCTACCACCGACAAAAATGTTCTAAAACGTGTTCCCGTCAAAAAACCTCCATTCGAGATTAGTGATCTCAAGAAAGCAATACCACAACACTGTTTCAAACGAGATCTCTCACGATCTTTGTACTACCTTTTCGGCGACATCGCCATTTGCTTTACCTTTTACCAACTCGCATCAAATTACATTCCTCTTCTACCTAAACCCCTTGCCTACGTAGCATGGCCAATTTATTGGTTCTGCCAAGGTAGTAGTTTTATGGGTATATGGAGCATAGGTCACGATTTGGGCCACCATAGCTTCAGCGATTATCAGTGGCTTGATGATGCAATTGGTTTCGTAGTCCACTCCTCTTTCCTCACTCCATAYTTTTCTTTCAAATAYAGTCAYCGTAGCCACCATGCWCACACCAAYTCAATGGAATACGATGAGGTATGGATCCCCAAAAGRAAGGCYGATACCTTBTAYTCTGAAATTCTCAACAACCCACTYGGCAACTTGTTCATGACTTTCGTTAGGTTACTTCTCAGCTTCCCCATGTACTTCACCTTCAATATTCATGGAAGGCCATACGATGGGTTTGTAAGTCACTTTTACCCACAAAGTCCGTTGTTCAATGACAGTGAGCGCAAACTAGTATGGCTCTCTAATGCTGGAATGCTTGTAGCTATCTACGCACTTTACCAGATTGCAGCAACCACAGGTGCAACATGGTTGTTTTGCATCTATGGCGCACCTTTATTGGTGATGAATGCTCATTTCATCTTCTTCACGTTTCTGCATCATAGTCATCCTTCTCTTGCTCACTTCGATTCAAGAGAATGGGATTGGCTAAGAGGTGCTATGTCGACAGTTGATAGAGACTACGGAATCTTGAACCATGTCTTTCATGATGTAACTTGTGCTCATGTTCTCCACCATTTGATATCAACTATTCCACATTATCATACCGTAGAGGCGACAAAGGCTGTCAAGCCCATCTTAGGTGACTACTACAAATATGATGATACCCCTATCCTAAAGGCTTTCTGGAGAGAAACAAAGGACTGCATTTATGTCGAACCGGATGAAGGTGCAGAACAAAGTGGTGTTTACTGGTTCCGTAAATAGACTTGATAACTAAGAATGTTTTCTATTTTTCCAAGAAGTCACAATATATAAATGTTGTGCCAAGACTTGCAGTCCTACCTTCTTATGTATGTGTTTGATGTCTTATCCCCTATTTAGTACTGATGTATGGTGATGTGGATTTCTTCTACAACCTGTTTCATTATACTTCTATTCTACTTGTACTGGTTGGTTTAACGCCATATCTATCATAATCACCCTTGATCCAGTTTCATGAATCTTTATATACTTATAGTAAGAATAATGGAACTGAATAAAAACAAGAAGGTATGAATTATCAGGCACCATGAATTTGCGTAACTTGATAATTAAACAGTTTTAGCCCCTTAATACTCTGGCCCTTGATTAATGTGGCATGCAAATGTCTTCTACAACCATCTTTCGATTGATGAAATGATAATCAATTTTGATGTGTTTGGTTCATTTTTATAAAAATTGATTGGAAGCTTACGATTGAACATGACACAAGGATCTGAATTAGCTCATAGATCTAATGAAGAGGTAGCAGAAAATTCATTTTAAAAATGTTTTATAAACACAAGTGTTTAGCTGTTTTATCGGATATTTTTGAGATTGTTCTAAAAACTTCTCTTTTTATAAGACACTTGGTTTTATAGAATAATTTTTTCAAATAGTTTCATATAATATAGCCAATACCACATTTTATTTATAAAAAAATCTTCTAAAAAACTTGTTACCATGCCTAAAAACATCTTATAAGCGTATCGTAACACTTTTAAATTTGATGCTTAATTTTTTGGTCTTATAAATTTAAATCTTATAAAAGAAACATAAAAAAACACTAAAAATAGTAAGCCCATTAACATCTCAACTTCAACCACACTTTAAAAGCACCAAATTTTTGGGTCTAGGATTTTGTTGCCATTCAATTTGAAGACCTAGCAAAAATCACCAGATTTTGACGGTCGTTGAAAAAGAATCACTAGCAAAATTGAAGTTTTGCCGGATTGTTGAAGATGTTGTAAGACACATGAACTCAATATTATTGTTGTAATTTGACGAGATAACATGATGATTAATCTTGTAGTATCGTTTCCACTAATCATGTGGTTGTGAAGTAAAAGAAAATTGGGAGTAAATAAATAGTCAGGAGAGACGTTCCAAACCAGATTTGCGATGTCATTTTAACTACTAGTCTTTTGTACGTTTATATGATTTTATATTCAAGTTCGGTGGCGCATTCATTATTCCTCATCCCTTCACCTTCCATATATATTTACTAATAATTATATTCATGTAATGCCTACAACTATAACTACTTTGTTTTACTAATAAATGTAAAATATTATGGTTTAAATTGTGATGAAACCATTGAATCTCCCACAGATATGACACTATTAAAAAAATATATATATCACCGACGGATTTTTCTGACGGAAATTCCGTCGGAAATATTCCCGACAGATTTCCGACGGATCCCAAGAAAGCCAAACAAAGTCAACTTTTATCCATATCCACCACAAACCTCCCACTGAATTTTTTGGAAAAAAAATTAAAATTATTTAAAAAAGGTTTTTCAACGGATTTGTGACGGATTTCTGACGGCAAAATCCGTCGGTAATTCTAATCTCATTTTATATTACTTCTAATTAACCCAGGTAATGAATAACATATTATAAAGTTGCTCGACGGATTTTTTCGTCGGAAAATACAAATCCGTCAGAAATTCCGTCGGAAATTGCATTTACCGGCGGGGGTTTTTCCGACGGCAAAATCCGTCGGAAATCCGTCGGAAAGTTGTTTTTCCGACGGATTTTGCGTCGGAAAAACCAGATTTTTTAGTAGTGTGAAAAGATAACATAAAGCTCTTTTTTCCTTATTTAAAACTAAAAAAAGTTAATAGTCAAAATAGATATAACATTTTACATTTATTTTTTTATTAATTTTTGAATAAAAAGAAATAAAAATAACAATGATCTATTATGAGATAGAGAAATTAATTATACCTATTAAATTTAATTAAATAATAGAAATGGAATGAAGATGATGGATGTATTTTTGACAAATAGCAAAATATAGGAATAAAAAACCCGCAAATAAAGCTAATTGATTAATTGCTAAATAATTAAACCCGCAAATAAAATATGATAATGCATAAAAATCTAAAATTAAAAAAAAAAACTGTAAACTCGATTTTGAGAATCATTATTATAAGGATTTTGTATCGAGAGTCAGGCTAAACTGTTGTAGGTTGTTTGTCATCGTGTCCGGCCCGTAATAAACATTTCGTGCATATATAGAGTTTCTTTATTCGTTCCACATCAAATATAACTAAAAACGTTTTAACTCAATTAGGTAATTATAAAAAAAGTATGAATAACCACAAGGGTGGTGGTCTGATTGGTTTGAGCTTGATTCCAAAGGTTAAAAGTAGGAGGTCTTATATTCAAATCCAATGATGAATAAAAATCTCTTTATGGCCATGGAGGTTCAAATGCGGTGACTCCGAACTATCTGCAAAGCAGGTGGTCGCACTAGGTTGGATATCCAGATTAATAAAAAAAATATGGATGAAGATTTTATCAAAAGTACATAGAAAGAAAGAAAGTAAAAGAAGACAAAATAGCGTTTGGTGACAAGGTGTCTCAATATGATCATTGTTTTGTTTTTTGAAACCAAGAAGATGGCCTCCAACATTGACGGTAGTATTATTCTTATTGTTTCTACCATGTGGAAGGAGACTGAACGAGTTTATATGCATACTCTACAACATAATTATATATTATCGTAATATATTTGAGTTTTGTTAATGTTAATTACAGTTATTAAAGAATTAAATATAGATCAATAATGCATATCTTTTTATATATTCTATAATAGAAATATTAATTTTTTATTAAAAACAATAAGAATGAAAGTTTGTAGGGTTTTTGAAAACCTATTATGCCTTTCTCAAATGTCAAATGACAAATGAAGTTTTGGAAATCACATAGATTTACCTTACTATTTTAATATTTAAATTATTTTTAACTATAATTAATTTTATAGTTAAATAAGTTATCCAGAAATAAGTACTTTTTTCTGTAATTTGATACCCGTTTTGATATAGTTTTTAACCGTATTTTTTAAAATTTCGATCACTAAGATGTTCATACGTGAGATTTTATTCATACTAATATATAATAAAAATTTAACTCATGTTTTCTGAATCTCTTAAAATTCAAGTTTGCAACTAAGCATTACATATATAAAACCACTTAGAGTCCCACAGTTTGAGTCCATGAATAAGAGATAAAACCGATATGAGACAAATATGAGATTTAACCATTAGACGCTTACTAGTAAAGACTATAACTTGAGCTACACTAATTTTTTCAAAATAAAATGTTAAACCAGATAATCAGTTTTTTTAAATAAAATATCACCAAATATTTTAAGACATGAAATGTTTTTTTCTAAAAAAAATCCGTTCAAATTAATTGGTGATTTTTTTCTCCGGAACTTGTAAAATATAAACAAATGGTCATATAAGTTCAAGAGATTGGTAGTTAGCAAACATGGGTTGACCAGGACTTTGCAAATAATGGAGCCAGAGGAACCTCACTTAGTTACAAGTAAAAAACAAAACAAATTAGTTCACCAGAAATATCCGTATAAAATGGACCCTGCATTTGTTGAATTTGATAAACTTAGAAGCACACCAAAAGATCAAAGCATCTCGTAGAGGTATCTATTTGATCTTTCAGAAACCATACTTCAAACTTCTTCATGCTTTCAAATGAATTCTTGACAGCAGATTAATCTCTTGTTTTGCAGGTTCTTTTCTCTGAAGACGTTAAGATGGGAGCTGGTGGTCGCATGAATGATGCTACCACGGACAAAAATGTTCTCAAACGTGTTCCCACCGAAAAAACTCCTTTCGAGATTAGTGATCTCAAGAAAGCAATACCACCACATTGCTTCAAGCGATCTCTTACAACCTCTTTCTACTACCTATTCCGTGATATTTGCATATGCTATACTTTTTATCACCTCGGATCAAATTACATTCCCCTCCTCCCAAAACCCCTTGCCTACGTAGCATGGCCAATTTATTGGTTCTGCCAAGGTAGTAGTTTTATGGGTATATGGAGCATAGGTCACGATTTGGGACATCACAGCTTTAGCGATTATCAATGGCTTGATGATGCACTTGGTTTCGTCGTCCATTCCTCTTTCCTTACTCCATATTTTTCTTTCAAATACAGTCACCGTAGCCACCATGCTCACACCAATTCAATGGAATACGATGAGGTATGGATCCCCAAAAGAAAGGCTGATACCTTCTACTCTGAAATTCTCAACAACCCACTCGGCAACTTGTTCATGACTTTTGTCCGGTTACTTCTCAGCTTTCCCATGTACTTCACCTTCAATATTCATGGAAGGCCATATAATGGGTTTGTAAGCCACTTTTACCCACAAAGTCCGTTGTTCAATGACAGCGAGCGCAAACTAGTTTGGCTCTCTGATGCTGGAATGCTTGTAGCTATCTATGCACTTTACAAGGTTGCAGCAAACACAAGTGCAACATGGTTGTTTTGCATCTACGGAGCTCCTTTGTTGGTTATGAACGCTCATTTCATCTTCTTCACTTTTCTCCATCATAGCCATCCTTCCCTTGCTCACTACGATTCAAGAGAGTGGGATTGGATTAGAGGTGCTCTATCCACGGTTGATAGAAACTACGGAATTCTAAACACAGTTTTCCATGATGTAACTTGTGCTCATGTGGTGCATCATTTGATCTCAACTATTCCACATTACCATACAGTAGAGGCCACCAATGCCATCAAGCCCATCTTAGGTGACTACTACAAATATGATGATACACCGATCCTAAAGGCTTTCTGGAGGGAAACAAAGGAATGCATTTTTGTGGAACCAGATGAAGGTGCGGAGAATAGCGGTGTTTACTGGTTTCGTAGGTAGTTGCCTTGTGTAACTCTGAAAATTCCTGTGTCGATTTTAGCAACATTGCCATCAGATCATATATTATCTCCTCATTAATGTGCATGTTTCGTTCCTATTATAATAAACACTATTTGGATGGCTTTGTGCGATTATTGCAGCGGTATATATAAAGTTTTGTTGATTTCTTGTGTAACTAGTTATTAGCTTCTATTTTTCATTTCTCATTTTGTACAAGTCATGACAAGAAAGATTGGTCAAGATAACTAAAAAGTCATGGAGACGTGTACGTAAGTTACAGAAGTCACATATTAAATGGCTGCGCCACATGTTAGAAATGAAAATGCATGCATCCTCGTATCTCAAATAGACACCATATTACATGAGACACATTCCATTCACCAGATGACTAAACCAAAATTAACGTGGGACCAACTTAACACTCCTCACATAGAGAGGCAATTTCCGGTTAAGACGCTACTAGTTTAGTTAATATTGATTTCTCCAATACATAATTCACTCTGAAATACTACCAAATCTTAAATCTCTCGATCTTCTTCATCCAGACCCTGTCCATAAAATCCAATACAAACAAAATCGGGTTTATAAGACATAAAATTAAGTGTCCGGGGAAATTTATAGGACTAAATAAGTGTTAAATTAAGTTTTCTAGGATATTTTGAAATAAATCGTCCTATAAATTAAAGTTTTACATGATACTAATATCTTAAAATATAACTTATGTATCTTCTAAAAAATATGTTCATAGAACACTTTGTCAAAAATATCCTATAAAAAACTAATCGTACTCTTGATTTTAAAAATATCCTAAAACACTTTGTTAGGCATGATGTAGAAACTGTTGAAGAACATTTAACCACCACCACCAACGATCAGTCCATGTTTGTTGAAGAAAGTTTTCAGACTCTTTTTTCCTCAAAGAAAAGTCTTCCTCCTGTATTGAGCCTCCAGATTTAAAATAGCTTCTTTCCTTTCTCTCTTTTAAGCTGCCATTGTCTTGTCACTACTAGAGAAGAGACTATCATTGACCGCAAAAACTTGTCACTAATTACAACAGATCACCCGATAGATTACCGACGGATCCTAATTAAAAATATTAAGAATTTTAAAAAAATTAAAAATAAATTATCCATCGATAAGTACCAATGGATTTCCGACAAATTGATTAAGTAAAAAATAAAAAAATAAAAATCAAATAATCTGACGGTAATTACCGACGGATTTTTTTTTTAAATTCAAAATTTTAAGAAATATAAATAGATTTTAAATAATCCGTCGGTAATTACGACAGATTACCGACGGATTATTTATGTTTTTCAAAAATCAAAAATTTAAGAAATAAAAATTAAATAATCTCTCGCTAATCCACCGTTAATTACCATTGGATTACCAATGGATTATTTACTTTTTATTTTTTAAAACTCAATAATTTAATAAATAAAAATATATAATCCGTTGGTAATCCGTTGCTAATTACCAACGGATTATTTAATTTTTATTTTTTCAAGACATGAAAATTAAAGAAATAAAAACATTTATTTTTAATTTTTTTTAATATATACTTTTCACAATATAAACTCAAACATGTGTTAAAAAAGCGTACGTGTATTTTTCCTGGTTATCACGGGTTTTTAATTTGTTTTGGCGGTTTTTCCACTACACACATACATATATATTATACGGTACATCCAGTACATACATATGTTATACATCCACCACATACTTATATATTATACATCCACTACATACATATATACTACATACATATATACCAATGTTAGAACTTAGAAACCGGGAGATTACAGTTTATAAGAACTAACCATGTCACCAAGGCCCAAAACAATTCATTAATAGTCACTGAAACCCATCAAGCTCAATCAAGTTTGTCAAGATCTATTAAAGCCTATGAAGGTCCAATAAGTTCCATTAACAACCATTGAGTCATATATTATTTGTCAAGGCTCATTATAATTTATTAAAAGCTACTGATACCCATCATGGTCCGATAAAGTTCATTAAGTGTCATTAAAACCCATTAAGTTCCAACAAACTTCATTACCACCCACTATAGTCTATGAAGGCCCAATTAGGTTCGTTAACATCCATTAAGTCCTATACGACCCATAGGCCCAACATGGTTGATTAAGAGTCTCTGAAGGCCATGAAGACTAAATATATTTCATTAAGAGTCATTGTAGTCCATGAAGACCCACCGAAGTTCATTAAGCATTCCCAAGTCAAATATGACTCACCAAGGCCATTACGGTTCACTAAGAGCCATCGAAGCCCATCAAGCTCATATCAAGAGTCAATAAAGGTCACCACATATATACATATGACTAATGATAATCCACACAAGGCATGGATGACATGCATACATAGTAATTAATTAAGCATATATTGAGTCTAAAGTATTTTGTTTACATGATTCGATGATAATCCACCACCAATACGATCTACACCAGGCATGCATGACATGTATACATACATAAATACACACATGTACATACATACATGCATACATGCATAGTAATTATATCTCGATCTCAACCATTTCAATTGTTCATTTAATCTAATAAACGTCTGATTCAATAAATATCTCGATTATATTATAATATAAAGAATAATAAATACATTCTGATAATCTTTTATAAATATTTAAATCATAATAAATTATATATCAACCATATTATATTTTTATAAATAAAATAAAACTATAATTTGAATCTACTTTTTTGTCAACAACATTTGCTAAATTAAAGAATTATTAAAAAAAAACCGGTTACATTTAAGAATTTATTGGAAAAGATTTCTTTGTGATTTGTTATTTTCGTTCCCTCCTTAATTTTCCGTCAAAATAATTACTTCACATTCATCCCTTTTTCTTTATCAAAATCTAAAATCTAAAATCTAAAATCCAAACCATACCACATCGTCTCTCTCACGCTCACGGTCTGCCCTACACTTCAATCTCATGGGTTCACGTTATCGTCTCTGTCATTCTATGCTCTAGACTTCTGGTATGGTTTATCCTTGTAAAATATGATTCTTTATATATGTTCCAGTAGTAAAAAGGTCTGGCGTCGTGCAAAAGTGTGTATACAGGAAACCGAAACTAAGTAAAGATTTAAATTATTTAAAAATAAAATTACTGACGGATCACCTATGGATTTCCATTGGTAATTATTCTCCATCGGTGATCCATCAGGTGATATGTCGGTAATAATATCCGTCAATAAAAAAGATCCATCGGTGATTGAAATCCGTCGGTGATCCGTTGATAATGCTTTTTTCCCACAATCTTTTTCTGAGGGACTTTCACCGACGGATCCTACCTTTAGCGGTGGATTTCCGACGGATTTCTCGTCAGGGAAGTTAGTTGTTTTGCAGTGTGTGAAACAACTTCATTTCTTTGTGAATGAGTTTCTGTTCAAAGTTGTTAACGTAACTTCCACCATCATAATGGGGAGGTTCCAGAGTTTCTTTCGTCAATGAGACTTTTTTTCCTCCCCCAGTTTCATGTCTCGATTGTCTTTTGTCCCAGGTTATTGATCTTCTCGAAAAACTGTTTATAATTTCAGCTCAGATGGTTTGGTTTTCTTCATTCTCTAAAAAATAACTCATTAAGTAAATGATTATTGGGTAAGAGCTTTTTCTACATTGGGTATGGGTTGTTAATTTCAGGAAGCTAAAAATAGTCAGTTATTTGGGCTTGTTGGAGGGTCTTGTATTGCCTTAGAACAACGGTTGATCATGGTCCCGTCCATGCAATAAGAGTTGTCTAAAACACCCTCATTTTTACATTAAGTCGTGCCACATCATTCTTCTTCAATAACAAGAAATAACCCAAAAATAACGGCTAATGAAGTCCTGTTACAATCGAAGACTTACACAATTTAAATGCAAACAATAATTCAACGCTAACCAGTCTCATACCGGGCTACATTACTAAATATGCTCAAACACAAAAACTGAACATCCCAAAAACCTGATACTTAATCAACAAAAATATAACTCACCAAGCAAAAACCTTGTCCTTGTTTACTCTTGGCTTTCTTGCTCATGAGATGCATATTAATAATCATCTTTACAAAATAGTTTACGTGCACAAATCAAACATGTCCCATCATGCGTAACAACAAAAAGAATACCCACATGATATACATATCTATTTCAAAAAACCCCTTTGAAATAATTATGAAATATCATAAACTATCTGATCAGATAAAACGTCATACTGTCATTGACATTCCTCGGGTTATACGGCTCACTCTTGTCTGATCACCCATCCCTAAGATGTGCCTTCCTTTTAACATATCGACCCAAATTCCATACTGGTTGAGCACAATATAAAAATAATAACTCATTTATAGCATGTTAAATAATCATTTGAAAAGCAGTAAAAAAAATAGCTGGCAACCTACATAATGAAGTTACATACATTCATTAAATGCCCATAAAATATTTACGCAAAGATATTATGCATAGCATTTGTATCCCAAATAATTCTCATTTTCAAATAACTTATACATAAGCATGTATCTCACTAAAAGTCTTATGAAGATTCATTTGTGCATGGAGATCGACTAGTGATAGCTTATGATTCGCGACCTACAATTGTGCACCACATAATATCCCATCAAAGACCTAATTTGCGAAAAAGTCAATAAAGTTAATTGTGGTCAAACCCGATCAAATATAAAGTCGAACTTCAACTCTCAAGTCTCCTTATTTGTCTCAAATAGATTGTTTTTTAAACTCGACAAAATATTCAAACATCTAATTTATGGCGTCCCAAGTATGTCAAATTTTCCCTTCTATAATGTTATAAATTCTCTACTCGAAATAAAAAATGTCTTCATAATAATGAAACTCAAGTACGATACTTTAATTCAATTATCAAATCATTCAATTAGATTAAAAGATTTAACATAATACCCTTTGAGATCAATTAATTAAATAGTAATAATCTCATAATCACATCTATGCTATATTATATAGCATTTGTTAAAAATACTTAAAAACCATTTTGAATTCGTGTAACTGTAGATAAACATAATCATATACATGATAAACATCACATTTTAAATGTAAAAAACTTAAAATATAATTAGAATAATTTTGAGTTCTAATAAAATACTTAATTATTATCTTTATAAAAAATATATTATTAAACAAAAAATAAATTGATTCATTATTAAACTAATAGAATAATTAATTATCATCTTTATTAAAAATTATATTATTAAATCAAAAATAAATTGATTCATTATTAAACCTAAATTAAATTATAATAAAAAAATTGAATCAAAAAAATTAAACGAAAAACGATAACTTTTAGATAGTTAATTTGATGCTAATATCAATATTTTTTTTTTCAAAATTTTAATTACAATATCTTCAAATTTATATTTTATTTAAAAATAAAAACAATATCACTTTTTCATATTTTATTCAAAAATAAAAACAATATCACTTTTTCAAAACCATATAAAATTGTATTAGATCAATAGACAAAGAATAAAATGAAACAATAAAATCGAGATGCATCTTACTATATTGTACGAGTACCCTTCAAGTGTTAATTAAAACGTATTGAAAATTTATATTTTAAATAATTCAAAGACTAAATTAATTAATTAATTTCCTATTAGTAACACTAACAAGTAACAAGTAACAACTAAATCAACCTTTGATTAGACCAAGCCCAAGAAGTTCCTCCCGGCCACAACCAAAAAACCCGGCCCAGAGAACTCTCCAACCAGCCTACCGGCGGTCTCCTGCCGTCTGCCGGAAAAACGAGATTTCAACCCTTTTTTCACATTTTCCCCTCATTTTCTCTTGTTTCCTAACCAATTTCAATGATTCTTTTTGCAAAATATCACCATTGCAATATTCCACAACCCAGAAACAAGGATCATGAATTTTCATGGATTATAACTTCCCAAGTTCTGAGTTCAAATTTTCCCTGCCAAATTAACCCATTTTAACATCGTTTCGCTGAAACTAATCTATAACATGATTTACAGCCCTTAAAACTAAATAAACAACTCGAATTTCGAGTTTTACGCAATCCCGCCATCGAGACCGTTTTGCTCAAAATACACGACTTATGGCCATCATTGGTTCTCCAAACTTAAACCATTCTAAAGGTAATCCAAAAACGAAACCAACCATATATAGAACATCAAATTTGGTTAAGAAATGTAACTTCAATATTGATTTTTGTTCGAAGAAACCATAACCCGCTCGACCGTCAATTTCTCGCTCGTTTCTCAAAATCTCAAAAAGCTTTTGTTCTCCCAATTGATAACTCACGGTTTAACATTAGAAACTCAAGGACGATTTTTAACTGTTCAGAAATTCAAAAGTTTGCTAAATTGGCAAAACAGACCCCTCTAATTTCATCCACCTATATTTAAGGACTTCTCACTTTCAGTACTTGCCAACAATTTCCCTTATACTTTATAATATTTTATTTTTGGCCTAACAAAAATCCACCATTTTTCTTTTATCATCTTTTTTTTTCCTTTTCATAAATATTTATCTACCCCATAAACTACAAGAAAAATAAGCTTCAGCAACGCACCTTTAGCGACAAAATATTTCATCCACAAGCTATAGCGACGACATGTCATCTCTATAAATCTTTTATGAGGATAATTGGACTTTTAGCAACGACTTATTTCTTGTGGAATTGGATGTCGATGAAATACACCTACAAAGGTTAACAAGTATTTTCAAGTACGCCACCCTCCCAAATCGATTTGTATGTACTATGTTTATGTTTTCCTCGAGAGCGAAGAGCCAAATAATGAAATATGAGATTTTCTTGATTCCAATGATCTTCAAGTCAAGATGAACATCTTTTAGGAGACGAACTATTCTTATCATATTTTTTTTTCACATTTCAACTTCCACCAATTAGAGGAGTTGATAAATCTTGCTTGGATCTGCTTTAGTTATCCAATGATTGAGCAATAGATAATTAAACCGGTTTTGGATTCATCCAATATTTGAAGCAACCACCAAATCATTTTAGCCATATTCATATGCGTCAAATTATAAAATACAAATATTACATGAAATAAAATCTTCATTGGATTGGTTTGATCTTATTGAATTTGAACTGTAATACAATTTTGATCTACCGTATCATTATAATGTCTTAAAATCTCATCTAACAAGAACCATCAAAGCTTAGAAATCATTTACATTTTGCCTTCCGCCGCATTGCATGGGTTCTCAATTAACTAGTGTGTGTATATATAGGGGTTAAATTATACGAGGACAAAAAAAAAGATTGAGAACCATGAAAACGATCTAAGCCTTAATTTGGTTTTGATACTATCGTTTTAATTGAAAGTTGCTTTTAGTAAGACAAAGGCATAATCATCATTTTAGTAACATAAATTCACCAGATGAACACAAACACCCATCATACTCTTTCGTCTTATGAAATAAAACATATTTTTTATAGATAATTTCACCTCATGGAATCCAACATAATGTTCACATATATGTTATTTCACCACATGAAATCAAGCATAATTTTCATCTATGATCTATTTCATCCTATGAAATCAAAGCACAATTACAGTCTCTATGTTATTTCACCTCATGAAATCAAACACAATGTATTCTATTTGTACAACCCAAGCTCAATCGTTTATTTAATCTACTGAACACGTGGTTCCATAAATATTTTGATTTTTTTTCTAATATAAAACGTTAATCATAATTAATGAACTCTAACTATCTTTCATAAATATTTAAATCATAATAAATAAACTTTCATCATTTTCATAAATATATCAATTCATCGGATTACATTGATTATAAAAATAAGATAAGTTGCATTTGAAATATCGTCTGTATATATCACTGATTAAAAACAATACTTTGAATATTCTAGAATATAATAAAAAGAACTACAAAATTGATGGGAAGCTAACGAATCCCACTCCCCAGAAGGTTGATGATGATATAATTGGAAACCTTGAACTTGCCCATATTAGGTATTATATCTCTTTCATATATGTTTTCTTTCAAAAAAACCCCACAATTCAATTTAGATTTATCTATAAACAATCATTAATTACAAGATATTAATATATAATATTAACTTATATTACTCAAATATCATATAGTAAAATCATGTATTTTTTAAACTATTAATCGATGAAATTATCAAATTAACTTAACTGATTTCTGCGAAAGGCACAAAAGTAGGATATTCCCTTGATGGATGCATCCCTCCCTCCCTTCCTCTTCTTGTTCATGCATGCTCCAAAGAGACAACCAATAAACTTTCGTCAAAGCAAAAGGGAGTGTTGTGCATTTGAAACAAAAGTAGTAGGCCTCAATTCGTCGATTTTAAACTAATCAATACATTCTAACAAGCTTTTTCTACGGCTTCAAGTTTGACGTCAAAATGTTAAATTAAGAGGTTATAATCCATCATTCAATATTTTGCTTTAATGCATGTTTCTTCGTCAGTCGTTTTGTGTTTTGAAATATGTTAAGTTTTAAACCGTTTTTGCACACTTGCATGTGTTTGAAAACAATATTTGTTGTACAGCTTTGTTGCACTGAATTTTTTATGTTTTTTCTCCTTGTATGTGTGCGCACATGTAACAACCTGAGGAGTTTTATGTTTTGTAGCTTCAAGAAGATTTTATTGTAAGAGTAACTTTTATAATCAGAGGAGTTTTATGTTTTTTATATTTCAAAATAACCTAATGAGTTCATAGCATACTTTATAAAAAATGTCGTGTAAAATTGCTAATGCGACACTTTGTATTAAAAACATCCTAAAAAACTTGTTAATTAATCCGAAAACGTTCTATAAACTTATCATAACGCCTTTTAGATAAGACGTTTCATTTTTTCGATATGACACAGAAAAAATTAAAGATTTGTATGAAATATAAAAGATATAATTAAAATTTATTGAAAGTGGAGGTTGAGCTTTCAAAGGTTGATAAGCTCTTATCATGCAATGCAATTGCAAGTGAAGTTGAAGCTGGGGGTGAGTGATGAGTGTCTCCACATTGCCCATCCAGGAGTGGGCCAAGTTCAAGCTGTAGTCTTCTGGTAGGCCAATTTCACATCCATTGTATCCGACTCCTTTTTACTACTTCCCATTTATACACACATCAAAATTAATAAAAAATAAATTAAATAAAATGATCGTTTTTGTTCAATTTTAATTATATCTCACTTTTTTCCTATTAAAAAGATAAGGGAACTGGAATTAATTTAAAGATAAAATTATAAACATTTATTTATTTATGTCATTCGAATCAATTAATCTAATTATTAATGAAAACTTATATTCTTTTTATTTATTTATTATTATTTAGGGTTTTCTATTAGAAGTCCCTTTTTCTTTTGTATAGATGGAGAGAGAGATTCTAATCCACTTAATGATTAAGTTATTGAATTGGCAACAACATCAGGATTTATGGGTCCAACCCCTATCTATTTGTGGGGCTCTCCATATATAAACTTTGGTCAAAGTTGATTTATTTTAGGAAAGTTATAACGATATAATACGTTAACCAAAACTCTAAATCAATCATAAGAGTGTAAGAGCACAATCCCGATAGATACAGTGATGAATTAAGTGATAATAATAGATTGGAAACGACTGTTTGTAGAAAATTGGAAACAAAGTCGTAAAAAGTGAGGTAAACCATATCACAAGGCTTTTATTTAATAAAAAGGTTATTTATGTTTTACCATTAATTAAAACGACTCTTAAATAGAAATTTGGAAATCAAATAATAAAAAACCCTTTTCTTATCATCCATCCCAACTCTTAGTTCCCTTCTCCATTAAGACCTGGTCTCTACTATACAAAACCCATCCCTCTCTTTTCTAGTAACCTTGACTCACCCTTACATTCATGAAATTGGACACATTCTCAATCTCAAACATCAAAGTTCTTTCAAACAATGCATGTAACTGCAACCACAACGAATGCTTGTCCATTATATATATATAAACCATTCAACCCACATTTCAAATACTTATTTGACTGCATGAACTAGCAAATCACCCCATTAATGAGCAACATTACATTCAATGATTTTGATCTATCAAGCTTCTTAGAAGAAGCATCACCTTGGATTTTTGACGCTTGCTTTAAATTTCACTTATTGCTTTCTTTTTGCCATGGATTAGGGTTTTATTTTAATTTATATAGCTTGTTTTTCATGAAAAAGATAAGAAATAATGAAGAATCAAGAGGGTGAGAAAGTTAACAGGAAATACATAAACCGCTTAAGGATTTAACTGGTGACTTAATTGCTAAATTGTTTGCAAAATTTATATATCAAAAGAGATTTTATTTTACTTATGTATAGAATTTTATCATCCAAAATTCATCTTAATAACCGTTCCTAAAATTTACTAATCTATCATAAAAAAATGAGTACTTTTACTTTTGACCAAATCAATCATCTACAAGATTAAAGTCAAATGAAAACTTGATTTTTTAATTGATGATATATTTATCGATAATGATTATTTTGATACATAGTTGATAAATCGTATAACTGATTTATTTTATTTATCTGAAGATTCAAAAAAGATTTTGAAGGTGACCATGGACAAGAAGTGGACCACTATATACAAATAAAATCCAAGTACAATGCATCTGAATTAAAAATTTGAACAACTGAAAAGCCATAGAGGAAGGGGGCCAGGGACAAATATATCCCTCAACTATTACTTTAATGATATATATATATATACATATAATTTTATGAGCATAAATTATAATTCTTTTTTTTGTTTTATTCGATGTCAATTCTAACCACACAATACAGATGATTCTTAAAAAAAAAGATATATCGTTTAATTCAATAAAAATATCCCGTTACAATGTTGATGATCAACCATTAATTCTTCCTATTAATCATTAATTATTTCAATTCGATATTGAATTTGATTTGTTAATATAAATAATGATAATAATAAGACAGAAATAAACAACTGATATGAACCATAGAAAGTGTAAGAAATAAACGCGTAGCATGGAAGCTTTGATTTTATTCCAATAATCGTGTAATGGTTATACATTTTGTATGTATGCAACAATATATATTAATTAATTAATAATACATATTAATTAATTAATTAATTGTATGTATGTATGAAAGAAGAGGGATGTTGTTTATGTGGTATGGTATGGCAAGGAAGGATAAGAGCCAAAACTCAGGTCAACCGGACCAATCTCTTCTCTCTCCTCCAATCTTTGCATCTTCACTCCACCATTTGCATTTCCCATCTGCATGCCATCAATCCAATTTTGTCTTTAATCACCAAATCTTTATCTACCACTTATGCAATTATTATATTCCATTCCCCTAATTAATTAAATACATATAATATCATTTATTTATTTTCAAATTGATGCTTATATATTTCTTTTTTAATTATTTAATGCAGAAAAACAAGTCACATCAAAAACCAACAGATAAATTTACCTGATATGCAACAACAGGCCTTGAATCTGAGTCGAAGTCGGGAAATCGGCTTGCTTCGGTGAGTTTCATGGAAAGAAACTGATATGATAAAATTAAATCAGTATTTATTGTTTTTGTTTCTGTCTACAATTAATGAGTTCATTCAACTCACCTCCACTTGATTCTGCAACGATTGAACATAGTTGATTATCTCATCCAACATTACTGCCATGCCCATAGACTGTAAATATATCAACAATTCCATCAATCTAGGAAGATGAACATATACTTGTACGGTACAATCTTATGATGCATAGGTTCGGAAGATGTCTTATGCTTGATGTTGTCTTGAAATTTACCTTGTAGCACCCGGGAACAATGTCTTGCAAGCATCTCAACCGCTCGTTAATTTTCCCTCTTCTAACCTGTTCCGCAACAAAAATGAATTATTAATTGACTTTTTAACCATCATAGTCGAAAATATTCACTTTCCAAGGGAACAAATTAACGCTTCTTTTTCAACTAACTTGTCAATCAAAATGTTCTTTTTCACACTTACATTTCTACGGTTCGTTGAAAATTATCCAATTTTTTAATTCGTGATATTTATTAACAAAAGTAATGGTGATTTTTGCAATATACAAAAACACAAATTTCCAGCTTACCCTTTCTGCAATACTGTGACTATCGGTTGCTTGGCCCCTTCTGGCTCGAACGTGTACCACTTCTTTTGGTACTTCTCCATTTTCACTCACTTTTGCTTTCTTGCCTTTTCCTGAACTCTATATAAAATTTATAATTAAAAGAGAGAGAGAGAACCATAAGTACAAGTTAGACTTAGAAAAGAAGACAATTTAATTAGTCTACGTTTTCAGAAAAGAGCTATCATTTGTATGATACGTACAACAGTTTGAAAAATGAGATATTTTGACATACGGCCACAATATATCCAAATCGCATATATACTGTTGCAAGACGTTTGTTTATTTGCAACTTAAAATGCTAAAGCCGTTACCTGATATTTTTTCTCATCAATCTCGTTTTCAGAAACGGGATTCGGTGACGAATTCCCAGAACTGCTTGCTGATACATCAGTGGCTTTTCTCTTCCCGTTAACAACCGGACCCAAAGGAACCGGCTCAGGAATCACCATGACATTCTTCTTTTCATGCTGAAAAACTGGTTGAAAGGTTTGCATGAATTGATAATCAGGTGGTGGTAAAACCTGTTGGGAGAAGAAATTGTCATTTGAAAACCCCATGAAGTTCTGAGAACTCATGCTTGGATTGTCGTACTGGATTGAGAATTGGTTAAGTAGTTCCATATTTTGATCAACGTCTATGAAAGAAAATGAAGGTTTGAAGCTATGGAAATTTGATGTGAAACCCTCCATATATGATGAATCTTTTTATAATACAAAGCTTGTATTAAATTTGGACAAGAGGGTTTTCTTTGCAAGTTGTGTGTGGTCGCTCTCTCTCTATATATATGCATAGTTGTCTTTGTCTCCTTGTTCCTTCTTTTATGTGTTTTTAATCTTATCTGTTTTGGATTTTATTGAGAGAGTGAAGTTAAATACCGATGCCAATTTGCTTGAATCCAGAGGAATTGTCATCTAATCACTATTATATCATGTAGTTCCAAATTATGCACAGAAAAAAATTTAATGGTATCACATTCATTTCAAATGCAAATGGTGAATTTTAATGGCATGTCAGAACAAAATACGTAAATGACACCCATAGTAAAAATATAACGATCTCCTTCAAAAACATTCTTTATTACAAACATATAAAGACCTTGAGACTTATCGTTTATAATGGATTATGATAGACGTTTTCATCAATACTCTATAAAAATAACATTGATATATATATATATATATATATATATATATATAGCTTTGACGGTTTTTAATTTGAAACAAAATGGTTTCAATAACATGTCGGTAAAAGAGCGATGCATGGATTATCTTAAAGTCATGTCATCTAAATAGAATCGAATTAAAGACTTAAAATCGATAGGTTTGAAAGGGACACGTGGAAATTCCAGCTTCTTTGGTTGTGTTCCCTTAGTGGGTCCAATTTCAGGAGATATATCCATAATTTGGGTCCCATGGTTTGTTTCTTGTTTATTGTACAATATTTGGTGCCCATCAAAAGCAAAAATTTAAAAATGGTGGTCACTAATCGAAGAGTTGGTGGGTTGTTCTTTTTCATTAAAGTTTAATGTTCCAATGCATGTATCCCAAGGTATGTGAAGTGATTTTGGTCACAAATCTCTAATGGATTTCAATGTAATCAACCATGAGATTTGTTGAGGGATGTATGGGACCGTGCTCAAGATTGCTTGGTTTCATAGTTTTCTTTGGGCAAATTTTAAGACATAATCAACAAGTGAAGTGCCAACCGAATTAATTATATTTATATAGATTCATGTAACGATGCTTTAACAATTGTTTCAAAAATCATTTTCTTGTTTTAAGTACCAAAATATATTTCAAATCTTTATTATACCAAAAATTGTTCACTTTGACAAATCAAAAGTTAATAATGACTGATAAGGACTGAAGCGTGTATAACTTGTTAGGGATCAAAATGAAATTTTGACTTTGATGGACAAATTTTAGTATTTTATTTGTTTTTCATACGATCAATAATTGGATTTATGTGGCCACATTAGCTTAATAATATCTTTTTAAAAGTTCATTAAAATAGAGACTTTGTTTTAATGAATGTTCAATTTTCACCCATACAAGTTTCAAATAGGAAAGACTAATTAAAAAGCAAGATCAATATACTTTAAGATCTCTTCGTGGCAAAAATCGATTAATCGATTTTTATTTTATTTTGTTTTCTTCATTTTGTCACCAAGTTCAAGTTGATAACTCCTAAGTTGTCCTAATCCACTTCATGACTAGTCACAATTTCCGATCCCTTTTTTACCTTATTCTCAAATAAGTAGAGGCCCTAATTGATTATGTGGTCTCTATGATGATAGTTGCACCATCGTAAAACTTTTATCACACTCATAATGACTCTTAAAAGTTGACAACCGAAGCTTCATTAATACTCACCACCATAGTTATCTTGACGATCCTCAGTTATAACGGTTTTTTGAACTTGTTAGAACTATAAAACAAAGATTGCCATTTCATCTTACCTTTGACTGCATGGATTAAGGCCTTGATATCACCCTTAGAATTTTAGCCGTAGATTATACTCATACGACTAATTGTTTGAGGAGTTTTAGTCACTACACCAAATGCTAGCTCTGGGTTTTAATTATACGCTTAATGTTGATGAATCATCCACTAGTGGTAGGTTCATATGATAATAATACATATTTAAGAAAATAAAAGAATAATCAAATTACGTACAAAATCACATGTGATTTTACATTAAAGGCAAAAAAAGTGTGCAGGTGACACTATGGCTGGGTGGCAAGGTCTCGTGAATCACATATGATTTTGTATGTGATATTAGTGTAAAATCACATGTGATTCGATCATTCTCTTATTTTTCTTAAATAAGTACCAATTATCATTCTCGTATGAACCCAACTCATCCACTAACCCGATTTAATATTTGAAATTGTATGCATGCCTCCACCATCATTTACGCTACCACTATTACTTTCAATCTAAGCAGTTGAAGAAACAAAGCCCTCCTCACTTACTTCTTAGCCTTTTGATTGTCCATCCTATATAAAAACTTACAGAGTCGAACAGATCAACCGTTCATCTATATTATTATAAAACATTTTGGTAAAACTATTCAATTCCAACTTTTTAAGATTGCAATATTTATGAAACATTAATGTTATTTTCGACAAACTAGCTCATAATCTAGTTTTATTGCAAGTAAGTTGATTGATTAAATAATCACATTTAATAAAAACTAGTTGATAAGCTAGACGAGAATTGTAAATTGACCAAGAAAGATATGTTAAAAACTTAAGTCAATTCTAACACAATACTAAATGGAAGAATTTTACCTACCGATTTTCTCTGGGAAATCTGTCGCTAAATGAGTGATTCTTCACAAAACCGTCACAAAAGTTGATGGATAATTCAAATCACTCACAAATTGCTCAGATATTTTCTCGAGATCCGTTGTTATTTTCTTGAAAAACATCGTATTCTACCGGAATTGTTGGTATTTTCTGAGTGATCCGTCGGTAATCGCTGAAGGAAATTTCCCTGGGTAATTTTTTTATACAGTAAAAGTCATTTGTTTTATAATGTTATTTAATAATATAATTAAAACAAATTATCAATAATATAAATAGCGTGAATTATATTCATGGTCCTTTATCCATGCTTGCTTTTTGGTTTTGGTCACAAAATTCATAAAGTACATAAGTGGTCGGTATTCCGTTTTTTAGAGACCAAATGATCCAATATTGAATTAACATGATTAACTCTATCTCCAATTATCCCGGTCATGTCTCCTCACATGAAGGACAAATTTGTCTTAATTTCTACTCCTCTTCCCCAATCCCCTTTTTATGGTGACCATCACCAACTACGTACCACCCACCCTAACAATCATCAAAACAACCCCAACCCCAACCCCAAATTCAAACAAAACTCAAATCCATATTCAAAGCAAAAAAACAAAAACATTAAATATTTAAAGAAAAACGTTAAATGTAACAAGGAAGTCAACAAATTAACAAGTTTAGATCAATTTTAGATTTGATACAGAACTGATGAAAATTTAAGACCCTAAACTAGAATCCCTAAAATTAAAACCAAACTAAGACTTGGAATCGGGGTTGTCACAAAACATCTCCTTTTTTCTTCATCAAGTTTGCCACAAATTAATTGTGAGGCTTCAAAAAGCATATCGGAATCAAGTTTCCTATTTATTCTATTTAAGACTTTAAGGTTATGATTTGGGGACTATGTGTAACATCCACCCTCTTAAATATGTTTAACTGGTGATTCTAAATATGTATTATAAGCATGTTTTATGTGTTAATTGTGTAAAAAAAGAATTTGCTAAAATGCAAAGTGTACTAGTGAGCTATAAGTAGAACTCATAGTTAGAATGAGATGTAGGAGGTAAGTTTGGTCTCAACACCTCGCAAATGACATAATTAGATGATGCGAGGCTTCAAAACACAAAGTACATTGCCTAAATGTAAATCGGGTAGGTAATTACTAGAGTGCCTAAATAGGAAAAATCTATCCCAAAACTTGAACGGATGCTCTAAATGGTGATATAGAGGTTGAAACACCTTAAATAAGTTAATATGAAGTGTTAGAAGTGAAGTCGAAAAAGTCGTGTAGATTGCATTTTATGCAAGTTTTATAAATTATGTTGCTATTTTAGTAAACTACGTGCACAACACTCAAATGAGAGGTGTTTGATGGAGATTAGGGTTAGGTTTTGATGTGAAATTGATAATAACTTAGTTAATCGTGATGTTGGGTCCCCATATTGACCTACTTCCCCATTAAGAACTATCCCACATTCATCACTTTGATGAACTTTGGGTCAAGATCATCACTACTGCTTCATGCTTACACCTCATGGGATCAAACCCATATTCTAAAACATTAAAAGGTTGAATCTCACTTTCTAAACGAATCTAAAAACCAATTTGGTGATGATTTTCCTTTCTGCACTTGTTCTTGACCCACCAACACTTCGATGCCCTTGTTTACTTCTTTCCTTTGTTTCTTTTATTCTTCTCTCTCTCTCTCTCCCTCTAATTCGTATGATTTCGCATGGAGTTTAAAAGCAAATAGGAGTTTAATTCTTATGGAGGAAGAGTTAACAAAGCAAGAGGTTAGCAAACCTCCACCTCCTACTGAAATCTCGATGAAGTGGGAGTAATCCCACTTTTTCTTACTTTGACAAGTTTCCACCACCCTTAGTCCATGAATTTTCACCCACTAGGCATCTTTAATCCTTAGGACTATGACTTGCACCTTTTGACTACTTTCGTCCTGGTTCACATTTTGGGATGTTACAATAGATGAGGTAAATCACATTTCCCCTAGAGGCATGTGGATGATGTGCAGCCTCAAACCTAAGAACTTACATTGGATTGCCACCTCCTTACTGCTATGGTATATCAAGGAGGACCACAAACATAGACGGACCTAGAAGGGTGGTTAGGTGGCACGTGCTACTGTATTGTTCCTTCGTGGTAAGGTAAAAAAATTAGGTTCGTGAAAGGTACAACCATTTTATTCTAGAAGGTGCAACCGTTTTATATGGTGCCACCGTATCCAAAAATTCTAGGGTCCGTCACTAGATATAGTGACTTTAATACTTGTAGCGTGCATTGAAGCCTGAACTTGTTCCATGGTTTTGTTTTGGGAGTGGTTCGAATGTACAAAGGTTTTTTTTTAACCTGAATATTCAACCTACTATATAAACCTATAAATACAGGATGACCACCCGGGTCATTGCATTTGAACCTCCATGCTCATAAGAAGATTTTTATTTCTCATTTGATTCGAACCTGAGACTTCAGACACTTTTGAACTTTGGAACTCAAATCCAAACCAATCGGATACCACCCTTATCGTTAAAAAGGTAATGTTTGAGAACCGAAACTAGCTTATTTTTTAAATTTATGAAAAAGATCTCGTTTGGATGAGCTTGAAACAACATTCAATAAACTCGGTGAGTTTTTGCTACTTTATTCTAATTATATTTTTGTATAATATTACTTATTAATTATTATTACTAAATATTAGTTATTAACTAATACTAATTGTAAACTATTAAATGATATTATTTGTAAACTACTACTAATTAATATTAGAAATACTATTAATCATATGATTTATTTTAAGTCGCCAAAAAGCATACATAACAATTTTAAAAATGTTTTTGTAAGTTAATTACATAAAAATTAAAGTAATATGTCTGATAGATAATAAAACTTTGAGAAATGATTTTAATAAAATATTTAATTTAGTTAATAATTATTACTTTTTGAATAACCTTTAACTAATTAAAATATGTGAAGTTGACGAACTCTATTTTTGTTCATATCATATATAAAGGACTAGTTAAATTTATTAATGCTACGTTTGACAAACTAACTAATAAAATATTTGAAGAAAATGCAAAATTACAAAAGACAACATGTTAAAATTTATTCAATTTAAACATTTCGTAATATGTTTAAAAAATATAATATATTAATTAATAAAAACTATATGATAAAAAAATTAAATAATGTAATATTTTTAATTAATAGAATTTTAAATTTATTTATCATATAAAAAAATCTGGATCTATATAACTAAATACAAATTTTTAAAAAATCTAAAACTAAATGATGGTTTAAAATAGCGGTTACATGTGATAGGAATAAAAATAAAGTTGGTTAACCTTATATATCTTAAATAATTAATAAATTTTTTAAAAGAATAATAATTAAATTAAATATTTCATTAAAATATTTATCAAAATAAGACAAAAGAAATATAACTTTATTTTTTTATGTAATTTACCAAAATATTTTTAAATTCTTTATATTTGCGTTTTGAACCTAAATATATTAAAAAATAATAACGGTATAATACTACAAAATTAATTATAAGATCAATAATAATTCTAAATAATTAATGAATAATCTAAAAGTAAAATATTTAATAATTTGAGATTAATATGAACTAATTATTAATAATAGTTAATCATAAACCATAATGGTGATGCCTGAATGGTTTGAGCTTGACTCCAAAGATCAAAAGTACCAGGAGATCCCAGGTTCAAATACAAGGAGAAACAAAAATCCCCTTGTGACCACGAAAGTTCAAATGTGGTGACTCCGGGCTATCTGCAAAGCAGGTGGTCGCACTGGGATTAGTCGGCTCGCATAACGGATTGGATATTCAGGTTAATAAAAAAAATAGTTAATAATAATAGTTTACAATTAAAATTAATAAAGATTGAAATTAATATTATTCAGTAATTTATAATTAATATTTATTAGTAATTAAATAATAATTAATATTAATCAAGAGAATAATTTGAATAAAAAGTGATAAAGGAACTTTTGAAATTTATTGAAACACTACTCCAAATAACGTTTTAGTAAGTTAGCTTAGAGCATTTCAAACAGATTCTTCAAAATTTATCTAGAAAATGAAAATTTCAAATCTTTAAAACAAAAATGCATTGAACTCCAATAATTATAGGTTACAACATTGATTGTATTACTAAAATATTTCATGCATCTATTAAAATATTATTTCTCCCCTAAAGTATAATTTCAAAGTTTCTTATGTACGATAATATATTTCAAAAATATTTTTGTTTTATAGTAATAATTTTTTAGGAGTTCTCAAATTTGGATAATTTCATACTTTATGTTCTTGTTTCTTCGTTAAGAGACATACTTTTATTTTTATCAAACAAGATTCACCTTTTAGCGATTTAAAAACTGTCTCTTAATAAAACTATTATGAGGTAAACAAACAACCTCTTAGTTTGCTAAACACTGCAAAATAAAGAATTGAAGATAAAAAAGATTTCAGAAAAATGATTGGTAAAAAGCAAGGTGTAAGAGTAATTGCAAACAACAGTTAAGTTTTAAGTAGTCGATGAATTCAAACAACATTTATTACTAAAGTGACTTGATTATTGTACATAGGTATGGGTCGTGTGACCTACTTGTCAGTGCCTTCACATTTAATGTATCATGCTCGACATATGGTATTCCACCTCCAAAACTCATACCACACTTGGGCCATCACCAAAACGTTTTAATCTTGTATCACTCACAACACCTATCTTATTCTAAGTTGTAGCAATAAAAACGCATTACATGCCTATTGACTTATACAATTTCATCTCCCCAGTATGTTAGCCTCGAGTGCTTAGTCTTCCATCGATCATTGTCATGTCATTGTCTTCAACATCATGTCTCCTGGTCTCCCCTTGATCCATAGCTTGGTGCCAAATTCGTGGCTGGATTTCGATGACCCTCCTGCAGCCACTTGTGGTTGTGGAGGATTCTACAAAAAAACTTCCGTTAGAGACCCAAAATTTTCTCTTCGCCAAGATATTGATCTTGAATGGAATTTAGCATGAAATGATGTTAAAAATCAATCCCAATGATCCATCTAAAAGATTTTACTCTAAAAATCTGCATAGATATGCTTGAGTGCACCCTTTATCCCGTTGTGCACACTCAATCTTCTTGCTATTGCACCCTTTGTGCGACCGTGTTGATTTGACCACCTTATTTGTGATGTTTACTTCCAAGTTTGGTCCATTTGCTTAGTTCGTTGTGTTTTATTTTTGGGTTAAACATATTTTCACTTGTTAATCATACATTCAAAGCATCTCAAACCCACATATGAGCATCAGCCTGATGGAAGTTATTATAAGAACCTTATTTTTGTTTTTTTTTTTGCATTGGATATCATTTATTTCAGATTTAATAACGAAGTAATTTTTTTTGTTTAGTAATATAATTTTTTATAAAGATAATAATTAATTATTTAGTTAGAATTCAATTATTCTAATTATATTTTTAGACTTTTTAATATTTAATGAGATGTATCTCCTGTATTTGGTTATGTTTATCCGCTGTTAGTTACACGAATTCAAAAATAGAGTTTTGATAAGTTATACTTACGTACAATTTTCTTGCAATCTTGAATTGTAATTAATATGTATCAATAAACAATACTTTATATATAAAAAATGGTTTTTAATAGTTTTTATTAAATATTTTATAATATAATATAGATGATTGATTAAAGACATGTAATAGCAGACTATAACTATATCTAATCACAAAGTTATCAATCAATACCACAATTAAAATGGTAACTATAGTCTATAGCTATTGATGTGATGACCCAAACCAAAATATGGATTGAAAATGACAACACCAAAATTTGGTTCACCACTCACCAACACCATATTGATTATCCGACAGCAACGAAGTAGCCCCAAATCTTTTAGGAGCACCACCGTAAGTCACTACACACAACTGAAACTGATTAATTATAGACCAAAAGCCCAGCAGTAGAAACAGGTCACTAAAAAGGCCCAACCTTCTCATACCAAGTTAGTGAAACCCACCAGCCACAATAAAACCATTGAAAAAATTGATCAAAAATCACCAAAATCCAGCAGCCATCGATGGACACACTAGCATGAACTATATTGATCTTCATCGACTCGACAGTCTTTGTAGTTAAAAGCTTCCAAACCAAGATAGAGAACCAAGATTTCAAAGCCAACATAAAAGAAAAATCCAGCCAATAAGAGAGTAACTTTAAGACAACTCGCAACTAGAAACCAAGTTAGAGAACCAAGATTTCCAAGGCCAACACAAAAGAAAAAGCCATTTATCTAAAAACCCAATAGTTATATGCTTTTGCATCCATCCCCGCCAAACAATGAAATTTAGATAACCACCAACAAATTGAGCCACAGAGATCCCCGCGCCATTGACAACAATGAATTGGACATAGCTAAGAGGCCTTGAACCAGCATCATTATGTAACCCTCATTCTCACCCTTATTAGTTCACAGTAGTAGATTGGTTCTATCCATTCTTATGGCAGCAAATTCAACTTTTAAGAGCCAAAAAACGGTCTTAATCAGCTCCCATGCAACTCGGATACAAAACTATCACCCAACCACTAACCATCAAAACACTCCACATGTGAACATGATATTCCTTCTATCTATACCATCATACCCCCATCCATATGAAAATTTCACACAGTGGCTGCCCCAGGAATCTCTGCTCACCTTTCTTTATCTTCAACCCCATAAGCTTTAATCTAAAACATTCTTTTATCTGTTTGCAAAGCACCTCTTCACATCTTTTATTCCCCTGGAATAGTCTTGAGTTCTTTCTTGCCATATGAAATAAATAACAGCAGCCACCATAAGTCTTTGATTAATGCTCCATATCCTTTGTTACAATCTATTGTGAGAATACTAGATCCCATGGCATTTAGAATATCATCCAGCCTAGCTAGACCCATAAGACCAGTCCATGTATTTTTAGCATAAGCACAGTCAATAAAGAGACTAGTGTGAGAATCTCTTAACAGAATTGCACGGAAAACATAATATGCCTTTTTCCACAATCCATGCTTCCAAACGATCTTGTGTCTTAAGTTTCTCCTTGATGGCCAACCAGAAAATAAAAGCATGTTTTGGAATGCATTGAGAATACCAAACCAGCTCCATGACGAATTGAAATATTATCCCCATCTCCAATCTCATGAATAATATGATCCCTGGAGATGCTCCTGATTCTCACAAATTTCCTCCAACTCCATGACGAATTGAAACCTTCCTGAACATCCGAAAAAGTTTCTTCCCATGAGTCTATAGGTGTGAATCCACTTAACCCAAAGGGACTTTTTCTCATCCACCAGGTTCGAACATGTTTTGCAAGCAAAGCTTTGTTCCACTCTGGTAAAGAACGAGTGCCCAGCCCTCCTTGTTTCTTCACATAACACATATCTGTCCACAATATTTCCCAAGTACGAGGTGCTCTTCCCCATATTTGGCTTTAGACCCGAGACCCCACTAAACTCCATTAGAGCCTCCTTCAAAATTCTCGCTGATTAAGGATTGCAAACATTGGCAACAACACTTAGCCGTTATTCACAAGGATTTTTGGAATGCTACAGCTATTTATCTAGCCAAAAAATTGTCATGATATATTGTGATACAAAAACAAACCCGAGTGTAGTGACATGTTGTACGCGTGTGCCCCCGATTGCCCGAGGTTCTGAGGTTCTCCAGTACATCCTCGATCCCACCAAATTTATGTTCAAAAGTTTGTGAACTTGCTTATTTGGTTAATTGTGTAGATATAGATACTTTATACACCATGTATTTTCAAGTTTATGTGGTCAGATCACGTTCGGTGAAGTTTAGCCAAGTAAATATATTGTAACACTTTAAGAGAAAACATTATTTGGTTTGATTCTATAAACTTAAACCCTGTAATGTCTTTTAGTAGGATGTTTAAACATTTTAGACGTCCTATAAAACCAATTTTGTAGTGATGGTTATTTCATATTTGTGGTTATGCTTAAACTTGAATCTTAGTATTCCTGGACCTACGAAATCGTTGTAGTTTGTTCAATGAGCCTCGTAAACCCTTGCATAAAGCACTTATGCATCTCAAATTGAGGCAAGATTGCAATTTGTTTCTACTTGTATCAATCATCTCAACAGTCGTAACGATATAATTTCTTTGGAAGACCCAAAACAAGAAACTTTTGCATACACAGAACTTTAGGTAAATGTAGTAAAAAGAAAGCGAGAAAGGACACCAAATCTTATTTTGCCAACCTAAACAAGGGATTATGATGACAGAGACAGGTTATATGATAACTTAAGGAGATCGGCCTCCGTACTACTCGCAACATATGCAGTCTCCAAACTTATTCTGACCACAACAACCTCCGCGGCAACTGCTCGCACCTGCAGGTGTTGGGCCACTTCCTTCTGTTCTCGATGATCCTCCACTTCCACCTCCACCTCCACCATCACCACACCCAGGTATTTCACTCTGTACTGCTGAATTGCAATCTGTAGCTGCTACAATCAAAATTCAAACTATTTAATTAATATTTATCAAAAGAATCCGGAAACTTGCAACTTATTTGTGAAACTTCCTTTACACCCAATGTATTAATCAACCAACATATACAAACGCAAGATATAATAGACTACAAAATTTATATATTTCAATTAAATGTTGGAAATATGTTAAAAAACGAACCAAGTTGGTGAGCACGAGTACCTGGGGTTTGGGCATCAACCAACGGTATGGTGTGTGAAAAGGAGCCAAGGATGATGATAGTAATGAGAGCCAAGGCAAGTAGTACTCCTCCTCCTTTCAAGATTGAGGCCATGTTTGCAATGCATGAGTGAATCTGATCATGTTTAAGTAGTTTCAATTTATAGCATACAAGTATCAGCAGTATTTAATATTCATGCGGTTGTTTAGAATTAAACAGATGATTATCGACGTTGATAAAGGAAATTAATAGGAAGGAAAAGAGTATGGTAGTAGTTAATTACCGCAAAGACATCTTCTCGTTTGATGATATCATAGCCTCCTGTCATCCAACACGCCTCCCTCTTATGGTCATTGATGGTTAAGTTTCATCATATTTAAAACTAGGATTAACTTTTGTAACACATTTTTTTATCAAAATAATACAATATAATTTGATTTTGTTAGTTTAAAATAATATAATTTTGTTTATATAACCAATTTTACCAATTCAATTGAAGACCAAAAAAATATTATTAATTAAATAACAAACAACTTCTTGAAAATTTCAATTTAGATATATTTAGGGGGTCGTTTATTAAGTACTCAATTACCAATCAAGTAAGCGCTTACTAACAATAATCATCATCCTTACTTTATCGGGTAACATTTTTAGTTCTTAAAATGGATTTTTGATAAACACTTATCGGGTAAGAGTCTTTGATCATTGTCATTTCCATCCGTTATGGCAAGTGACATCAGATAAATACTTATCCAGTAAACACTTGATTAACAACCCTTAATTTTTTTTTGTTATGGTTGGGTCATTAAACTTTACAATTTGTTTCAATAAGACTTAAATATTCGGTTGTTATATTAGTTCTGAAGCTAGTTTTGCAAATTCTTCAACAATTGAAATGTAACTTATAATTCAAGATGTGATGGTGCTCCATAACAAATTTACAACCTTAGAGGGTATACTTGATACACGGGCATGACTTAGATAAAATAGACTCATGAAAATAGGTGGAAAAATATCAGCAGTATGAAACAAGATTGGTAAACTGCTCACTCAAATGTCACTCAATTCATTTCTTTCATTCATCTCTCTCACTCTTTTCCATCTAGTTTTTTCAAAATTTATCTTACCAATGAACAATATTTTGTGTTTAAGAATATGTTTTAAGAATTTTTATCAAATATTTTATAATATAATATAGATAAATAACTTGAATAACCAAAATGAAAGTTATTTTTCTATTTATTTAATGAATTTTGTTTATTAAAATTGTCTCTTTTAACTACTCTGGATAAAATGTCAAACAAAAAACTAATTTTTAACTTTGTGTAATTATATATACATTTCTAGTGACATCAAATTGTTAATTCAAACATATCTAAGGGTTGTTTGATTGTTCCTTAATGAGCTTTATAGCCTATATGACTTATTCGGTCAACAATAAATAAGTGTTTGGTTGTGGTTTATTCACTAAGCCGATGATTTAATCGGTTAGTTAGAAACCATTACTCCTTTACACTCAACCATTTAATTTCTCCAACTACCTTCGCAATAAAAAAAACCATATTCTAAAAGGCACTCTGGTTCACGCTTCCAATATCAATTTCTACTTCAAACAACTTCTTCAAACCTCTGTGTCTCCACAGTTTCTCACCAAGGTTTTTTATTTCTCCTTATGGTTTGCTCTTCTAGGTTTTCGATTTCCTTGTTTTGATGGTTTTCGATTAGATGTGGTTTCTCTATATGGTTCTACTATAATTTGTTTGTTATTTTTTTATCGAATTGGAATTGTTTAGGGATTGATCGAAGTGGGTTCTGATTGAAAACTGTTTTTTGAGAGATTGAAAGAAAGCGTCAAGGAGAAGAATGATGACTGCTTTGGGGGATTTTCTTGGCTCTAGTTAAGCGTTTATTAGTCTTTATTTGGTGAGTGAGCAGAAACTGAAATATCCCTAAAGTTGTCTTCAATTTCGGTGATTAGAACATTAAACTCATATTATTATGTTAAATCAAGTTATTTTTATTTAAGAAAGTTTACATTTTGATATTTTCTTTATAATTAAAAGTCATTTATTCAACATTTTTATCAAACAGTTGTTTTTTCCAAACAAAAATAAGACTGGGGGTAAAATGGTCATTTTCGACATTCAAACTGTTTATTCAACACAACAACGAACAATAACTTATTTATTATTATACCGACAACCTTATTAATACAATCAGCTTTATTTATACACGTTTTAATAAAAAATGAACCAAACAACCCTAATTCTCTTTGACTAAATGTTAAAAAAGCCTTCGACTCTTGTATCAAATTAAAGGAAGAATCCTACCCGTGAATTAAGATTATATCTAAACAATATAAAAGGAAAAGAGAAGAAACATGGAATTAGTGAGGGGTTATATTTGTCATTTATAGATATAAAGTTTTTATTTAAATCCATGGTTAAAAAAATAGTTTTATATTTATAAAAAATCATAGATTTATTAAAATCTCATTTAATGTTATAAACATAAAAACTCTTGGATTTATCAAATATACATTGAATGTTGACTAATAATTGAAATAAGAGTCGACCATTTTGGGAAATCCATGAGATTTAATATCAATCACAAACTAATTTAAATTATGAGTTAAATTAACAATTTTAGTAATTTTGGCAAACAAAACATCCATAGGGGCATTATGGTATTTTCAAGTCTCTCTCATCCCTACGGCCTATCCTTGAGAATACTTGTGAACAAAAGCACAATGTGAATCATTATCAAATATATTGTTTCAATTGAACATTGTGACCACATGTTATTATAGCATGTTGTGACCACTTTGTGAAAACAACGTGAACACAAAATCACCAAGAACAAAACTTATCTCCATATGAAATTGATCTGCTTCTATTTGTTCATTCCTACGCTAGCCCGAGACAACAAAACTTATCTCCATGTTTTCAACTTTTGCACTTCCATCTTTAATAGTAAGATCCTGATGGGACAAGTGTAGTACATGGTACAAATGTTTTGTGATATCAAATAAAATCTTAATATTTTTGTTATTTAGGTAAAAAATTGATTACCGTCAACTCTAACAGGCCCCACATGGAGCACATATCCAAGAACACCAATATGAGGGATAGTTTTTAGCTCATTAGGCGTCTTAGGCTAGCTGGCCCCATAACCTGTCTTGTATTTGGGCAAAGTCATACCGTTCTAATGCCAAATGAGCTACATGTCAGATGTATTTTTATTATTTATGAAAACAACACCATTTCAGTCAATGAACTTGGACGTTACAAATTTTAAAATGAGTGAGAATCCCAATTATTTTTCATATAGCAAATTGAGTTACATCCATGATCTTTAGTCCAGATTCACAAGAAGTAAGAGGGTAAATATGGGATTTGCAACCCAAGCTTCCAATTCATGAAAGATGAACAACAATAAATCACATATTCGTCGGAGATGTAACAATCGTTCCATATTTATCCGATTTTCAACCTTCTTCGGGAGTCGGAATCTACATCAAAAGATGTTGAACATAAAAAGAAAAACAAAATGAAAACAAGATCCAATGTATGATGGGTTTGAATCATAATCTGGTTCCAATAGAGAAGATGAGAGGTCTTTAGAGTTAAACGAACAAAGAGCTAACGACCATTTGATGACACCTTAAAAAACAATAATTGATAATGCCAATTCTTTATAAGGTTAGAACCTTATGAAGCTTCGTAAATCGTAAATGAAGCTCTATCGTAAATATTAGTAATTGCAATGCTTGTTAATTAAGTACATTGTCTGAAAGTAGGGTAACTTGTATCAAAGTTGAACGTATGGATTCCTATTTTTTTTATTTTAGAAAACTCATTTTTTGAAAAAGGGAAAAGTTCAGAAAAATCTAAGAAACTATTCTGTTTTGAATGATTAAGTCTCTGAACTATTTTTTTAAATTAAAAGCTATTAAACATTTTTATTTGAAACGATTAAGTCCCCGAATTATTATTTTATATGAAAAAAACCATTAAACTTTCTTATTTTGAATAATTAATTCCTAAACATTTTTCGATAAAAATAAATCATTTAACTTCTAGAAATTGATCACTTACATTATTTTAACCCCCAAAAAATGACATGTAACCGATTAGAAACATCTTAAAACAAAAGTACTTGTAACCCTTAAAAAGTAGATCAAAAAAAGAGATAGATAGCAGCCTAACAGGAGCAACAGTATGATAGTCGATATAAAGAACGGACAACAACGAGCTAGGCAACAAGTGGTGAAGGGGAGTGATACCTTTGTTTTCGAGGGGTTTAGAGGGCTTAAAGTTTGAAAACGGTAAAATTGATCTAGGTTTCCTTTTTTACTTTAAGACATTTCTAATTGGTTACAAATAGTTTTTTATGTTAAAATGATGTAGATAATCAATTTTTAAAGTTTGATGATTTATTTATTACAAAAACATGTATAATTTAATCGTTCAAAATGAGAAAGTCTAATAGTTTATAATTCAAAAAAATTGTATAGAGATTTGATCATTCAAAATGAAAAGGTTTAATGGTTTTTTCATTTACAAAAATAGTTTTGGAACTTAATCATTCAAAATGAAAACATTTAATGCTTTTTTCATACAAAAAAATAATTTTAAGACTTAATCATTCAAAATAAGATAGTTAATCTATTTTGGTCTCTACCAAAAACATCTTAAACAAGAAAAAATAATTATTTTTTCAAAAACGCTTTTTAATTTACTAATCATAATATTGAATTCTTTTCTTTTCACAAAGTTCTTTTAATTACATCAAAGTTATTTTAGTATATATATTTGATTAAATTTAGAATGTTTAAATAATAAAAATATTAAAATTAAAAGTATAATGTTGTAATAGAAAATTTGTGATGTTATAATAAAATAATCGGCGCCCCATAGTGTTGGCAGCCAAGCTGAAATATGAATTTGAGCTATTTTGTGTGAAAGCTTTTGGGTTATTGATCTCCAGCTGTATTTGTATTTGTATATGGTAATTCTTTTTTCTAGTGGATCAAGATATTCTAGGCTAATCCACTCTTCCTTGAAACTTGGAAATCGCCCTTTATTTAAACTGTAAAATGGATATGATATAAGGGAAGGATTGACCTGTTGGTTGACTTCTCAATTGAGAAAAGACTAGGCATAAAAAAAAGTAGGAATGGATAAATAACACATAAATCAAGGGCTATGTTTGAAAGTACAATGCTATAATAAGAAATATCATGTCAGCACTATCGTACATATGTACAGCCTACACAGACGATGAGATGACAAAGAAACTTGGTATAATGGGTAAATTTAATTTAAAAAGTTACCCAATGCTATAATAGGTAAATTTTTGAAAGTACGATCCCTTAATAAAAAAACATTTTGAATGCAAGAAAATCTAAAAATAAAATGCTATAATAAAAAAATTTATAAAAATAATTATTATTTCGCACATTTTACTCAAACTTATATTATTATAGAATAGATTTTATTTAAAATGTTTAACTTCTCTTTTAATCTTTTACGTGGAAAGGGAAAATAATATGTTTGATTTCAACATTAAATCTTAATATCTTCAACCAATTACATGACGAAATAAAGCGACACCAACATGAAGATAAAATTAATTAATAATTGTTCTTTTACTTTTAAAATAATATATTATATCCTTTTTCATATGAGATCTGATTCTCGACCACATCTTCATTTATAATTAACAGATAAATATAAAATCTTTTAAACGATAAATCGATGATTTTATTGCAGTCATTCCTAGTCATCATTGCTTTAAATGGTTGGGGTCAAAACTTTTTATGCATATAACTAAACCATTTATAACATGAAATTCAAATAATTACATATTGATTTCATATATATAACTTGTTACATTTATTACAATCAGATGATAAAATCATATGAAAACCCAAAATTTATATTAATAAATTGTATATGATCACCAAATATTTAAGTATGAAACAGTACGATTTATTCATACAAAAACACATTAAATAATGTTTTCATAATAAAACTCAGCTTATAATCATAAAAAGATAAAGATGGTAACAACAACAACAAATAATCTAGTTCAAAACACAAAATTAGACTCTTCTTCCTTCTTCGGTTTTTTTTCTTGGTCAAGCACAGAGAATGAGAGAATACACACAGAAGACTCTCCTTTTTTTTTTTTCTCTCTTCTAGAAACCCCAGTAACAAACAAATATCTTAATTAACTTGCATTAAAATATATGGGGCAATGGATAATTTAAAAATTTTAAACCAATTTTCAAAACACACCCCTTAACTTTTAAACCAAATTTAAAAACAACCTCAAACTTCCACCAACCAACAACCCGGTTATAACGACATGTATACATACAAGTTACGATTGTTAGTTAAATGATGATTTCAAATAATCATTATATATAATATTAATAAAAATATAGTTGGACAATTTCACATTTAGTTAATTAATATATATTTATAAAATGATAATTTTAAAAGTTGATTCCTCAAAATAGGAATTAGGTGAAAGTTGATTCCATTTTAATGCAATTTTCTCAAAAATATATATATCAAAGTTTTAATATTTAATTATGAAACAAAAAAACATAAAACTTTAACATTTATTAATTTACGAAAAAACATTTTAATTTTTTTTATATTTATTTTGTATGATTA
>NC_037538.1:6589266-6602480 GCF_001531365.2 Cynara cardunculus var. scolymus | reverse complement strand
TATATATTTCTATACTATATTATAAAATATTTGACAAAAAAAAATTAAAAACCATATTACATATAGATTAAAAAAAAATATAGAACAAAGATTATAAAATAATACATATAGAACAAAGATTATAAAATAATACATATAGAACGAGTATCCAACTCTTAACACGTGTCCATTTCATTCCTCCCCCTCAAATTTGGAATCATTCAATTCCCATCCCCCAATGTTCTCGTTTTCCCACTTACACTCTCATAGGTCATTGACCTCCTACTCGAGGCACAACGTTTTAAAGTAAAAGAAAATCAACATGATACAGATCTTGTAATTAAAACTACGAAACAGTGTTCCTATGCATTGTTTTTTATGCATATTGATGTCTGAAATGGTTTTAAAAAAAAAATTTACTTTTTTCGAATCGAATCAAATAAAATTACTGATGCAATGAAAACGTGTTGAGCTATATTACATTTGTATTCGTCGTTTTGAATTAATTCCATCTCTGTGTATTCATTTGATCCGATTGAATACCAATTTTTTGTTAAACAATGCCCCAATGATTTTATGAACAAATTTCACTACTTGACTCGTCTATGAGAAAATAATAAGAATATATAAAATATAGACTACAAATTAACGCTTTTTAAGGTGTGCAAATAAAATGTTGTACGTTGTATACCTAAACTTATAGACTTCGAACGTGTTAATGAAGTATTTATAGTTCAATTACCAATTTAGGGTTTCTTCGATCGCTTACAGCGCCCATATCATTTATACCATATCCAGATATCATATAATTCGGCATAAATGTGGTCACATGCGGTAGGTATCTGTTCTTTTTGCTTGAAGAATAAATATGGGCCACCATGAGAAAGAACACAAAACACAAGGTATAATCGTAAGTTACTCAAAAGTATATATATATATATATATATATATATATATATAGGGTCGTTAAAGTGAACATTATTCATCAACAAGTAGAGGTATATCCATAAGTTACTCAAAAGTATAGGGTAGTTAAAGTGAACATTATCCATCAATAAATATCCCCTTCTCCTTCAATTCCCACACCAACTCCAAAGATTGAAGATGGAAGCATGGTGTGGTGTGGGAATAGTGGTAACAGTAATAGGATTGTGGTATGGTTGGAGATTTGTGAATTGGGTTTGGTTGAAACCTAAAAAGATGGAGAAGTGTCTAAGAGAACAAGGCTTGAAGGGGAGCTCCTACAACTTCTTATTTGGAGACCTAAAGGAGATGGTGAAGATGACAAAGGAGGCCAAATCTAGACCCATAAATCTTACAAACGATATAGTTCCCAGAGTCTTGCCTTTCGAATATAAATCCGTCACTGCTTATGGTACGAATGCTTGCTTTGCTTTATTTTCATGAGTCTTTTTTTTACTGTTGTACTTCCATTATTTCTTTCTCTTTTGGTTATTTTCTATTTTTGGAGACCTTAGATTCAATATATTTATTTTGAGTAACATAGTATGTCTTTGATCGATACCACTAAGGAAATGTAGGATGTGTTTGATGCAGTTAAATGAACGTATTTTCTAAAGCTCGATTTTCTTGTTTAGAAGTTGGATTAAAAATGAAAGAGAACACGTTTGATTTTGATCCAATTTGCTACCTAATAAAAGTTCACTAGTACTATCTTTCGTCCGTTTATCCACATGCCCTCATTCACGTAATCTGTTTATCAACATTATTTACGCTTAAAATTATCCTTGATAAGTCTCACGATTAAAATAATAATAAAAAAGTCTGAAGATAGATAGATAGGCAAAGTTATTATGAAATTCGATATGTTTAGGTCTTCTTTTTTTTAATTAAGGGGAAATATTATGTTTAATTTCAACTTTAAATCATGACATTGTTTGGCAAAGATAACCTAGCTTATAAACTAATTTATTTTCTTGGTATACGTTTAGATGCACATAAGTTAGCTTTATTGAAACGCTACTAATAGTATCATTTTGGTAGCTTATTGTCATTTTTTTTTCAATTATGACTTATTAGTATTAATTATTTATTACTTTTATAAATAAAATTAAATATTATTAATATTAATAAATATAAATTGAAAATTAATTATTAATTAATTTTACTTATACATTATACATTAGTATTATTTATTGATTATCTACAATAACTATTAATCATATTAACTATTTGCATTTTTTTAAATTATTATCAAGTATATTTAGTTCTTAAAATGCAAATATAACAGTTTTAATAATGTTTATATGATACAAAAATTAAAGTTATACTTACTTTATTTCGTAGATAATAAAAACGTGTTAAATAATTTGAATAAAGTATTTAATTTAATTTATTAAATACATTTAAAAAAATATAAATTAATTAAAATATGTGAGGTTGATCATTTTTATTTTTATTCATATTATATGTAATGGTTATTTAAAATCATAAATTCAAATATTATAATATGTACAATAATCAATTTGAAATTCTTTTCAAAAATATATTATATTTTTTCATTTTTTTATCATCTTGTTCGTATTAGTTAATATATTATATTATTAGAGATTTGTTTCAATTATATTTTAAAATATTATAATTGGTTAATTTTTCAAGATACCCTTTTTGGTCATCTTATATTTTCGTCAACTAATTTTGTCAATTACGGTTTGTTCATCAGCTAGCTTATAAGCTACCATTTAATTTATCAGTCATCAGTTAATTTGTTAAACATAACCTAAATTTAATATATTCATTCATTTATACGACAAAATTGAATATAACACCAAGATAAACTTAATAATCGTTGTTTTTAGTTATCATACAATTATTGGTATATTTCTTTTGATATGAGATTTCAATCTTCTCCACGTCTTTATTTATTGCTAGCAGACATTGCATGAAACGTTTTGAACAAGAATACTATATATTTTTGATGCATGGTAAATGGACTTCGCATTACCCAATATATGATGAGATAGCTGTTTCATGTTTGTTATGACTTTTGTTTGAAATAGATGGGAGCATAGTGAAAGAAAGTGGAACAGTCGTATATGTCCATCCCTACCTTATAGAATAAAGTGAAAAAAAACCTATATTGTATTAATACATCTTTAAAAGTAAAACCTAATTGCTTTTTCAAACATCAAATACATCTCTCTCTTTACATTTATTTTTACTTTAAAAAATTTATTTATTATATTTTATTATTTTAAACTTTCTCTTTACTGTTCTCAAAATTCTATTTTTTTATATTTTTTATATTTTGGTTTATTTATGTAATAAAACATTATATGAAAAAAGCATAAAATAAAAATCAAAAATTCCATAAACTTCATATTTAGTGTCATTTTTAATCGCATTGACGAAAAATTTCTAACGATATATTTTGTTATAAAAAACATTTATTTTTATTATCATATTTAATAAATTAATCAAAATATAGAAAAGATATAAAATAGGAAATGAAAATTTGAGATAAGTAAAACAAATGTTTAAAGGGGATAAAAAATTTATCAATGTGATTTTAGGTATTTTGATTTACTAGAAGGGTACTCACACAATGCAGCGAGATAAATCTCTATTTTAATGTTTAGTTTTTATTCTTTGTCTCTATCGATATAATACGATTTTAWGTGGTTTTGAGAACGCGATAATGTCTTTACTTTGAATGAAAAATAAATTTGAAAATAACATAAAAAAATTTAAAAATAAAATAAAATCGATATGAGTGTTAGATTAACTATTTAACAATTCTCGTTTTTTTTTTTTTTGTGTAACTTCTTTAATTCAATTTTTTATTATAATTTAATTTAGGTCCAATAACAAAGTAATTTATTTTTTGTTTAATAATATAATTTTTATTAAAGATATAATTAAACATTTTGTTAGAAACTCACTGATTATCCTAATTATATTTTAAATTTTCTATATTTAAAATAGATATTTATCCTGTATTTGATTATGTTTATCTACAGCTAGTTATACGAATTTAAAAATGAAGCTTTAATAAGTTGTACTTACGTAAAATCACTTGTAATCTTGAATTTTAAGTAATATGTATCAATAAAAATTAGTATTTCATGCATAAGAAATAGTTTTTAAGAGTTTTTGTCAAATATTTTATAATATAGTATAGATGAATAAGATATAAAATAAAAGATGCTTAATTAGGTCTTTTGATTTTATGAATGTCAACTTTTTAATAAATATTTATGTCAGTTGTTTTTGTATTTTGAATATTATTTCTTAATTTTCATTTAGATTGATTATTTATTAAAAAAACACTAAACAACTTATTTGAGGTAAGCTGATTTTACCGGTCATATTTTGTCCAGACCTGTTTTACCAAACATTAAACAATTGTCCTGTAATGAAATGTCATATCTTGTCATTTTATATCCTTATTTGTCTCGGTATCAAACCAAAAACACACATAGAGATAACTAAACACGTTCCAATCCGTCTCAGACCTGTTACAAGATTTCTAGATATGCAAGACCTGTCCTAGGACCAATTACAGAGAGGACCAATTATAGTACAAGTTTTGTAGTATTTTTTAAAGTAAATGTAATATTAAAATGCATTTGAATGCTCAATTTCAAAATGATAAATATAAGAGGTTTTATAGCATTTTCGTGTAAAAAAGTCTTAAAATTTTCTATAAAATGGGCTGGCCCGGGACCATATTTGGGATCGATTGTGAAGGATGGAGATCACTAATTGTCAGATATAAGATCAGTGTTAGGATTTTTGGTCAGGGTCAAATCATGCTAATCCAGTTACACTTTTACCAAGTTGGGATGGAAACTGATTTAATTAAGACCACCTGACCCAAAACCCATTTTTAGCCATCTATGCTTCAACATCCAAAACACATTAAAATTAAAATAAAAGGAAGACTTCCTAAAATTCTAAATACATTTGCCACCAATCATAATTGTCAACTGTGATCACTCTAAATGATTTTTTTTTTTTTGCAATTGTTTAGGCAAGTATTGCTTCACATGGATGGGGCCGAAACCTATTGTACATATAACTGAACCAGCTACAATAAAAGAGATATTGGCAGATTACCGTCAATTTCAAAAGCCAAAAGGAGGAAACCCATTATTAAAGTTGCTAGCTAGAGGTTTAGCATCCGTTGAAGGTGATCAATGGGTGAAGCATAGAAAAATCATTAATCCAGCTTTTCATGTCGAGAAGTTGAAGGTTTGTTCTTCTTGCCTTACGTATTACAACATGAAAATTGATTGTTATCTATTTTTGAAGATTTTGAGTTTTGATTCTCCATTTTGAAACCAAAAACTTTGAAGGTTCAATTTTATATACTTTATTTGAAAAAAAAAATTCCTGATCCAAAAAAATAAAGAAATGTAAAAAATATTTTTCCTTGGCGATATTTTTATTCTCTCGTATCAAGTATTTCTTAAGAACATCTCTGTTAAAGATGCTCTTAATCCATTTTTCCCACTTATACCTGGAAATGGTAATAATATATCTTTTTTGATAGCATATGGTTCCTGCCTTTTATATGAGTTGTGCTGAGATGATCAACAAGTGGGAAGAAATGTTAAAGAAAGAAGACTCGTGTGAAGTGGATGTGTGGCCTTCTCTCCAAACATTATCTAGTGATGTGATTTCACGTACATCATTTGGTAGTAGCTTTGAAGAGGGGAAAAGAATATTTGAACTACAACGAGAACTAGCCGAATTGATTGTGGAGGCTGGACAATCACTTTATATTCCCGGATCAAGGTAAGTATGTTTTTGAACAATAGTTTTAAGCTCGCTTTCCTTTTAAAGAAAGGACACTTTAATGAAGAACTTGGTACCAAAATTGTGCAAATATATGCAATAATCACAATATCTTTTCGATTAGTTGCCAAACGGATGTAATAACTATAGTGTATCACAATATATTTTCAATAACAAAACATATTACTTTAATTTCACCATGGAATGTTGTTTATTTGGCCATCAAACTTGAATGTCCCTGTCAAAGACCTTCCAGCCTAGTAAGGCTTGGGCATGACATAGTCATGAACCCRAGTTCGAGCCCTGGGAGGGGAGTGTTGGCGACATTTAAGTGGGGCCATGTCTAGCCTCCAAAATTGCCGGGGATTAGTCGGGCTTTGGCCCGGACACCCTTACAAAAAAAAAAAAAACTTGAATGTCCCTGATATTTGGTMAGGAAAGAATATTATATTATGATAATCGAACTTAATTTTGTAGATTCTTGCCAACGAAAAGCAATAAAAGGATGAAGGAAATTGACCGAGAAGTGAAAGCTTCGATAAGGAGTATCATTGATAAACGAATGACCGCAAAGAAAGCYGGGGAAAGAAGTAACGATGACTTGTTAGGCATACTCCTGGATTTGAACTACAACGAAATTAGACAACACGGGAGTAGTAATTTTGGATTAAGCATCGAGGAAGTCATAGAAGAGTGTAAGCTTTTCTACTTTGCAGGACAAGAGACCACAGGAGTTTTGCTTGTTTGGACTATGATTATGTTGGGTCAACACACAAGTTGGCAAGCACGCGCTAGAGAYGAAGTCTCACTTGTCWTTGGGAAGGAAAAAATAGATATCGATGGATTGAATCGTTTAAAAACTGTAAGATTTTCTGTTTATCTCTTATAATGTTTTATTATGTCGAGAGATATGTTCCCTTCCCTAAGGTCCATWATTTTTCGTTACCAAGTATTTTGACCAACACTTTTCTCACTACTAGAAAACAAACTAAGGCCATCTAGGTTATCGCTCAGCTAAAGAAATCAACTTGTTTTATACCAAAAGTAGCACCAAAATGTCTATACAGTCACTATTAAATAAAGGGGTTCCATCGACAGATTATCTGACGGATTTGTCCATCGGAAAAAGTCTAATGTTTTTTAATGAGCATAATAATTATYATGTTTTACAGGTTACCATGATTTTCAATGAGGTTCTTAGGTTATATCCACCTGCGGCACCACTTGTACGTATGGTAGATGAAGATACCACATTAGGAAACATATTTTTACCAGCTGGATCGCACCTTGAACTACATGTGATGCTTTTGCATCATGATAAGGATATATGGGGTGAGGATGTGAATGACTTCAAGCCTGAGAGATTTTCTGAAGGTGTGTCAAAGGTGACCAAGGGACAAGCATCATATCTCCCCTTTRGTGGGGGGCCACGTATATGTGTCGGACAAAATTTTGCTTTACTAGAGGCAAAAATAGCACTCGCTATGATTCTACAACACTTTAGCTTTGATCTTTCCCCATCATATGCACATGCTCCGCATAACATCATCACTCTTCAACCTCAGTTTGGGGCTCATTTGATATTACGTAAGCTTTAAACAATATGTATTCGATGCAAACATGGTTCAATTTGTATTTTATGTAACTATAGTAAGTTGCGACAAAACAATTTGAACGATTATCTTCAAGGGTTGATACAATTATTTGGCCATGTACTTATCTCTTAATATGACCGAAACTTATAACTAGATTGTAATTAGTACTTATTTTTCTGTTAGTAATTTGAAGGTTAATTACGTAACAAGTTTATTCTTATAATGATAGATTGTTGGTTAAACTGATTTTGATTTCATATGTTGTCACCATTAATGGTTGTTGAAACAATCAAAATTTACATTTTTTTATAATCCTAGTTGAATCAAACAAATTCAAAATTTTCTCTCTATTTCAAAGTATCCATTCATACAAAATAGATCGGCACCTAGTTTTATTTCAAAAGAGAGTTTGAGGCAAACAAAATTCGTCTCTATGCTTTTACTCTGTCTAGTTTTGCATTGTGATGGTTGAACTTTTCATTCGATATATAATAATAAGGTCCTGGCAATACAAGTATATATATGATGGACAAACACTTTTCATTGTAACTTCCAGAACCTAACACCAGATGATATATGCTACAAATGCTTTACGACGTCAAATAGAAACTTAATATTTTTATTTATGTTATTATTGTAAACAACATTATTCTAGCCAATGGAGTTAGCCGCTACATTGTAAACTTTAACGTTAAATGAGGGTTTTCCAAAACACATTAGGAACTAAGAGGGTAAATACGGGATTTGCCACCCAAGTTCCCAAATTGAAAAGGATGAACAACAAGAAATCACGTTCATGTGCGATGTAGTAATCTTTCCAAATGTTGTCGTTTTTTCATCACCCTTCCATGATTTCTAACTTCATTAGGCGTCGGTCGGAACTTACATCAAAATACATTGAACATAAAAGAARAATAAAACAGAACAATATCAAATGTGTGATGGGTCTATATCATAATCTTTTTCCATTAGGAAGGATAAGATATCTTCAAAGTCAAGCAAACAATTAATAAGAGCTAACGACCATTTCATGACACCATAAAAATGATGGAACAACCTATATATATAGATTTGGGATCATTTTAGACCAACTTGTTTTCGTAAAATCCATGAGACCATATTTTTACACTTAAAACTTCACATACTGTGAAGCTAATCTTCACAGTGTTCTTGCTGTGAAGGTTCAGATTCCTTTTACCTTTACAATATTTTGTTGTTATATATATGTATATATTTCATGTTTCAATAACGTCATCACATTCATGGTTTCATTTTATTACTAAACTGAACGCTTAATTGGTCACAACTAGAGGAAGATTCGTATATACGAATTCTAAACCTGTTGAGATTTTATCAAATTCATTTGAAAAGTAAAAATTTCCGTATGCTAATCGTGAGTCTTTAACTTGGGTAGAGAATATAGCTTTCACAGGTCTATGATCYGATAACTTCGATTCACTTCTCGTGTATAGAATTTGCTTTAGTTCCTTCCCCGACCATATTATCCTATCACACCTATAATACATTCACAAATGCAAATTTAGAAGCATACRATATAGAGAAATAATGGTAACGATATGAATATTTCAAAGCATACCATGCGGGTGCACGTTTCATTTCTTGATTCTTCACAAAGTATTCGTCGGAATCCGGAAGATACTTGTAAGTAGGTGCAAAATCGATTGTTCCCTCATGCCATGCTCCAAACTGACCATCCAAACTGACCATCCACGAGCTCCGTTCGCAACTGCATTTCATCAGTTCCGTTAAATATGAACGTAAGTTTAAAAAAATATACAATTTATATGATTTTAGTTAATTACCTGATCATATTCAAGAAGTTTCTTCCAATCCTTTTTGTCTACCAATGATCTTGTTTCCTTTTCCGGTAAAGAAATCCGGTAATTCAAGTCTCCGAACACCACCACCCGACTATTATCAAGGCAAAAGAATAAAATATATTTTTTATCATCAGAATCCAATAAATCAATAACATAATTTTTCTTACTAACGAAAAACAAATGAATCTATATTAAAAACGTTGCCCAGTGCATGGTGGTAGGGGTCCTGTAGGCCCCCAACAAACCCACCATTTTTTTAAAAGAAGGTTATAAAAAAATTTGTTTAGTAAATTTTTCTATTGTACGACCAACAAGAACAATATAAGACTCCTAACAAGAACAAAGCAAGACCACCAACAAGAACAAGACAAGGACCCCCAACTTGATATCTTGATTGTTAATTGATCCATTTGCAGCACACACTGATATTTTCGTTCGAAATATAAAATACAAAAATTATACACCTCGATAAATTAGTAAAACGTCAACTGAAAATCAATCTGAATAAGTTATCTTTATTCGGTTAACTGAACCGCTTAATCCCAAAAGGAAAACCCAAAGCCRTTTTCATCCAGATGAATTATTTGGTTTTRWTTTTTTTTCTACACCCTTAAATATGCCTCCAACTATAAAAGTTTTTAAATCCGTMGCTGATTAAAAATCTCTCTCATGTGGGAAAACAAAACGTTGTATTTTTTAGATCAAGTAATAAAAAAAGTATATAATAGAAAAAATAACCGACTAAATCACGAAGTAACGGTCAAGTTTATTAAAAAAATTACACACACCTAATGGTTTTGACTTTTTATCGACTCGTTTGTCATCAAAGAAATACTTTAATTAGTTACCACCATTAGAAAACAATTATAAGCGATGAAAATTAATGACATAAAAAATCTCTCGTTGATCAGCTACAGATCAGTAAAGGATTGGTCAAAATTCAGTTCCATCGATGATCCCCCAAAACTGGTTTTTTGCCGGTTCCCTCGCAGTTTTTTCGCAAATCAGCGAAGGATCAACGACGAATTAGCCAGTTTTCTCGTTGATCCGTCGCTGGAAGTTTTATCTCGCTGATAACATTACATACGAGGTTTTGACCGATGTACGATCAGCGGAAGATTTTTCCCTTACCGATTATCTTCATTTTTGTAGTGCTATATATTTAATATTAATTACAATCAAGAATAATATAATCCAAATGTAAAGATACTTTTCATAGCTAAGATATTTTGTTAAAAGGATCTCCAGCGATCTTGTCCGTCGATGAAAATTTCAGTTTTAATAGTGTTTTTTATATATTTTAATATATATGATTAAAATAAATTATCAGTAATAGTTATATATTCTAATCACGTGGATTATGTAGTTTTGAATATAAGACAATACGGTATCAATAATATCAAAATAATAAAACTCAATTTATTCATATTTATTTATTTAAAAAAAACTAAAATAATATCTATTAAATTAAAGATATTTTATACTAATTAATAAGTAATGAATAATATATAATATCCGCAAAGGGTTTGGTCATTACTTCACACTCACGCTCTACTTATTCACCTTATAGTTTATATATACAACAATAATAATATTAATTAATAATTAAATTTAAAACCAAAATAAATAGTTATATATATATATATATAGATGAATTTTAAATAAATAAAAACAAAATATCGTGAAAAAGAAAAGAATACGAAGTTAAAATAAGGTTTATATGTGAATCATTTAAAAAATTCAAAAAAAATATACTTGAATACATATATGCATGTATGTGTATAATGAAATATATTAAACTAACACATACGTACTCATGGTCCAAAATCCTTTTTGGCAAGCGAATTGAGGACCCTTTGGTTGACGAAAAACTTGTACGTGAAAATATCTCATTGGCATTGGAATTTCTGTTTCGTTCATCGCCTTCTCCCCCTCCTGATGCTAGATGACTACATACAAAAAAATCATATCTAACTAAGGGGTGATTGAGATTGCTTATAAAAACAAATTATTGACTTATTTCGGTATGGAACCGGTAATAAACACTTTCGAGTGTTCGGATAAACAACTTATACCGGTGTCAAACCGGTGATAAAGAGTTTTTGAAGAAGTTAAACCCTTCTGACTTATAATAAGTTAATAAGTGCTTTTATAGAAAAGCATAAGTTGTTTCAAATAAGCAATCCCAAACACCTCCTAAGTAACTATCGTAATTTGAATTTTATCTCATCAAATTTATGAATACGTTTGGGTTTTTTTGGTATTTTATTTGAAATCTTTAGTGTAATCAGTTTGTACGATTCATATATAAAACACCCTCTTCATTTGCCCGACAAATATATAGATCTTTTAAATAGTAAATGCGACTCATAAAAACTTATATCATCTAACAATAATTGATCATGATATTTTGTTTCATATTGAACACACTGATAACTCTGTGAGAATATATGAATCTTCGTTTAAATTAATCTTCAGAAGAACCATTATGAAAAGAAAGAAGGTTCCAACATAAATTTATTATAGTGTTTTTATATATGATGTACAATTGTTTAGTCATATAATAATTAAACTAAATTTTATAGAATAGTCTATTATGATATTTAAATATTTTTGACGGTCTATAAACCTGATTTTGATGTATTGATGGTTAATTTTATTTATATATATATATATATATATAGAGAGAGTTGGGTTCACGTGAGGCCAAAAGTTTTTCGTGAGACCGGTAAGACCAATTTATGTTCATTTTTCAACTTTATAAACTAATGATCTAATGGTCTAAAGTTGTACGGTGGCAATTTTGTGATTATTGAGAAGTCTCATGGCAATTTTGTGATTATGAATGTTCAGATTGTAGATCTAATCTAAGGATTGAGAATTGGTCTTACGGGTATCACGAAAAACCCTTGGTCTCACATGATCTGAAGTCTCTCTCTCTCTCTCTCTCTCTCTCTCTCTCTCTCTATATATATATATATATAGAGAGAGAGAGAGAGAGAGAGAGAGAGAGGTTGGTTGGTTATTATACAACCTTTGACATTTGTGCAACTAATACAACTCAACCTCAACCGTCCATTTCATTTGATTAATATGTGATTTCATAGAAGTTTTGATTATTTCATAATATAAAGTGTTGATTAATGAAGCCTATTAATCTTCCATAAATATTCAAATCATAATAAATGAACTCTCATCATTTCCATAAAAAATATCTCAATTTATTGGGTTGCATTGGTTGTACAAATGCAATGAGTTGTATTTGAAACAAACTATATATATATATATATATATATATAACTTTAGAGGAGTTATTTATAGCGACAGACAAGAACACACACATATATGATATTGCAAGTGGGCGTAGGCCATGACGAAAATCTGTAGGAGTAATTGTTAACTATGAATGGCAAGTATTTTTGAGTGTTTAATAATCTAATCRTTGATAGTGTTCAATTCATGGTGAATTATATATTTTGTTTTTAGAAAAAAATATAAATAAATGTCTTAAATTAAAGAAGCAGAAACCAAAAAAAATGTAAAATAGACTAGAAAATTTAATTTCATTCAAAGATTTAAAATTAAGCTTAAAATTATATATAATACGTACGACTTGAGTTTGTACCCTAGCACAATGCAGGTACATCATGGTTAATCATAGATTTGCTCGTTTTAAACAAAGGASATTTGATCTAACGTATCTAATAATCCAAGTCTTTTAGATGTAAAAGATTCCAATTTTACTATATAGTGAGGAATTTATGTAAGTTTATTTATTTACCATAAATAAATATTATATATATATATATATATATATATATATATATACTAGAAGATTACTCGTGCAATGCAACGAGATACATTTTGATTTTAATATTTTATTTTATTTTTTATCTCAATCGATTTTATAATATGATCTTATGTGATTTTGAAAAAAAACAATGATGTTTTTATTATTGAATAAAATATAAATTTGAATATATCATAAAAAATTGACAAAAATATATCGATATTAGTATCAAATTAACTATTTAAAATT
>NC_037538.1:6585982-6587671 GCF_001531365.2 Cynara cardunculus var. scolymus | reverse complement strand
CAATTTTCTCTTATTCTCACTTACACCCTCAAACGTCAATGGCTTCTACACAAGGTACTAAATTTGAAACAAAATAATACCGACATGATACAAAACTTCTAAAACTACGAAATTATGTTTTTATGCATATTGATGTTTGAAATGATTTACGGAAAAAATGAAAATGTTGTTTTGAATCAAATTCTTATTAAAATAGCATACAATGCAATAAGAACATACCAAACTATATAACATTAGTATTCAATATTCGAAAAAAATTCCATTTCTTTTTATCTTGTCTCCTTCATTTGATCCAAATACAATTGTCAAACACAAATGATTTAATAAACAAAATTTACCACTTAGTTTGTTTCTAAGAGAAGAATTAAAAAATTTGTATAAACTAAAAGTTTTTTCTGGTGTACAAAGAAAATGGCGTTGTAAACCTCAACTTGTAGATTTCGAATATTTAAATCTTAAAATTCAATTACTGAGGGTTTCTACATATCTTTCGGCTTAAGTACCCCAATTTGCACTCCTCAGCCCCCACAATGGCCTATAACACCCATATCATTGATATATACTATTCATTATCTTCGACCGTCGAGGATATTGTCTACGACTACGATATCAACAATCAGAAATATTCCCATGACTACGGAGTCCTCGACCCATGATCGTGGTTATTTACGACCACAAAACCTTCGACCGTTGGTCAAGAGTTATTTATCTACGACCATGATTATCCACGACGTAATAAACTAACAACGTTCGTTACTATATACTAACCACGACGTCCGCTGCCAGTGGTGTTTATTGCAAGTTTCAAGTATTCATGATCAAAATTTGCCTCATTAATTCATCAAGGTGACCGACAACCAATCATCAATAGACAGACTCAACCTTAATTATCGATTAATAAAAATGTAATTCAATTATATGGAACCAATTTCAATCAAGACTTTCTAAAATAAAGACTTAACACTATTAGCCCCTATAAGTTTCACCAAAACTAATAAATCAAGGGTATTAGAGTATACCAACTAATTATTGTTGGTATATGAAGTCTTATACCCTATATTAATCAATTGTATTTAGTATCAATTTAACGGGTATATTATTATCGATTTTATACCCATTTCAAGTTACATATATGAAAACTTGTAATTTGGTTCAAATTTTGAGTGAGATTTTTAGTTTCTAGGTAACACATGTGGTATTAAAGTTTTTAATTGCAAAAGATAAAACTTGCAAACATACAAATCTTAAAACAAAATATGTTAAGTTATAATATTCAATATATACAAAATATAAAACTAATGAATAATTAAATAAGTCGGTATTAATTATGGCACTACCGAAATACGCAACTCCCAAAACCATGTACCAACTATGTTTGTATATTTGGTACAATACTATTAACCCGACTGTAATTGGTACCAGTTTATATTGATACAATTTAAACATGTTAGTTACTTTGGTACAAATTACGTCCCTAATTTTTATTTGATTTTAAATAAAAATGGAGCAAGTATATATATATATATATACTAGAAGAGTACTCGCGCAATGCAGCGAGATACATCGTGTTTTTAATATTTCATTTTATTCTTTATCTCAGTCGATGTTATAATATGACTTTATGTGATTTTGATAAAGCGATAATGTTTTTATTTTTGAATAAAATATATGTTTGACGATATCATAAAA
>NC_037538.1:6579320-6583942 GCF_001531365.2 Cynara cardunculus var. scolymus | reverse complement strand
AATGCATTATAATATAGTATAGATTTATATTTAAAATAAGATGTTTATCCTGTATTTGATTGTGTTTATCTGCAGTTAGTTACACGAATTTAGTTATGGGATGAAATCGGATAGKGATGAACGGGTTTAAGAGTTTTAAGAGTTTAAGAGTTTTTAAGAGTTTTAGCCAAATGCATTATAATATAATATAGATATATAGATTTAATAAAGTTGGAGAAAAGCAGTAAATCAGCCAGCCCATGAACGTGATAAATAAATGTCCGTTTTTAATTTTAAGTTTTAAGAGTACAAACCTTTTTGAGAACATGTGATAAATAGATGTCCGTTTTTAATGTTTGATTTATCATGAGTTCTTATGTATTTGGATGTTTATAATTGTGTAAATTAATCGTCAATACTTGGTTCATTGGTATACCTCGAGTGTCATACACATTAGTTTAGGTGCGAGTAAGGTTGGTAATTTTTATATGTAAGGATTATGCCAAGGGTTTCCAGAAGGTATTTCATCTAAATACATGTGTGGACTTACATAGAGAGGAGGGGTGCACTGCCTCGGCTCTATCGTTCCAACATGGTTGAAAATGTTTTACGATCCTTAAAGGTGCACATGCCATGTTCTTGACTTCTTATGTACCCTTATATTTCTTGAAACTAAACCAAACAGAAGTTTATTGTGGTTGCGTTGGTTTACGTCGCGTTGTGAAGGCCTTTCCCTTCAAAGAAATGCAGATTTTAATATTTTATTTGTGAAAATTTCTTTGTTTTGCAGCTTTTATTTTAAAAAAAACAAACTTGAAGAGAGCCACTGAGAGGTGTCAAACGCGAGACCTCTTCTTCCCTCACATATAAGAAAAACGAACATCAGATCTAGGATGAGTTTAGGAAAATGTTATATAAAATAATAACTTCTTATAGTAAAATGGTGCTACTGTCAATAAAATTTAGGGGTCCTTCTCTATCTGAATAATGCACTTAATTAAATAAAATATGTCAAATAAGTTAAATTCATGAAATGCTAGAGTTAGTAAGAGAACATATGCTCTTGCCATTTTGATATACAAAAAGATGAGTTAGTAGCAAAACAAATGATATTGGCATTTTGATGTATKAAAGTTCGTTTTATTCGGTCCTAGTTTTTTAGTAAATGTTTTATTTTTAGTTCGGTTTTTATTAGTTGAGACAATTTCCAAATTCCCAAAAGTTAAAAGTAGTGTCATTTGTATTAAGCGACTTTCAGTTTCTGACGGTAAATTAAGTAACTAATCATTATGATAACCTGTGTAAATCAGTTTAAAACGGACATATAACACGATCATTGACTTTCTAAAAAGAACAATAAAAAATAGGTTTGTACATTGAAACTTTATTATAATTTACTTTTTCTACTAATACCATTTGTCTCAACAATGGTAAAATTATCATTTTCTTGGAAAGACCCAAAAACAATGTAGAAATTGAAGAAACTCTTGCCCTCATGCATGATATGCTTCGAACTTTAGGTAAAAATAATAAAGGAGAAAAAGGAAAGTGGGAAATGATATAAAATTTTATTTCACAATCTAAACAAAGCATGCATTATGATATACCAATAATCAAGAAACTACAAATATTTGTTATTTCATTACTTATGGCCTCCCAGCTATATATATTAGCAACATTTGCAACCTCCCCATTTAGTGAATTCACAACAACCRAACTTGCAACTGCTCGAACCAGTTCCACCACCGCCACCACCGCCGCCGCCGCCGCCGCCGCCGCCACACTCAGGTGATTCAGACTGTTCAATGTCGCAATCTGTAGCTGCACATCTCAAATTCAAATTGTTTTATTACTTCATTCATGTCAAAATAAGTATCTAAACTAGTTATAAGATGGATAAAGTAATTACTTTTTTATTGTTAAGCATAAAATTGTGATTCAGTTAGTTAAAAATGTAAAAAGAACAGATATCTACAATGTTGTACCCTTTTCATCATGTACATGTATTTTGGACGAAAGAATTAACTTTTATCTAGAAAATTAATTAACTCAAAGACCTGCAACTTATTAGTGAAACTTTCATTACACCCAACGCGTTAATCAACCATAATATGCAATTGTGGTATACATACTAGGAAATATAATTTGTTTTATTGGTATTTATAAGTATTATTGCTCGTTTGAAAGAATATAATATTATTAGTATATCATCGTAAACATGTACCTATGMATTAAACCCAATCAACAAAACAACAATATTTAACACTTTGGGTAGCTTAATGTGTATGAAATTGAGTTTGTTTATCGATGGTCACAAATTCAAGTCTCAGTAACAATTAGAGGTTTGGTTGATTATTAATCTCAAGACCAGATGAAATTAATCAAGGTGTATGCAAGTTAGCCTATAATACAAACCAACAATTTCTTTTATGACCTTTATGCAATTAACAAAATTATAACCTTAGTGAGACAAAAAATGATATGATATATATGTTTTTTAATGTTAAATGTATCGAGAAAAACTAACCAAGTTGGCGGGGGTTTCGGGCAGCAACCGGCGTAATGATGTCGGAAGATGAGCTAACGACGATGAAGATAATGAGAGCCAAGACAAGTCCTCCTCGTTTTAAGATCGAGGCCATTTTTGCAATGATTRAATGTATGAATGAAAACACTCGGTTGTATAGTTTCTTTTTATAGCCTATAAACCCAATATTCGTGTAGTTGTACAAAATTGACCAGATTTTCATAACATTAAGGGAAAGAGGAAGGAAATCAGAAGGAAATGAGAACTAGACTGGTTAGGGGCCAAGACACACTTTTGTAGCTTTTCTATCTTCAGTTAGTCTTCACTTGCAACTTGTTTGATCCTAACAAATCAATAACATTTTTTTATTAATTTTAATAAAAATAAATACAATAATTTGTTTCTGTAAGCACAAGATAATATAACTTTGATTTATACAAGCAACTTTACAAATTCAATAAGGGAAAAAATATATTAAATAACAATCAATTTCTAAACTTTTGTTATATTTCGGTCATCAAACATGTTAATTTCAATGTTGCCAATAATTATGTTCAAATTACCACCATAATACCATTCTTATAGAAAGTTGGTTGGGATGGTACATGAGAAACATGTATTATATATACAGCCTTAAACAACCCATCCCCACCACAACGCCACCGTCTTCCTCAACCATAAACTAACTTATTTTTCGAGCTTATTAAAATGTATTATATATATACAGCCTTAATACCATTCTTATAGAAAGTTGGTTGGGATGGTACATGAATGATTACAATCAATTCTTTTTTGAAATAAAAGTTTCGTAACTCAATTAGTATTAAAAGTGAATACAATAACGATTGACAATCATAAGCTAACTTATTTTTCGAGCTTATTAAAAAAAGACTTTTTGGATGGACAAAAACTAGCTCGTACACTAACTTATTAAAGTGTTACTAATGGTATACTAACTTTTTGGAAAAAATATTATTGCTAATTGTTGTTGGACGACTCTCACCCTACGGGATGTCCTTATGAACAAATCCAAAATACTCACCATTATTTTCTAGTCAATAATAATTTTAACTTAGTGCTCATCACATATTGGTCACTAACAATTTTAACTTAGTGATCATTTTTTTGTCATTAATAATTCTAGCTTAGTGACCACCACCGACGACTTAACTAAGAGGTTAGCTAAGGACTTGATGCACAAGTCCGCTATCGGATAGGTTTAAAGTCCCCATAAATTTCTAGTGAGAAGATACCCATATCCTCTTTAATACAACGTTAAAGATTGAACTCAATGTGGAATGCTCATTACTTCATTAGTGGAAATTGAAGCACATGATGTCATCATCCCAAGGTATGTGCTTAGACCAGTAAGTATTGATAGAATGAAGTTTAAATTGTTAATGTGCTTAGACTTGGATTTCTATACATTCAAGAATGGATAATTAAGGACACAAAGCCTTATAATAGTGTCAAGATGTATTCTAGATTAGACAAGCATTTGTATATATTATCTTCATGTATTCAAATTGACTAACAGGTTCAATCCTCAGGACATCCCGATTCTCAAATATTTATTTTGGGAATATGTAATATACTAAGATGAAATTTCAATATTCGTGATATTTTCATTCATGCATTTGTTTGGTATTTATGTGTTTATTTTTTTATTTGTAATCAAATGATTATACTAAAATTGGAAGGAATGTTGGTTTATTTCAATTATGAATTACTTGACATCGATTAAGGTGATGAAACAAACATAAGTGAGACAGAGGGTGCGGAGTGCACACTCACCAATCTTGTCCTATCATATTAGATCGCCAAAAGTTTTGGGGTCAAGGGTAGTCAGACCCCTTGGTGGTTTTGCGAAAGGAAGGTGCATCTAGACTTGGTTAAATTCCTAACTCTAAACCAATGTAGTCAGAAATCTAAACCTTAATTTCAGATTTAAGGTTTAAAAAAACTTCACTAGGTCTTCATCTCTGAATTGCAGAGTCGGACTTAGTGTCTTTGTTATTAGACTTAGTCCCAAATGAAGTCAAACTTTGATTATTATTATTATTAATTAATTGGAGTAGCTTATGGGAGTTATTTGTCACATTTTTTAATTATAACA
>NC_037538.1:6558654-6579220 GCF_001531365.2 Cynara cardunculus var. scolymus | reverse complement strand
ATCATCAAAATAAGTTAATTAATAAATCAACAAATAAAGTACAAAAAGTCTGAAAATATTACAACTCAATCAAATAAAATAAATTTCGTAGTACGATTACTAGATAACATTTGTTCGTACTTATTTATTCGGGTCATGTATGGAGTAGCTCATGCGGTCGCACAATCATATTTGTAACGAAACCAATTTGGCACGATAGAAGGCATCGGGTGCCCTTCTGCCAAAGATATTTTAACGTAATGATTTCTGTTAACGTACCCAATAGTAAAAGCAACATGCTCATACCACGACGGAGGACTAGATCGAAGTAGGTAGAACGTTAGACTACCTAAAATATATATATATATATATATATATATATTTAGTATAACAATATTTTTTTTTTATAAAAAAGCATAATACAATTTAAACTAATATAATATTTGAATTTTTAATTAAAAAACGACGAGTTATTATCTGAATTTTAAGAGATTGTTGAAAACTGGTGAAATTAGTATTTGAATATTCAAAAACTTAAATAAGAATTGATTAGTTACTTTTTACGTTTTAAAGTCGGAAAAAATGATGGATTATTTTCTGAATTGTTAAAGTTGCAGAAAGATTAATAATATATTCTATTAAAATATAGATAAAATGAAAATTAAGAATTTGTATATGAATTTTTAAAGTTTTTATTCGAATTTTATAAGAGCAAACTATATGACTATATACATATGGTTAAATTTTGTAAAATAATAAAATAAATGATATATTATTTTTTATAAATAACGAAGTTATTGTCTTTTCAATTTATTGGTTTTATATTTGATTAATATATAATACAAATAACAATTATAATTAATATAGACTAATAATTATTATTATCTATTAATTAAAAAAACAAAAAAATAAGAGAGAGAAAGAGAGGAGAGACATAAGAGAGAGAAAAACTCAAAATTTCAGAGCATTTAATGTTATTAATAGGTATTCTTTGACTTTTTTAATAGGTGAGGGTGCAAATAACAACCCCCTTAATAAAAGTCTAAAAAAACCGAATCCACTTTATTTAATGGGAGGATTCAATGACTTAATCATTCCAAACAATAAAGTTCACTGATTTTTTTTAGACTTTTCTCTTATTTGATCTAAATTGATCTTTATATTTGCTAACTTAGCTACACGTCCAATAACAATAATATAATGTATAATATATAATCAATTATAATAAAATATAAGGAAAAAATCAGTTGTTTTTTATCAAGTATGATAATAATAAGTTAGTTTTTCATTTTATTTGTAATTTAATAAAAGAAATTATATAGTAATCAAATATTTTTGAGAGATTGTTTGTTTACCTCTTAATAGTTCCATTAAGAGACGGTCTCTGAATCGTTAAAAGATGAATCTTGTTTGGCAAAAAAAAAATCTGTCTCTTAATGGTTCTAAAACCCTCTAAATGATTTTGTATCATGCGTCTTCATTAACCATTAAGCGCCCTAATTTCATTGTAAACAATTAACAAACAATTATATTACATTTTGCTCTATATCATGAGAACCTCTTAATCATTTTGACCACTTAATCATTTTGTACCAAACCATTCAGCAACTGTCAAACAACCTCTTAGTAATAACGAAATTGATTTACAGAACTAACGGTTGGATAACAAAAAAAATCAACATGAAAGAATTAAAAATTTTGTACCATTTTCAAGTCAAAAAACAGTACACATCAAAATTGATGTTTTTTGTAACAAAGTCGTGGCTAAAATGACCAACGTCATGTTGGTATGTGGCTTTGAAAATGATCTAACGACAAAAAACATCAATTTTGATGTGTACTATTTTGACTTGAAAATGGTACAAATTTTTAATTCTTTCATGTTGAGTCAATTGTTGTATCGATATAATGTTTTATTTTTTATTTTATTTTTTTGCAATGGGTATGACATTTTTGGTTCTCATTAATTGTGACTTTATGACGTTTAGTGTAGTTGAATACAGACAGTTGTATGTTTTTGGTTTTTGTTTTAACTGTTACTAGTGTCCGACACCGCGTGTTATGTAGTAAATCAAAACTCAATTTAAGAAAAAATGTAAAAGAGTCGACCATGTGGAAGTGTGATGTGTCTTAAAACTTGGGATCGTTTTTATATTTATAACGTCTCATCCAACACCGTAAATCAAGATTTGGAGAATACTAACATCAGATGAAAGCACTCAATAAATCAATACTTTCATACATATAAGTGATATAATATATACTTAAATTAAATTTGTTATTATAAGTACTGCAGTAATCATAATTCTTGTTAAGAAAAAAAATGTATCATTTTCATTTGTTTTGCACAATTTTTTTTACCAATTGTTTGATTTTGATTTCAACCATGGTTATAGATTTCAAAGCTCCATCACATTACATGCATCATCTTCTTCCAAACCATCATTTTCTACCAATGTGAGATGATGGAAGTCAACCTCATTTTTTATTTGAGTAACACTCAAACCTCATGCTGCCAAGTCATCATCTTTGATTTCACTTTTATATTTGCACTATAGTTTTTACCATTTGGTTGGTTTTGATTCCAACCATGATTATAGATGTCAAATAGGGTCATCCAAAATAAGACAACCCTATGAAACAAACCATATGATTTAACACAAAGACATTCAATCCACCTTTTTTATACAATTCACTTTGTTCAAATCTTTAAACTATTCACCGATGTGAGACAACTAAAATTCAACCACAATTCACTATTTGAAAATACTCAATTTTCATGGTGTCAGCTCAATATCCCAAAGTTTTTCTTTTTTATATATAAAAATTATAAAAAAAATTGTTTATAAGAAAAAGAAATAGGGATTGAAGACCGAACCCCACAGCTTGAGGCGGAAAGGAGGGTTATGATGTGGTATTATTATGGGATGTGGGGATGACCGTTTCAATGCCGTTTACTGAAAAATGGGGCTCCATTTTCGACTTTATTTCTGGTGGGTCACCATCTGGGTTGTTTTTTTTTTCTATTTTGTTTTTTCTAGAAGTTAGGGGCCTAGAAATGATGTCGGTGGGGCTCATATAAATTTAGATCAAATTATAGGGACGAAAAATCGATTGATTTCGTTATAATCGGATTGGATTGGATTGGATCTAAATTGAATTGGTCTGTTCTTAGATGACATTTTAAAAATTAATAAAACTAAACTGATTCAATCCGATTAATAACTTTATATAGTTATTAATAGTCATATGTAGTGTTTTTTTAATAACTAAAGAAAATATATGAATAATTAATTGAAACGGTGTATTGAAAGTGTAGTTAAAAAGTATAGTATGGTAGGTATCGAGGCATTAATAGCTTTTGTTTTGTAATTATTGTATCAAAATCAAAACCCTTAATTTCCCTCCGACCCACCAACTTCTCACACTCTCTCTCCTTCCCATCTGATACTTAGGGGTTGTTTGGCGGTTACTGAATGGTTTCGTATAGGATGATTAAGTGGTCGGAATGGTTAAGAGGCTCTCATGATATAGTGCAAAATGAAATATTATTGTTTGGTAATTGTTTAAGATGAAATTGGGGTTCTTAATGGTTAAGAGAGGTCCATGATACAAAATCATTCAGAGAGTTTTAGAACCATTAAGATGAGCACTTTTTTTTGCCAAATAAGATTCATTTATTAACAGTTTAGAGATTGTCTCTTGATGAAACTATTAAGAGGTAAACAAACAACCATTTATATTCTTGTTTGTCCTCCTTATATTTTTAAAATGAAAAGGATGTATTCGAGAAATCTCAAATGAAAATGAGTATGATTTAATCATGTAAGAGACTAAAGATCTTACATCGGTTGGAGGGGAACGAATAGGCTGTTTGGTTGCTTTTTCATTAAGTCATCGGTTGGAAGGGGAACGAATAGGTTGTTTGGTTGTTTTTTCATTAAGTCATATATAGGAATGGAGTCATAAATTTACTTTCAAATATAAATGGCAAAAATAATGATATTATATGCATGATCTTCAGATCTTTAAACAATCAATAATGACGTCGTCGAGTTTTTGTGTTTTTTAAACCTATCTATGAATATTAAGATTGTAATCTAAAATCTTTTTGCGTAGATGATGGTTTCTACAAGACTTTGCTTATAACTATCAACATCGTTCTTTTCTGGCATAGATGATGATTCATTGGGTTTTTTTTTTCTTTTGATCAAAAATTTGTCCATGACGGTTGAATTGAACTAAAATTTAGTATAAAACAACTGGACTAACAGTTGCTATTGACAAAAATTTGTTCATGACGGTTGAATTTAACTAAAATTTGAGTGATCCAATTACATATTTTAAAGTGTATTGTTAAAAAATATATCAAAAAGAAAATCTTTTTACGGTCGGACCGATTTGGGCCTGCCCTGGACCGAGACCAGATACCCTAACTGGCTACAACGAACCTTGACCGTGCCTAAACGTTTTCGACGGGACCAGGACTAGTCTAGAAGGACACTATTTCGGTCTCGGACCAATTTTTGGCCATGTCTAAATGATGTAACTGAGTGGGTCAAATCCAAGTAGGTAGTTTTTAAGGAGGCCCAGTACATTAATTAGACGATCAAAAACCCAGCCTAGGCCCCTTCTGGCGCCTTAGTGGCTTTGGCCAACTTTCATATATGGATAAAGCTATTTATGTGTACTAATTTATCTGTATAAATTGAGAATGTTTTTGTTTAGAAGAGTTTTCTCATATATGGAAAGAGCGTGTTTTTTAATTGGGTGAGACATGCTTAGAAAAAACTTGGTTTTTTGCATAAAACTCCTCCAAAAAGCTTATTGAATAAGCCACATTCTCAATCATTAAGTCACTACCAAACGTATAACTGATTGGATAAGTTATGAGTCCTATTAAGTTTATTAAGCTGATAACAAATAGTATTTAAGGGATTGGATACATACTCTATTGGATTTTATTTTTTTCTAAACCATGAGTTTAAGTGTGAACAAAACAAATAATGTCTAGTCCGGTTTACCTAAGATGATACAAATCATGTATTTGGTTATTAAACCAAAAATGGTGTTTCCAGGATGGATGAGTAACACGTAAGAACTTGTCGCTGGAATGGGAATGATGCAGCGCATGATTACCGAACAGAAGATTAATCATGTTGATTTTGTGAATGTCTATGAATAATCTTTTTTAAAGCTCGCTAAAAATGTCTTTTATTGATCAAACTAACCAACCACCGTACATAACCAAGAAGTAAATTAGAGACCCAAAGAAAGGTCCCTAAAAAAGATGATGCCTCAAACATAAAATCCCAAACAGAAAATGAAAAATATAGCAAAAAACACAAAGTGGACTTCAAACACGTTTAAACGACGTTTTTTGGCCTCGAAAAATCCCTTGTCATCGGCCTGAACCGGAGACCCGTAGCAAAAGTTATGTCCGTTTAAGTGCAACACCCCCTGTTTGCCCAATTAGGTACTTCCATGCTCACATGGTAGGGTAGGTGATAAACGCTCGTAGGTAGGTAAGCGTTTGGTAAACGGCCCTTTACAAGTTTTAGTGAAAAAATTTAAACAAAATGAGCATGAAAGAAGAAAGACCAGTCTGTATGCATAGAAAAGGTTTAAGAACTGAATGTCAACACAACCAGCAACATGACAGGCAGCCATGTCTTTATAGATCCAAAATTCATCTTCTTTCACTCTCTCTACCTTCTAATGCAAATTCTCCTCCTTTATCTTTTTACGATCTTCGATTATGAAATCGTTTTGTGCGATATTCGGAAAGCGAGAAGCTCATTGAAGGCGAAACTCGCAAACAAGAATGTCAAACTGTTAACTAGTTTGGTGTGCCATTTGGAGGGAATACCTTCTGAATGAACTCGAGAAACCGTTCCGAGTAAAAAGTGGGGTCCACGGCCGATATGGACAGAGAATCGAATTGAAATGATTTATATTTATGTTCAATCTTCTTTTGTATATTGTACTCTTGCAATATGTCGATGATGCCCAGGTATAATACGACATCGTATACCTCGTGAAACATTTGTTTTTCTTCTTCACCTGGAAGAAGCTCTGCTCTTGCTGGCATGTTCACCCCAAGCTGTATCTGTAACCTGCCAATAAAATTCGTGTTATTTCTCACTCTTCACCTGCTTTTCAACTCATTATCACACACTTGCCACAAGCCGGGGATTATTCACAGAAAGAGTCGCGCTACTGTTAGGGGAAGAGGTAGAGATGCAAAAAAAAAAAACCCAAACTCAAAAAAGCCTGTCCCTTCGGGTTGTTTGGTTGATTTTTCATCAAGTCCTGTATTTATGAAGTTATGGATTGACATATATTAGGAAAGTTTTTGTTGGGAGGGGGCTTTTCATAGATGGAAGGAGCATGTTTTCAATTGGGCAGACAAGTTTTGAAAAAACTTGGCTTTCTGCATAAATAGAAGCTAACTGAATAAGCCACTTTCTATATTATTAAGCCACTAAAAGATAGTCATGTATTGCTTACCGAAGAAGCCTCGAGTTCCATTAAGCTGCTAACAAACTGAAGGCCAGGTTAAGCCCAGCCTGAAAAAGCTCAATCGGACCTTCTTTCAACCCCAAGCCTGGCCCGAATAACCCTCTTTTTATTTGCTTACTGAAAACGGGCTTGGGAGGCCCACTCCCAAGCCCAAAAAACCAGGGCCTTGTGTTAGGTTTGTGTACATCTTATCCTAATACCCTCCCAAGATCCCAACTCCGTGTAGGATATACCGGGTATGTTTGACTCGGTTTGGTTTTTGTCATAGTTGATTAAAAACGACGATAATACAATTAGCAAAGAAATCGAAAGGCATATATAGAACATGGACGCCATAATGGTTAATCTTCTTTAATTAATGCTTTTGCATTAAAAAAAACACATCTAAGTTACTCATGGTGTGAAGCGGAATAACCGTGCATATGAAGCTCGACAAAATGGAGTCACCAGCTCACCTAAATACATTTTTTTTAACAGTGAGTTTGAGCTAATTTATGATACCTGGCTGTGCCGGGAAGAAGGAGATCCACTTCCACATCACCAGTAGCTGATGATCGCAGTCTGCTTCCCCGTATATGTGGGCCCACAACCACGGTACCATCTTCAGATCCACGCGGGACCAAAACAAGTCCTTGGGGTGATATCTCATCCTCCATGGATTCTGTGATTGAAAACCATCAGGAAAAGTTAGAAATTGCTATCACCCATATGAGAACACGGGAACCCCTTTAGATTACTCTCCTAAAGAGCCCTTGAGGAGAGAAATGGTCTAAGTCTAGCCGATGTGGGAATCTGACACGCCCCCGCCAACAAAGGCTAGACGGACTAGACAGGTGAGGTGCTAGATGAGTACAAATTACCTCAGAGTGGTAGACTTTGGCTCTAATACCATGTGAGAATATGCAGAAACCCAGATTACTTTACAAAAGAACCCTCGAGGAGAGAATAGAGATTCCAACATATATTAAGGAGAAATGGTCCTACTCTAGCCGATGTGGGACTCTAACAGAGAACAAGCAGGAATTTGACAGTTCCTGTTGGTATGGACATGGTGTCTGTTTTAACATTCAGACATGTGAAATGTCGAATTGAAGGAAATTGTAAAATGATGTTCAAGGAACTTTAGCATCCATCTAAAGGAATGAAATATGAAACAGTATGAAGCACACCTTCTTCTGCAACAATTCCCAATCCATCTGTTGTTACGCTTTGGTTGTAAGACATCAAAGATTTCAAGTGCTGAGGGGCTCGGTAATGAACACCAAGTAAAAGGCTGTAATCCATAATATTCTGAGCTTCCAAAAAGTTACTATCGATTTCAATCTGTCTGCATACAGAGACAAATATAGTCATGTGGTCTTAAGTGGAAACAATTTACATAAAACCGAAGCTTGGTGCATAAGAAAGGTCAAAAGTTCTTTTCTAGGAATGTGCTGATTGATTTTATGACAGGAAGAAAAATTTGAACTTCTTTATAAAATCCCATTTTGGATGTGAGAATATGTCGAACCCCGTTAGAATATTCTTCAAAAGTGCCCTTGAAGGTCTACGGAAGCATAGATATACATGAAAATGCAGATAACTATGAATGCCTAGAAGAATTTCCAACTACAGATGGAACCTTCTCATGTTACAGTGATACAAGTTTATTAGAGAAGAATTTAAATAAGTAGAAGCAGTACTTACTTCAGCAGAGCACCACGCCAAGAAGGTTCTAGATAAAAGCAATAGTTTAGATCAAGATCTTTGAGTATTGTGTTCTCGTCTATTTCAACCTTGTCTGCAGAACGCCCGAGGGAAGAACCTTTTAAGTCATATCTTCTATGGATCCTTAATTCTGTGCAGAACATATTTCCCATCACTACAAAGCGGAACTGAGATGATCATAACAATATATTAGGAAAGTTGGGACAAAAAATGACACGATCTGATGCTTTCTTGAAAGTTTCTATGTTGATAAAAATTATAAAGGGAAGCACACACATTTCATTTGTGATACTGTATGCAAACAAGAAAGAAAAATGATACCGGATGAGGTGGAACATAACATGCCCAGTCAATAAATAAGCAATAGATGATATGTTGAATTCACAAAATTTATTTCAAGGTGTCATTTACTCTTTTGCTCACCAGATCTTATTATTTGGTACCATTATATACAAAGGTTCTTCATCAATGATTTTACAACATAATGTTACCTTTTGGCCACTTGATGGTTTTATCCTGTGGAGACCGAAAAATTTAGTTATCAGTGTGTTATCATACGTCCGCACGTGACGGTGATAGTCCGGAAGCATTCGCAGAAGGACCTGCACACTAACACAAGTAAGTGGAACCATAGAAATAGCTAACGGAAACAGCAGAATTCAGTCATCAGAAAATTCTATAACCTTGTATGACCAGGCAGTCAAATAATTGAGCATAAAATGAAAACAATCTACTTGGTGTACGATGTTCTTGAGGAACATCAGAAGTAAAAAAAATTAGATATAAAAGAAGGAAAGCAACAGATATTTGAGAAAGCACATAGAAAGCAGTCATGAAAATATGAGACTGTAAGATCCAATTCATGTGGCATACCTGTACTTCAGATTTCCTTAATGTCTTTATCATGAACCGATCATCTTGAGACAGGAAAAAGACACTACCACTTTTCCCAGGAGAAGAAAGTTCTCTTAGTGCATCATTGCCACAAATAGACATCATGTAGTCAGCAGCATCAATCTTAAACATCTCTCTCAAGTTCCTAGTGTAATAAGAAAAGAATAATCCATTTCAGAAGCTAAAACATTAATCCTGTTACTGGATACGAATGAAGCTTCTGTAATGCCATCAAATGCGCCATAATTTATATGAATAAAGCCGGGTTAGGGTTGGGAACTCAGACACTCTATCTAGTCAAGGTTAGTCTAACTGAAAATCTTGAAGAAAGAAGAAAGAAGAAAGAGCACCTTTTCAAGCTTAAATCTTTTGAGCACCTACCATTGAGAGATTTTAAAAATAGAGAACTTTCTTCAGCGGCACAGTTCAGGGATAAAATTTACCACCACATTCAGAGTATTGAACAGGCTTTTTATCTCCACAGAACATGTGTGGTAAAAGAAGTGGTTGCAGAGAAAAACTAACAGCCAGATGGTTCTAGTTTTAATATTTCTTAGCTTAATTCGATATGTCTCTTGTGAGACAGTGCATTTCAACTAGTGACAAGAGGTTACAAGGGCTTCCTTAAAATAGATTAATGATCAATTTACAGTCATTCAACTGTCAAGCAAAGAAGGCATAAATGTTCTTATAGCTTCGTGTTCCTCTTTTTTGCACTTGCTTTATATGATTTTAAAATTTTGATTTACCTTTTTCCAATATCAAATGTTTTGCTTTCTTTAGAGTTAGAAGCATTATTAGACAAATCCCATCTGCTAAAATTTGCAGAAACTTTGGATGCACTCTCAACTTCCCTGCAAATTGCCTTTCTGTATGGAGATAGAGAGAACCTTCTAACAAGCAAAATGCGCATAGTAACACTGGTTTTTTTGCAGTATGAAAAGAATCTTCTAAATGTGTGATTGGTTAGACAACGCATGGTTGGTAAACAAGCGTCAGTTTTTTTTTTGCAATGTACGAATGTATCGACAAATATTCAATAAGATTCCATAAGATCTAGTTTCATTCAAGGGATTCTAGCCAATTGAAAGGATCTATAGATCAATCAGGAATCATTTTGATTCCATTAGTAATGAGCATTTGGAATATCATTGATCAATCAAAGAGATATTCACCAACCAAAAGAAAGATCGATTCTTTAGCTTGGTTAAAGAAATTGGTATTTTGGAATTTGTAAATGATTAAAAAAACTGACGCCGCTAAATGGTTCTTCAAACATATATTAACATGATATAGATTTGAACAACTAACATAAATGGGGCTAATGAATAGAGACTTGAATACAAAAGGCCTCCACATTAAAAAGATGCTGGCAACCAACCTGAAAACCATTGGACAGTAATCCTTCCACTTAAAATCCTCCGACTGATGAGTAGGTGTCAGTTGAGACCCTTCTTTAGGAAAGTTCATCCAGAAGCTAGCTCGAGGGCCAAAATCTGCCGTCCGTACTTCTCGCTTTTGAACTGGTGTTATTTTCCCCACAGTATACCTGATCATATCTCAATTAAACTTCCAAGGGTATGCTGTATTGATCTAAAAAAACAGATGTGAAATATGATAAAATTTTATGAGCATAGTATTGTACATATGCATGTAGGTGTGAGTGTGCAGTTTTATTGAAGCAGTTGACACAACAGTGTAATGAAAAAGACTGATTGGTAATATATGATACAGTAATTATAACTAATAGGAGATAATGATCATTTCAATTAATATGTACCTGATGCCAAGCTGTAAACTGAGCATTAAATCATAACTCCTATGACCCTTAATAATTGCTTCCCCTGGCCTCTTAACATCCTTCACTAGTTTCCTCTGTCTCCTCATTTCTCTTTTAGAACCCGGTGAAAAACTACTATCTACCACAAGCTCACTGATTAAAATCCCCTGCATATATTCTCTTTCGAGAATTGGAGTCTTAGTATCATCCTCCCCACTATGTAAACCAGAATCAGACATATATGATGCCAAATCATGTCCCATGACTTTTTCAATAGCAACCTCTAGACTCCATCGTCTTTCTAAGGAAACATTGTTGTTACGAGACTCCAGATTCAAAAAGTTTTCTTTTGAAAACTTGTCAGATGAGTTACGATGAGATGATCGGCTACCACCAACCTTGAAGTTTCCCATATCAATGGAAGAAGCATGCTGAATACGTGAAACTTGATTAACTTTCTGCAGGTCTGACAACAACCCTCTTTTTCTCAAAGCCTTAAGGTATAGTTCTTGTCTTGCTGGGAGTCTACAGCCATTTGGATAAAAGGCCCCTTTTCCATCCTTTAAACCCCATGTCCATGTTCCGACATAGCGCCCACCATCACTCCATGTATAAGCTCCAAAACCATGCATAACTCCATTGGACCAGCTCCCTTCATAAGAGTCGCCATTAGTCCAAGTAAAGACCCCTTTCCCTGACATTTTCCCTCCTTTCATATTACCCAAGTACTCATTTCCATTAGCCCATGTATACTTACCTGGCCCATCTGGGGAACCCTGAATCCAAGATCCTTCAAAGATGTCTCCATTAGGAAAAGCTTGATAGCCTAACCCATGTTTCCGGCTCAAACGCCAACGACCTTTATAGACTAGTTTATCAGATCGAATGTATGTTCCTGTACCCTGCATATACCCACCTGAAAACTCTCCTTCATAATTAGCCCCAGAAGGCCAATGAAGTTTTCCAGAGCCATGCCACATTCCCCGTCTCCATTCTCCCTCATACTTGCAACCACTTGACCAAACGTACTTTCCTGAACCCTCAGGTACATTTCCAAGCAGAGAACCAGAGTAAAATTCCCCATTTGGGAGTTTGAGCTCTCCATATCTGAAGGCAACAGATTCAGTAGAAGAACGAGCAGTCTCTCCGTTTGTCAAAGCATGGTTGTTGTCACTGTTGTGAAATGATACAGAATCAAGAGATCTTGTCCTACTTGAAATAGATAGTGATCGTTCGCCGTTGTCCGCAATGGCCACAGGGCCAGACATGCATAATGTCAAAAGGATTCAGTACCTTCAATAATGGTATGTGCCCTAGACCTTCTGAGTTGTAAGAAAGGGTCTTAGCACATACTCAGTTATGCTGACAAAATACCAGAAGTTTACTCTTGCAACCTATTCATGATAGAGAGATGGCACAAGACACAATGTTAAGAACTTATTATATACAAAAGCAACCTATTCATGATAGAGAGATGGCACAAAACACAATGTTAAGAACTTATTATATACAAAAGATACACAATTATATGATGACAATATTGTACAACAGAAAAAATATAAAAGAGCATAGAAAGAATCTGAAGAAATCATAAATGAACATGACACAGCAATAAAAGAAGGCCTTCGGTTGATGGTGGTCATGATGATAGGTGTAGCTGCTGAACGTGTAACACAAAAAAGAACTACAAGGCAGAGCATGAAGGGGTTGTAAGAATAATGAACGATAAAACTCTCCCCGTAATCTAAATCTATTCGCTCTGATATTGATATGTTGGGCTAAACTTTTGAATAATCAATAAAATAAATTGTAAATGACTGTTTCAGGAAAAGGAAGGCTGATTGCAATTTCAAATCTTCCAGGACAAGTGTTTTCATCTAGACATGTAGCAGCATTATAGATTGATCATTCCTCTAACCGCAGAAGATGTTTTGTAGGAAATGAAATCCAGAATTCCAGATAACAGAGCTATCTAAAAACAAAGCCTGTCGATGAATTTTTTGTTCAAATTGCTTTACAGGGGCGAATATAGCATAGAGATAGAGAGAGGAAGAGAATAGCCGGACAGCGGTGGCCACTGAAGGGGGGGATTTTTGCCTACATATAACAAAACCGCGGTTTGGGTGTGTCTTCTGTGTATCTAGCTCCCAAATCTTCCATTTCCGCCGATGAAAAGCTATGCTGGAAATGACTGAAAGCAATTAGCAAAACCTAACCCAAATACTTCAACCACACATACATACATAAATATACACTCTCATAATCATAAATTTCAACATGGAGCAAATTCAGATTCATCTTCAAACTAAACAACTCCAATCCAAATTCGAGTCTCGAATTCCACGCTACGAAACATTGCCTTACTTTTCCCATCAACTCTCATCAAAAGTCAACTAATCAACCAAATATATTTGACCACAACTCCATTCAAGCTCTTACCAGATAATATCAAATATCTCCTAATCTACCACCGTCATTGAGCTCTCATCAGAACAATATCATCACAGATACATCGATCATAAACAATATACATATATACAACATATATGTATAGTTGTAGAGAGAGAAAGTGTACCTGAAAACAGTAGAGAGAGAGAGAGAGAGAGAGAGAGAGGGATTTATATGGAGTATTGATAGATTCCTTACTGAAACCAAAAGTGTAACGTACTGCAGTTGACTTATATATGGATTGAATTCGAAGTCGAGTGCCTGGAAATATACCTTACTAACGTTAGTTTCTGACTACCTTTTAAAGCCACCCCTTTTTTTCCCAATTATCTTTTTTTTAATTACTCCATTTATTATTTTTGTTAAAATTTTAAAATTTAGCATTTTTTTATTTTTTTAAATAAAATATAATCTTTATATCTATAACATTGCAAGTGTATCAGATATTGTCTTATTTCTTCATTCATAGACTCACGATTTTAAAACGAGTTTGATAAAAAAGTATTGAGTCCCTTGGAGCATCTCCAACAGTTTCTTCAAAATGAAGAAAATGGGGATTTTAAGCCAATATTTTGCTCTAACAAGTTTTCAAAAAGTATATGTAAGATGGAGAAAGTAGGAGAGATAATAGTTTTTTTCTCCAAACATGGAGTTAACCCCAAAACTTGATTATCAAGTGTGACGAACAATAGGGAATTTTAAAAATAAATATTTAAAAAGAGAAATAATATTTTAATAAATAAATAAAATATTTTAATATTATAATCAATGTTAGGTTCTTTAAAATGAAGAATCTGTTAGAAATAAATGTAATTTTTTTTAGAGATTTTGACTTTTGTTTCTCTATTTTAAAAAAAATTTAACGAATCTGGTAAAGATAACATTCTTTCCATTTCCAATTGGGCATGGGATCTCATAATATCCATCATAACTCATATACATTTTCAGCTTTGATTAAACTTGAATCCTATATCTCATTCTCAAGAAAAGTTGGTTTAATGTTGAGATTCATTTAATATATTTATGTAATAAATGAACTCTATGCGAAATTATATAATGATTTCAAACTTTAACATTTTTTAAATTAAGGGGTTGTTTATCAAACATTTACTGGTATGAGGCATCACTTTTACTTATCTTACCGTGTAACATCATCGGTCATCAAACTAACTTGTTAGTAAGCATCTAAAATCAGACAGTGCTTATGAGTTACTGGGTAAGATTTTTTTCCTCACTTATCTTATTGTGTAACATCATCGATGATGTTCAACTGGTAAAATAAATGGTATTGGTAATTACACTTTACCTGGTAAGGGTTTATTAAACTGTTCATCGCATTTGTACAACCAATGCAATCATATGTATTGAGATATTTATGGAAATAGTGAGAGTTTATTTATTATGATTTGAATATTTATGGAAGATGAATATCGTTCATTAATTATGATCGATATTTTATATTAGAAAACAATAAAAACTTCTATTAAATCACATATTAATCAAATGAAATGGACGGTTGAGATTGGATTGTAATTATTGCACAAATGTCAAGAGTTGTATAATAACCAATATATATATATAAATTAAAATCATTTATTATTATATTTAAAAATAAATCTAATAAATTTAATTATTGGTAAACAAACTAGTCCTTATTTTTTTTGTTGGGGTGCGAATAGGGAGGCGAATTCAAGTCCAAATCAAGAGACAACTTGCATTGATATAATCAATTTAGCTTCGAAATTAATTAATGTAATTATTTTTTAATATTTGTTTGACTCTTGTGTTTTTCAATAAATCATTCCTTCATTTATATCATGTTTCTATCATCTTTTCTTTTTTAATTTTTTTTTATCTTTATAAGAAATTTCTTAAAATCTCATATAATAATTTCCTTCAATGATTACTAATATAAATGTGGGTATAAAGCCATGAACTAATATTATGGATTTTGGTGGGATAAGAAATTGGATTCCGTTTTTAATATCATATCTGATATAAAAGAAAGAAAGTAGATGTTTAACAAATGCGTATTGACAAGAGCCATCTCCTTCATTTACCTTATTGATAACATTTTCGGTCGTCCAAATTGATTGTTGGTAAGTACATTTTATCCGGTAAATGTTTATCGAGTAAGACTATTTTCAATCACTTATCGGGCAAAATTCTATGTCCTTATGTCGCCTCTTACCGTATAAGATTATTGGTCTTGTCATGTTTATACGATAAAGTAAGTGACATTTCGTAAAAGACTTGTCCGGTAAGTGTTTGGTAAACGGTCTCTAAGTCCAGAATTCAAATCTTGAGATTTCAATGAAATCCCAAAACACAAATGTTGGATTAAGAAATCACATGGAGGTAGTTGGTATTTCACGAGATCTTATAAACACTTTAATATTTTCTTAAAATATGTTGAAAACATTTGTTTTATAATAATCAATTAATAAAAGATAATTTAATAACTTTTATGATCTTTTATTGTTTGTTTTTATAAACTATACACAGAGAATGATATATAATTCAATTTCAAATTCTACGAACCAAACACATCAAAAATTCAAAATCTTTTCACTAAATCGAAATCTCTTAAAAGTATTCCATCAAACCAAACGGGTTTTTAGTTTTTAATTTCAACCGTTTTATTATAAAATTTATTGTACATTGTATGTTATTAAGAATGCAAAATCATTATTTTATAAAGTTTGAAAGTAAATTAATAATATCATAAATCATAAATTATGCTACATTGCATCATGTACTTCATAACCAATAGACATAAAATAGTGGTGTTTACCAACTTTAGGTTATGTCAAGTTCATTTTTATATGATTTAAAATATAATTGTTTTAAAACGTCATAATTTATTTTGGACGGCCCGGTTGTCGTTTATAGTTGCGGATCTTTTCATGGTTTATATATTATTATAAATTACGATACATTCTGGAAAAATCAAACTTTCCCGTGACCCCTGAATGCCAAAGACGTCCTTCCCTACTCCCATCGAGATATATAACTGACGAATCCTAAGGCAAAGGCAAATCTCTTATGATACATCAGATCCGGCTCAGTAAAATTTGTCTAATAACTAATCGAGTTTGTTTAAGCTATCATGTTATTATTTTGATTGAAAAAATATATGTTTATGGATCGACATATTACCACTAAAATAACATATTGATTTGACAACTTCATATTCAAGTCATAAACGTTACAAGATCAAACTTATCCAATCAAAACTAATAAGAAAAATACAAAAAGAATTAACTTTATTACATCAGTTAATAAATAAAATTTTGTTACCTAAATGAATATTAGGGGTCGTTTACTAAATGTTTATTGGGTAAGTGTTTATCGACATCAGTTACGTTATTAGATGAGTTTGATGAAGACCAAAGATTTTACCTAGTAAGAGACATGACAAGAACCGAGAATTCTACCGATAGATAAGTGAGAAAAAGACTATTACCCGCTAATTGATGTATTATTTTATTTATAAAAACAACACATGAAATTGCAGTATTTTATACAGTATTGTTTCATATATGAAACGCTCAGTGCTATTTTTCCTCATATTAGACGAATCTTAATATTTTACATATGAAACAATATTGTATAAATATTGCATTTTCACATATGGGTTTAGTAAATTTGTACAATTTAATAGGGTTGTAAATGATTGATTCATATATATGTGTGTATGAGGTTTCAAATACAAACTATATAAACCAATCAATTGAGATATTTATAAAAATGATGAAAGTTCATTTATTGTGATCGAGATATTTATGAAAGATAGTTAGAGTTTATTAATTATGATCATCGCTTTTTATTAGAAAATAATCTATATATTTATGAAACTACGTATTCATTTGATTAGAATAACAATCGAGTTTGGTTTGTATAGCTTTAACAATGTGTTAATTTGTATAATAAACCACCTCTCTCTTTCTCTTTCTCTTTCTCTTTCTCTTTCTTATGTATATATAAAAAGAGGGGGGGGGGGGAGGAAGTAAGAATCAAACGAAAACATAATTAAAATAAAATAACACGAGAACGATCGAATCACATGTGATTTTGCACTTAAATCGCATGCAACTATGAAACATAGTCAACGCAAGGGTGTATATGCAACTTAGCCCGCGACCTACATCGCATTTAATCACATGTGATTTTACACATGAATTTAGTGTAAAATCACATGTGAATTAAACATTCTAGTGTTCTTTTATTCTATCATTATCCTTATTTTAACCTAACTCCCCCTTTATATATATATATATATATATATATATATATATATATATATATATATATGCACAATCAAACCTTCAAAAACTACTATTCATGACAATTGAAAACAATAGCAATAAAACATATATGTTATGTTATGTTATATAGATATCTTGTCCTGTTACTTATATCTATCCATTCTTTATTCAGATAACCGACGTATTTTTTATTCGAAATCAAAATTTTATGGCAGAACGACGAAACCTTTCCTTATAAGTATGTTCGCTAAATAGCATACTACAATGAAAAAAACGCGTTGTTAAAGAGATTGTTATACAAAATCAAGATCGTGACATAACTTAGTATCAAACCCGAAAATTAAACTGATTTCAAAAGCTAATCAGTTCTAGAATAAATTCTTTCGAATAAAACTAGTTGTTTTAATGATTATACAATATGATTTAGGGGGTGTTTGGAATTGCTTATAAAAACAACTTATTGACTTATTTCGGTGTGGTACCGGTAATAAACACTTCTGAATGTTTGGATAAACAACTTATACCAATGCCAAACCGGTAGTAAGGAGTTTTTGAAGAAGTTAAACTCTTCTGACTTATAATAAGTTGATAAATATTTTTATAAAAAAATATAAGTTATTTCAAATAAGCAATACGAGACACCAAATTTAAGTTTTAAAAACAACCATATTAATATGAGTATATTGTATTCAAAGGAATCTAGTATTCTCACTTATCATAAATATCTTCACATTTTAAATATTATCTTGACAATTTCATATTTTATTGTTTTTAAAAAAAATTATTATAGTACAAAAGGCAGGTAATATTTAATTGTTTTATTTTAAAGTAAATTAATACAAATAGTTTGTTGAAAATAAATAAATCCAAGAAATTTAGAGCCACCAATTCAATGATTTTTGTCTTCCCACTCCTTGACAAGAAGGCGACTTGTACTTAGTATGCCCTTTTCATGCACCACAAGATTCTTTTATTTTAAAATTATTTAAAGAAAACCAAATATTTATATAAACAGTAGATCATGTGAGAATAACAGTTATGATAAAAATGTGAGGACATTTTTAAGTTTTTGAATGAGTTGACTTTTTAATTTAACTTAATTTTTCAAATACTTTTGGTACATTCGATTGCATTCATCTATCTTCAATCACTTTCGACCATCTTCAACTACATTCATATACATTTTTCTTCAAATTTATCCTCATTTTTAAGTCACTTTTACAAACTTTTACGTATATTTAATCACCTTCACATGCATAAGTTGTTAAAAATATACAAATGAAGGCAGTTGAATGCAGATGAATGCTTTGTTCTCACCTTCTCACCCAACTCTTATTCTTACATGAACCGAACCTTGTGTATGTATGTATGTGTATGTGTGTGTGTGTGTGTGTATATATATATATATATATATACACACACATACATATTTGTAATAACCAAAGTTCAATTTTATGAACATTTAAATGAAGTGAAGGGTGATATGGAAATGTGACACTGATTACAAGGGTTAAAAATGTAAATTGGTGAATAAATATGAGGGTTTTCATTTCTACTCATTTGTGATCAACTGAAAAACCCTTGAGGTTGTGTGTGCGTGTGTGAGATTGAGGTTATAACTCAATCTCAAGTAAGGTTATCATTCTTCAATGCTTATTTTTCCTTTGGCAAGGTTTGACTTAATAATTAGGGTCGTAGGTTTTTGGTGGAAATTCTTATTTATGAGGGAAAATGTTGTCATTGTGGTAGATGTATGTGGGGATTGATTGTAGAATGTGTATTTCATTATATAATCAGTTTCCATGTTATTTGGGAATATAAATTGCTTGAAAATCCATGGTTGTGTTTGATCTTGTCAATTGGAATGGTAAACAATGGATTTAGTAGTTGGATTGGGTTCGAAAAGGTGTGGGACGTTTTATGTTGATTTATGTACTTATTCAGCTAATGTTGGTGAAATCGAATGAGGATTTGAGATTTGGGGATGTGAAGTTGGAGTAGGTCTTGTGCAGGGACATCGTGAGTTCTATAGGTATTCCCGTGACCTATGAGGTGTGTATCCAAACGTAGCACATGAATTTGTTTTATGTTGCTCATATTAAAGGCAGGTGTGAGCCCAATTGATTGGCCACAGGTGTGCATGCCCCTAAAGTATTCAACTCTTGCAACAAGTGTGGGTGTTTTTATAATATCAGTATGCGTGTACTTATTGTTCTCATTTATGTTTTATAAAATTGTCGCATTATGAACTTTTGATATTAGAGGGAATTCACTAGACCGTTGGTCTAACCCTCGCTTTTACAAGAACTGCAAACATTTTCAAGGAGATACCAAGTTGAGAGCTTTAGTTAGGGCAAGAGCTAGGTATGAAATAGACACGTGAAGTGGGGGCTTATCTTCTTGCTAGACAGGCATCTTGAATTCTATCTTAGTCTGAGTAATAAATCTCTGTAGTGATACATTATTTTTGCTGCGACTCTTGATCTGAATTATAGACCTTATTGCAATATTTGTATTTGCCGCTTTGGCAAGGGCTATTTTAAGTTTAATTCGAGATTTTTGGTTGTTATAATATTTATATGTATATATGTGTATACATATAATATGATATGAGGATAAAACAAATTTTGGTTTTGTTTTCCTAATGATGGACCTCTTTGAGGAAGAGAGGTCAAGTATTGGTCTGGGACCATATTTATAGTATCGGGAATACTGATTTTTATTTTAATCGTATGGATATAAAAATTCGGCCGTTAACTTGGAACAAATTTAGTGTTTGACTCAAAAAAGTTTGTTTGTGGTATCGAGCATATGTTTTGTAGGCATATAATGATAACGGAAAAAATAACAGTTATAATAAATGCTATGTTTTCATTGATTCCGAAAATATTATTATCCGAAGAAAAAACAATAACATTGTCCTTATACTTATATATATATATATATATATATATATATATATATACTA
>NC_037538.1:6555369-6557139 GCF_001531365.2 Cynara cardunculus var. scolymus | reverse complement strand
TTTAAGAGTTTTTAAGAGTTTAAGAGTTTTTAAGAGTTTAAGAGTTTTAAGAGTTTTTAAGAGTTTTAGCCAAATGCTTTATAATATAGTATATATATATATATATATATATATATTCCAACTACATATTGTAAACATCTATTAATTAAAATATTAAAATTCGCATAATCATATTAATTACATTGTTATTCTTCAATTTTAATTAAGTAATTTGATATAATTTTTTAATATTTTTTTCCTATCCACTTGTTGTCCTCTTCTACAATTTTTATAAGGAATAAATCCTCTAAAAAATGACAACCAAGTAATATTTTATATATATATACACTATATTATAAAGTATTTGACAAAAATTATTAAAATAATTTTTTTATATATAAAATACTGTTTATTGATGCATATTACATAAAATTCAAGATTACAAGTAATTTTACGTAAGTACAACTTATTAAAGCTTCATTTTTAAATTTGTTTAACTAACTGCAGATAAACATAATCAAATACATGATATACATCTATTTTAAATATAAAAAATCTAAAATATAATTAAGATAATTATTGAGTTTTAACAAAATATTTAATTATTATCTTTATAAAAAAATTATACTTTTAAACTAAAAATGAATTACTTTTGTTATAAATTAAATTATAATAAACAAAATGAATTAAAGAAATTACATCAAAAAATGAAAACTATTAAATAGTTAATTTGATAATAATATCGATTTATTTTTTTAAAATTTATATTTCATTCAATCCATATTATATTATAAAGCATTTGATAAAAACTTTTAAAAACCATTTTTTATACATGAAGTACTGTTTATTGATGCATATTACTTAAAATTAAAGATTAAAGTAATTTTGCATAAGTACAACTTATTAAAACTTCATTTTTAAATTCGTGTAATTAACTGTAGATAAACATAATCAAATACAGTATAAACATCTATTTTAAATATAAAAAATCTAAAATATAATTAAGATAATCATTGAGTTATAACAAAATGTTTAATTATTATTTTTATAAAAAATTATATTGTTAAACTAAAAACAAATTACTTTATTAATTAAATCTAAATTAAATTATAATAAAAAATTGAATTAAACAAGTTACATCAAAATATGAGAACTATTAAATTTTAAAATTTGATAATAATATCGATTTATTTTTTTCAAATTTATATTTCATTCAACAATAAAAATATTATCGTTTTCTTAAAATCACATAAAATCGTATTATATTGATAAAGACAAAGAATAAAAACTAAACATTAAGTAATATTTATTTCGCTACATTATTCGAATATCCTTCTAATATATATATACTGTAATTTACTATGGTTTAAGTTAAACAGACTCTTGTATATTGTTAAATATATTTGTATCTATATTTAACAATATACAAGAAATTATAGAAGGCTTGGTAGTAAAATAGTTGGGGTTTTCCAGAACAATATACAGATTGTTGTGAACTTTGTACTGGTCGTTACTGCATGTTTGTTCTGTAGTATGTAATTGTAGAACTGGAGGAAGTAATTTATATAAATAAACTTAAAACTAAAATGAGCAAGTGAATGGGTTGCAAATGGCGGCTTAGCTGTCCAGGTGTCACTTTCCACTTCCTTGTGGCAGCCCAATCTTGCTGTTCCTTTGCCGGCAGCCGCCCATTTCCACCACCGGCCTTATATACTCTATAAATATATGTATATATATAAAACTATATAGTATTCATTACGAGTATTTATATATATATATATATATATATAT
>NC_037538.1:6552150-6555238 GCF_001531365.2 Cynara cardunculus var. scolymus | reverse complement strand
ACTTGGACCAATTCCAATATATATATATATTATAACATTTATTATAAATATTTATGATCACGTATATGCATTAATTCTCTACTAGTTATATTAGTATAATATTTATTATAAATATTAATTTTCACCACAATATTAATCATGAATATATTACAGTTTTAACTCTACATACTTTAGTTTTTCTTTCTTTTTCTTTATTGGGTTCTCGATTGATCTGGATGAGTTTCCCACTTGTCTCGATAGATTATCTGGTCCATCTCGATAAAAGTTAAAAATAGTAGGTTATGGTTTTAAACAAACAAACATACACCAAGTTAATAGATGGATTCTTGATTTGTCTCGATTGGTGTCAACGGTCCCAATGGGTTGTCGATCGATCTCAATAAATAGGTTTCTGATCCTTCTCGATATAAGATGAAAGTGATAGTCTATGGTTTTACGCACAAACAAATAATAAATAAATTGATAAGTTTTCGACGAAAAATGAAAGTGGTAGAGTATGGTTTAACACTTGAAACGTCAAATAAAGGTCTTATTAGGACTTGAAACTCAAGCTTATTTTCTAATAACGTGTTAGGTCAAATATCATTGTATCCGAGATCACCAATTATGAAGACTATTGTTGCAAATGGGAAGGTCAAAGTTTAAAGTCAGCATGGTCAACAAAAGTCAACATTGTGTTAAATTGTAGTTTGATTTGTAATTAGTCAATTGTATAAATAGCTTGTTAAAGGTAGTTTGTAGTAAGATCTTAACGTGCTATTCATTTGTTACATTTTAGAGAGAGAAACATGTATTGAGAGAGTTTATCATTATATATGATGATTTGATCTCTAGATTGTTGTTCTTGATTGTTTAATTCATTGTTATTGACTGAAACTGAGATTATCATAACGTGATATTAAATTTAAAAAAATTGTTGATCAAATAATATACATAAATATCTATCGTTATAATTCCATTATTTATCCTAACTGATAGACATAATTTGAGCGATTTAAAAAAAAAAGACATAATTGGAAGATCAGACAACCAACAACCATAGTTTAATATCAGATATTGTTTTTCAAAAGTGATTATTTGGATTTAAAGCAATTTTAGTAAAGATGGTCATCGACTAACGCACTAATTACCGTTTTAAGTGGACATAGAGTGACTGCAATTGTGATATTGTTGTCTTTTATGTTTATCTCTTGTTATATACGGTAGTTAGGCATGCCCATACTTGATGTGACATATCATACAGACTATAATTGGTGTTGCTCGGTTCATTGTTATTTGACTTGGCTGGTAAAAAATTGACCAGTTCTTTATTTACTTCTGAAAATACATGAGTTTTTCTGATAAAATACGACTATTGCCTGCCTTTTGAAATTTGACGACACATGATCTCGATATTCATTTAGAATATGAGGATTACACTTGCATTATACCCGGTGAATAAGATCATTTGTTGAAAAGATGATTACTATTTACCTCAGTAATTACGATGTTATATATGGTGCAGATCATTAAATTTTTACTATTAAACACAGGTTTTGTAAGAATATGTAAGTTTACATATTCTTAGTAATAATTAAGTTTCAACTTGAAAAATCCAAATTTAAAGTTGTTTACAAGTGATAACCTCACAATTTAATCATCCAAATTTGTTAGATACACACACACACACACACACACACACATATATATATATATATATGTGTGTGTGTGTGTGTGTGTTTTATGCATTTGATAACTTAGAATCTGTCTTACCTTCAAGAACTTGCTTCTTTCATATTCACATACATCACAGGGATTTCAATAGCTTGTTTAGTTTGATTGGCTAATGACTACGTCTGTGAGTCTAGTGTCACCTAGACATGTGCGACCTTACCAACGAGCTTAAGCTCACGTCCTACTTTTTCTTCGCAAATTTGTTTATACGACATTTGAAGCAGTGTACGAGTTCGTACAGAGACTGCTCTTTACACTCGACGAACCTCAAGTCAAATCAACACATTTATTAGTCGTTTGTACTTATCATTTTGAATTACGAGGATACTAAGATGAAATACTAACTTCTAGCATTCTTAAACTTCAATTAACATCAAATATCATGCATTAAACAAGCTTAAATCCACTCATCATACCAAGATCAATAAAATGGCAAATTCTCAACAATTTCGAGCACTATGGCCTCGTTTCCCTTTCAAGTTGCGTAGTAACACCATTGGAACGTCAAAAACTACTGATCAGTGAGACATCAAATTAATCTGAATTATATCTTATTTTTGTCCATTCGGTCTTGTAACTCCAAGGAAATCTTCTGCTAGTTTATTTGTTTTCAACTTACTTTTCTCTCTATAATTCTCTCTGAACCTCTCAGAAGCAACAAAGAAGACAAATGAAATGCTAAGTTAATCCTAGTTCATCATTTATCCGTTTGCATACTCGTCGAATTTTGGGTGTATTGATGCGGTGAAGGGGATGCATATATACACATATATGTGTGATACATTCAGAGGAGAGGATATCTCAACAGAGGGTATGGCTGGTTGGCAAGTCAAACCGTAGACCATAGAAACACGTCACAACCGACAATGATCAGTGGTTGTAATCACACTCACATTCTTTTTGTAAACACAATATTCAAACTACATATATTTGACTTGAATTCCATAAAGCACAATTATACCGTGTCACAAACACGAAACACATATTATGTAAGAACAATCAAAGATCTTATTAAAACCGAATGTAAACCACATATTGTTGTTGGTGGATCATCGTACCTAATGTTTGGGCCATGGTTTGTAAATCTTGGTCGGTAAAGAGGGACAAGTGACACCGATGGTGGTGACCTCCATTCTGTCAATAGTTACCAACCTCAATCATTGTGATATTTTAGTTTCCTTGTTTTTTTATATTTATTGTTAATGAAAAAAACCTTATTTAATTGAACAAAAATATAAATTTTGAACTAGTTTATTAAAACGTTACTTGCAGTAGTGTTTCAATAAGTTTTAAAAGCTTTTTGTCACTTTCTTCCAATTATACCCATAATTGACATTAATATTTATTATTATTATTATTATTATTATTATTATTA
>NC_037538.1:6542864-6551668 GCF_001531365.2 Cynara cardunculus var. scolymus | reverse complement strand
TATTAATTAACTTATTATACTATTAGAAATTTGTTTTAGATATACTATGAAATGTTAAAATTTACTAATTTTTTAACATGTCATTTTTTGTCATTTTACATTTTTCAACTAGTTTTTTCAAACGAAATTAATTCAACAACTAGTTTATCAGCTAACAACTAGTTTTTCAAACATAACTTAAACATTCTCCGATTGTTTATATAAAATGAAATATTTTCTTAATGACAGATAGTTATTGTGTACTGGCTAAAAATGAATAATCTAATATAAAAAGATAACGATTAAAAGCATAATGGAGCAAATGACGTGTTTATAATGGATTTGAGAGTCAGATATGTGAAACAATTTATTAGTATAAACAATTAGTTGTGATATACTCAATATTTACGTTGATGTTTGTTTTTATGATCTTGATGCGTTATTTAACGATAAAGAAACTAGCACAACCTTTTAATAATGAGTTTTGAACATGCGATCGTTATTTTCAGTGACTCAGTTATACCGACTAAGTCGAGTATCACTCGATAATTATTTTTATAATAAAAAAGAAGATAAAGTTATCCATTAAGTCCTAACTACACTTCCTTATGAAAACTACTACTAATCTCGATACTTAATTATTAAAGTAAATGACATATTTATTCATTACTGATCGGGTAAGTTGCATGAAAAAATAGCGTACTTTAACTTGATTCTTATTTTGGGTAACATACTTTCAAAACTTTCATTTTGGTACATAATATGTAAAGTTTTAAACATTTAAGTACCTAAATAACCTATTGAAAACTAATTTTATATTAAAAAAGAACTAATTTTAGATTAAAAAAAATCTCTGTCACTAACCACATCAACAAATAATACTGAGTTGGATACCACATCACTCGTCACATCAGCGTGATAACTGGTTAATGCTTCAACAGGTTACCCGGATACTTAAATGTTTAAAACTTTATATCTTAGGTACCAAAATAAAAGTTTTGAAAGTATGTTATTAAAAATATGAATCAAATTAAAATATGTTATTTTTTTCATACAATTTGTCCATACTGATATTACAAAAGTTGTTTATATAATTATGATTTCAATTTAAGATTGCTACAAATAACTTCAAATAATCAAACTTCTTTCTAAAACTAGATGTTCACATAGAAATCTAAGAAAACAATTGAAATACTTATTTTCCATCAACTAAATGCTTTTACATAATGTTAGAAGTGTACTCGTGTAGTACATCGAGACACATCTCGATTGCATTGTTTGGTTTTATATATTTTTTGATATAATACGGTTTTATGTGGTTTTGCGTAAGCAATAATGTTTTTATTTTTGAATAAAATATAAACTTGAAATAACATAAAAGTTTGAACAAAAATATATCGATATTAGTATCGAATTAACTATTTAAAAGCTCTTGTTTTTTTGTGTATATTCTTTACTTCAAATTTTTATTATAATTTAATTTAACTTTAGTAACCAAGTAATTTAATTTAGATTTAATAATATAATTTTTTGTAAAGATAATAATTAAGTATTTTATTAGATATCAATGATTATCATAATTATATTTTAGATTTTTATTATGTATTTGATTATGTTTATCATTAGTTACACGAATTCAAATATGAAACTTTAAGTAATATGCATCAACAAACAATATTTCATGCATAAAAATGGTTTTTAAGAGTTTTTATCAAATGTTTTATAATATACTATAGATATAGTAGAGTAATCTAAGTTGTTGATCATAGTTGATATCGTTTTCGCCTTTATCTTGAAGTTTATGAGTTCAAAAGTTTTTATCATCGTGGATGAGAATATTCTTATCTGTTTAGATGCATCTGTGTGTTTTTTTGTTTTTACTTTTAGTCGTCTTCTTTTTTCAAAAAAGGTTTTAGATTAAGATGTTCCGTATTACACATAATAAATATTTATGTGCACTAATAACAATTTGGTCCTTGTGGTTTGTCAAAAATAACCCTTTTTCATTCTTACAATTTCGAATTTACAAAATAGTCATCATAGTTTTCAAAAATATTCAGATTTGATCCTTCCTTGTAACGTTTATTAAAAAATTCCGTTACACAAAGAGGCATTTTGCCACTTTATCCTCTCTTTTTTTTTTTTGTCTTTCATCCAATAAAAAAAAACACATGGACCAAAATTATAAAATCAATTTTGATTAGGTAAAATATAAAAAAATCAAAAAAATGCCAAAAATGCTGAAAATGCCTTTTTTTTGACTAATTTTTTTAACGGCCTGGAAAGGAAGTCAGAGAGGGACCAAACCCTGGCATTTGGAAAACCACGATGCTATATGTAATTTTAAAATTATAGGGATAAAAATGTTATTTTTGACAAATTACAAGGACCAAATTTGTGGTTTACTCTAATCTATACAATTGCAAAATGCATGTTTTTTTGTGTTTATCAATACTTGTTGTGTTTATGTTATTGATATGACTTAAAATGACATGTTTTTCTTTGATATTTATTTTTATAAAATACAAATATCCTTATATATATATATATATATATATATATATATATATAAACATCAATACGTTAATATATTACATTTATATATGTATTATGAATATTACATTATTCGCAAAATTTTACACCAAATAAAATTAATAATTTTGATGTTTGTCTTAACGAATACTGATCGGAATTTATATGTAAGTTATTGAAAACTTAAAAAATATGATCATAAATATGGTGTATATTTTATATGATATTATTTTCTTTTTGAACTATATATTATTTATACATGTCAAGTTAAATTCACACATTTTTCATATTTAATGAGATTTAAATCATTGACAAGAGCATTATCTTATTTCTATAAGAAAAAAAAAAAGCAATGTCATCAATCACCGTTTTCTTTTATCCATTCTTCTAAACCTTTTATGCTTCAAGGATGGACCCAATTTTTTTTCTTCAAACGGTGACACCATTTGACTATAAAAAAAATATAGGGAAAATAATTCGAATGGTGGCATCGTTTAACTATAAAAAACAAATATACATATTTTTTTTCAAACGGTGACATCATTTAACTAAGAAAATGACATTAACAGTATTTGAACTTGGATCTGGGATGAAATAAAAGTCTTGCAAACCAACTATACCAAATAAAACTTGTTCTCATTGTAGTTTCAAAATACATACGGTGACACACAACAAATTAATACGGTTGCACCTTTTACGAACCTAAATTTTTCCACCCTTCGACGGAGGAATAACACGTTGGCACGTGCCACCTATACCACCAAAGTAGGTCCGTTCCTGTCATACTCGATGTTAATTCAAACATCATATAATTAATCTTTAAAGGTGCGTTAGCATGTATATCTAGTTGAAGGATATGGCAGGACATGACGAGACATGACATCAGGACTTAATGAACGACAAGGTAGACGTACCTGAATGAACGATAAGGTAGACGCGTAAAAATATTATGCAAAAATCCAGGTTTTTATTTACACGTGTAATTTATGTTAATTTACCTATATTTATTTTCTTGTTTTTTTATTCCATCTAGTTCATAAAGATAATTATTTTAAACATAAAATACTGAAATATCTGAATATAAGTGGAAACTTGTATTAGTATTTTATATGGCATGCTGGCATGTGGTGTACAAATTAAGCCACTCACTAGATTACCAAATCTATAATGGGGGCCACTCATTATTATATACATAAGAGGATATAGATGCAAATTGTGAGAAAGTTGAGAAACAGTTATATAATAAATAATAAATAAAATGTACATGTTAAAAATAACTAGAAAGATACTTCTGCAATGTATCGAGACATATTTTTATTTTAATATTTCGTTTTATTTTTTATTCATGTCGATATAATACAATTTTATGTGGTTTTGAGAAAAYRATAATGTTTTTATTTTTGAATAAAATATAAATTTGAAAATATTATATAAAATTTGAAAAAATATATCAATATTAGTATCAAATTATCTAATTAAAAGTTTTTGTTTGTTTATTTTTTTAATTCAATATTTTTATTATAATTTAATTTAACGTAACGAAGTAACTTAATTTGGGTTTAATAATATTTTTTTATAAAGATAATAATTAAGTATTATGTTAGAACTCAATAATTATCTTAATTATATTTTAGATTTTTTATATTTTAAAATAAGAGGTTTATCTTCTATTTGATTATGTTTGTCCGCAATTAGTTACACGAGTTCAAACATAGAGCTTTAATAACTTATATTTATGCACAATTTACTTATAATCTTGAATTTTAAGTAATATGTATTAATAAACAGTATTTTATGAATAAAAAAATTAAGAGTTTTTGTTAAATGCTTTATATATAGATAAACAATGTTATACTCTCATATTTATTGCTTCATAATATGGGTTTAGGTTTTAGAGTTTAGGGAACAAAAAAAAATGAAATATTATTTCATGATATGATTATTTTTAATGTGTATTTTTTGTTTTAAATCAGAAAAAAAAAATTACATTTTTCACATTATGAAATGTGATCGGTAATTTTTTTTAAAGGCATTAATTAGATTAAAAGAACAAATCAAATAAGAAGGTTTAAAAAGCATAAGATTTTGCAACAACAGACACAAACAAACCCATAAAAACCAAAGAAAACGTGGCCTAAACAAACAAAAAACTCGAAGCAAACAAGCAAGCAACGTCAAGAGGAACCACTCTTACATCCCCAACTCGATCAAGAAGCAGACAAGTCAATCCCAAAGCCGAAAAAGAACAACACCCCAACACATATACAATTGTGCTACACGAACCAAGTAAAAGCTGGTTGGGATTACTGAGATTGCAGCACCAGTCCAACCACGAGACCTTGAAATTCTTGCACCTGTTGGGGACCCAGATAAAAGATAACAACTTGGTTACCATCATAAATGTTCTATCTTATAATTGTTGATGCTTTTATATTTTTCTTACGTACTCAATCTAATTTATGTTCTTAAAATTGCATTTGACAACGGTCTTTTATTTTTATTTCATTTATTTATGTATTTTAGTCTAAATCAGAATATAAGAAATTGCATTTCGTAAGCAGTTATACGTATTTTATGTATACAACATGACGAAGGATCGTGTGAAAAAGAGAGTTAAAATGAAAAACGTAATAATGAATTTGGACCGTTGATCACCTTTAATCACAAACTCACTCATGAATCACACTTTACACGTGGATTGATCCGGTGCATCTCATCCCAATGTGCATCCAAGGTTGATGATCTCTTCTTACGCTTTTCACTTAACTTTTATTCTGATTTGTTGATAAACAGAAAAACCAATAGTAAATTTTCTTTGGTTTATAAGTGTAAGATGTACTGATTTATTCATTCACCTATCTCTCAAAATATGAAAGTTTGTTGAATTTCTCTCGATTTTAGTAAGTTTAAGGCTTTGTTTATTTTTTATAAAAAAACTTTTATCAGCCTCTTATGTTTGATTCCTTAAGAGGCAAGACCATTCAGACTGTTTATTTTTTTCAATTTTCCAGAGGCACTAATGTCTTATTTTCTTCTTATCTAATAAGAGGTAAACTAACCTCTTATTTGACTCTTATTGTTCTTCAAATCCTCAACAACGACGTTTCCCGATCGATTAACCTTAATCGATCATCCTTACCAAAACCGGTATATGTTTCTAACTTTTTTCCTAATAAAACAACCTTTTTGTGTTAGTCTACGAAAACACATGATGTATTGAATAAATCTGTTTTTTAGAAACTAAAATGCTACAAAATAAAATGATATTTAAGTTTTACTGACTTGAAATCTCGATATTAATTAGATAAAAACACATATTTTTATTTATAAATTATATTATAATCATGAAACACCAAAATTAAGACATCGTTTTTATTTTGTCTAATTTAGATTTTTTTTTTAAATTAAAAAAGAATAGCTCTAAATATTGTGATTTGTCAACATCATTTGGTTAGTACAATTCAACTTCAATATGAATGTGTTTTTGCTTTTCTTGGTGCAATCCATGTGCCACTATTTTGGTACACCAAAACTTAATCCAGAAATGCTCCAAACTCCAAAATAAAAAAAAATCGAAACTGATTTAAATTATTTTGGTATTTTATTCGGGAATGATAGTAACAAATAATAAAATAAGAATGAATTTTCATTTTTCGGTTTAATCTGAAATGAAAATATAAGATTTTGTAGAAATAGGCCTATTATATTATATAAAATAAAACAGTTTTTTAATTTTGAATCATGTAGTAAACGGAGTACAAATTTGGATTTGAGAATATAAATATAAAACAACATTCATTACTAGAAAACCGACTATTTCCGGAGAAAAAATTCGTTGGAAAAAATACTGTCGGATTCCCTGTGGACATTAAGAAAGTCCACTTCCATCGACTTCCACCAGAAATCCGCTGGAAATATGCCACTATTTATATTCCGGCATTATTTTCGGTGGATTATACAAAATAAATATTTAGGAAATTATTAACTCTAATTACAATAAAATACACGTAGATTTCCGACGGATTTTTGATTAAATTTTTATAAGATCATTGTCGCCGGTAATCCGTCGAAAAATAATTAAAGATTAAAATTTGTTATTTTAAATTACCGGCATATTTCCGATGCACACTTAATTTAATTTTTTAAATTTTATTAATAATTTTTTAATTAATTAAGATTTTTTACATAAACTCAAAAAAAAGGCGGCCATTTTCCGCAAGGAAAAAAATAATTGGCGCCTTATTTTTCAACGGCCAAATCAATCAAAAAAGATGATCAGTTTGGTAGTAATTTGTTTCAAGTTTAGAAGGAATTTTTCTTAGGATTGTTTTAGTTTTGAACGAGTTGGAACCAAAAACCAATAAAATCTTGAGAAACCATTTCTTTTAAATACTTAAAAACTGAAACCGAATAAATCATAAGTGAGCCTTATTTAGGTGATGTTTGGGATTGTTTATAAGAACAATTTATTGACTTATTCCGGTGTGACACCGGTAATAAGTATTTTTGAGTGTTTGGATAAACAACTTATACCGGTGCCAAACCGGTAATAAAGAGTTTTTAAAAAAATTAAACCCTTTTGACTTATAATAAGTTGATAAGTGTTTTTTGTAAAAAAATATATAAATTATTTAAATAAACAATCTTAAACACCCCCTTTTTTTCTTCGTTTTGTTGGTTTGTCTATCTTTAATAATATCATAAAAATTAACAATTATTAAAATAAACAATTAAAAAATCAACCTTTTTCAATATTATAAAACTACATGATTTAATAATTACTCAACCTTATCTTTGGTTTTATTTCATCATACATTTTTTTAATTTATTTAATATTAACAACTCTTTCTAGTGGATTAAAAATGATGCTGGACCCTTTAATTGATTTATAAAACAAATTAACTGTTTTTATGGGTTTTTACTTAAAAAACCGACTAATTTCATCAACCTAATTCAAATAAATTCATCTTGATATGACTCGATATATAGTTGATATAAAATTAGATTAAGTTATATCTGTTTGGTTGATATTGAGTTGGAATAATTTGAACCCAACCCAATCTAACCCGATTAACTCGGTGTCTTTCTATAATATGGATTTAATACGAGTATAAAATTCTTGGTTAATATATGTACTTTGAACCAACCTGTAATTAGTTATATTCAAAATTATATTACAATTTCAACTGTAATGTTACTTTCTTATTTGCATGAACTTTCCACTATTTTTTGAGTTTGTTAGCCTTTTTTTTATATGTTCTCATTTTGATTTTACTTCGTTTAAACAATTTAATTACATTGTAAAAATGATGTAACAAAGTTTAAACTCGATCAGCCTAACCAACTTAACTCAATCGCACTATTTGAGTTGGATTAAGTTCAGATATTTCAAACCACAAACATTGGGTTGAGTTATTCAAATGCCTCAACCTAGTCAACCCAACTCATGTGCAATCCTAAGTACGGTTTGTTAAACCCAACTTCTTCGATATGCTAGAAAAACGGATTTAGAAAATCCCTACCCAAAAAATGAACAAGCCCGAACAACGAACAAAATAATCTGGATAAGCCGGTCTGAATAGTTTATTTTTTATAATTAATTACATTTGATATATTGTTAATAATTTTTTTATTTTTATTATTAAATAACTTTAGAAACTCATTCGGTTGCCTTTGGAATGAACTCCCGGTACCAATTAGTTGTGATTAAATTTTAATTAAAAAAATTCTCAAAAATAAATCGGTACGATACCATCATGGTACATAACTTTAAACACCATGTAGTTGGTACGATACTATCAACCAATAACAACCGATACCAATTAAATTGGTAGTGTCGATATATGAATTGGTTGGTTTGTCTTGATACAAAGTTGACAGCTATAATATCATTTACTTTTTAAATATATATGATAAGTGATATGTCTACGATCTTGATATTAAAATATTATACAATGAAATATCTACTCTATTAAATAACTCGAACCAATGACACTGCGATGAGCCAAACCCTTTTCCATAAAGCCAAAATGATGTGATTTAACACCATGATCACTTCATTATCATGTACGTTGAAATTTTGCAATTTGGTTTCTAGAATATAATTCCAAAAGTAAATTACAAAATTTATCAGATTACGTTTCTTTTTTATCAACGAGCCGTTGCACCAATCTGATTTTATTTTTTGTATTTATCGATTGAAACAGTCAATATATTATCTATACTATATTATAATGCATTTGGCTAAAACTCTTAAAAACTCTTAAACTCTTAAAACTCTTAAACCCGTTCAT
>NC_037538.1:6512452-6541159 GCF_001531365.2 Cynara cardunculus var. scolymus | reverse complement strand
TTTTATGATATCGTCAAACATATATTTTATTCAAAAATAAAAACATCATCGCTTTCTCAAAATCACATAAAGCCATATTATAACATCGACTGAGATAAATAATAAAATGAAATATTAAAAACACGATGTATCTCGCTGCATTGCGCGAGTACGCTTCTAGTATCAAAATATTACGTCATTTTCTTGGACTTTCAACCAACCAATGAAAATCCAGGTTTCTTACTTTCTCAGATAAATTATATCGTTAACTTATATTTATTATACAGATTCAAAATATCTTGTTTGGTGATAAATAATCAACTTTGCAGATGACAAATATTACTTTAACTTAGATTCACCGACATTATTTGAATTAAATCGTTATTTAGTAAATAAATAACATTTAATGATTATGGAATTTATGTTGAGTTTTTTGCACATAGTTGTTATATATGCATAAATGTTTGTTATGAGTAAGCTCCTTGTGACAGTGATTCTTTATTTGAAGCCGAAAAGGGACGGTGATTATTTATTTGAATGCGAAAAGGTTCAAGTTGAGTTGACTTGTCAACATTTTTTAAACATGATAAATAGTCAATGTCATGTGATTGTAAAAACTATGTTATTAAAATAATAATGTATTTTTGATAATAAATCAAATTAAAATGTTGTGAACATTCAGATACCATTTTGGTGACTTTCTACCCATTCAACTTATATGACTCGCATAATTTTAACTGTTTTTTTTAATCGACATGTTAGATATAAATGATACTGCAAGTCGACAATTTTCTAAGTAAACGAATTAAAGTTTCTATATTAACACCACTTCTACGATACTTGGAAAAACTGAAAACATAAAACAATAATTAATGAGAAAAATAACCCTAAAAAGTGTTCCGACAATAAATATTTACAAACCAGTATTATTTCTTCCCTACTATGCACATAAAACTATCAAGATTGCTTGAAATTAATATAAAAAATACCAGTGAAAACAATCCCACATGTCACATTCAATACACGTTTGACTATATTGCAAAAAAAGGTCACAGGTAATATAAATTTCAATATCTTAACTATAAGAAAGGGATGTTGAAGGTTCAACTATGGTTAAAAAAAACTCAAACCAAACCATTTGATTAAGCCCAAATCAAATCAGATCGAATAAATTTATACTGTAATTTTCATATAAGGTTTAAAAAGGTAAGAAACAAGGTTGATGTTGATTCTTTAAACCCAATATAGTTCAAAACAGTCTGACGCGTACCACAATTGAAAAAATGTGAGATGATTTTGCTTAAATATAAGATAGGTCATGGGTTCGATCCCAACCCCTCTTCCCGCTAGCTTCAACCGTTGAGTGAGCCATAGAATGCTCCCTCACATTGCTATCCATGAAGACATTCATATAAGAGCGATTGAAGTTGTCAGCAATCAACTCTGTCCATGTATAAATTTGAAACAAATATAAAGTGTCAAAATGGTGCGAAACAAATATACATACAACCTTTAAATGATTATCTTGAAACCCCTTATGAGTCTTGCACATGTGTACACACACAGCAAATATTTTAGAAGTATTTATAATCTCATAATTGCTTTTAGTTTCAGTACATTTTGAAAATTAACGTATGATAAAAAAACTGTATTTAAATGTAGACCAATTTTATGAAAGTTAAAATCAGTTATAGTCAAAACAAATGTAAAATGAGGTAGTTGGTAACATATGTGATAAAGGGAAATGGGAACATATATAAGAAATGGTTTCTCACTCCAAATCTGTCATGTTATCTTAGAAGGGTGCACTTGGTAGTTTGTACACATGCAAGACTATAACCGGACTCGACGAGACTGGACAAGACTAGACAGAAAAAGTGAGATGGATGGGTGAAAGAACTGTGCAATAATTTACTGTTTTAATTTGACATGAGTGGTTTTAGTAATTTACCAATACTGTGTAATATATCTGAAATAGGTTAAAGAATGTATTTTTATCCAACTCATTTTTATTTTGTCCCAATATAGACTAATAATTGATACATATCGCACCAAACGTAAAATGATAAATTTTTGGTCTGTCATATATCATCTTGTTATTCGTATCAAATGCTCAAAGATTGGGTCGGTTTGAAGGTAAACTTTGCAAGTAGGGGTTTGTAAGACACTGAATGGTCCGAAATCCGAACCCGAACAAGGTGTTTATGTAAATCTTGAATGCCCTGAAATTTGAAAATCCGAAACCCGAGTTTTGGGGGAATAATTGGGTTGGGATATGTATGATTTGTGGCCACCCGACCGGTCCGAATGTATATGTATTTTAAATATGATATAATATATTTATTTATCTAATTATCTTTTTAACATCTTAAATCCTAGTCAGTCGTGCTTTTTTCTATTGTCTAAACCTACTATCGGTTTCAACAATCATCTTAATCGACTGAATGCATCACCAAAATCGATTGAATATATATAAGCTATACCCGAACCCGATCATCTCGAACACGAAGTAATTCAAAATCTAAAACCCAAAATTCGAGGCTTGGTTAATGGTTTCCATGTTTAGATCGGATTTTTGGTTTAGCCATCCGAACCTACCCGACCCGTCTGATGCACACACCTGCAACTGCAAGGGTCGATATTGGAATTGGGCCTAGCCCAGGTTGTGATTTGGGTCCATTTTAATTCGGGTTGAAATATGTCCAAATAGTCAAGAGTCTAATTAGTCAAAATAAGTCAAAGAGATTCGTAAAAACCTAAAGCCGTTAAACCCTAGTAACCCAAAAACCTCCACCGAAACAATCGCACAGAGCACCAGAAGAGGGAACCAGCCAAACGAATCGGAATGGTGAAGTCGTACCTCCGGTATGAGCCGGCGGCGGCGTTCGGAGTGATTGCGTCAGTGGAGTCTAACATCGCATACGACACCTCCGGTAAATATCTACTAGCTCCGGCACTCGAAAAGGTCGGCGTTTGGCATGTCCGTCAAGGCGTCTGCTCCAAAACTCTTACCCCGTCTACGGAATCACGCGGGCCTTCTCTCGCCGTTACCTCAATTGCGGCCGTTCCTTCTTCACCTCTGGTGCTTGCTCTCTCTATATTATTAAAATTTGTACCCGAATGTATAAATTACCATTACGAGAATATGCTGCTTCATCTGTTTGAAAACATAGACTTTGGTAAATTGTTGCTTATGGAGAATAGTTTCATAACTGTATTAAGAATTCTAAATGTTCGGGTTTAAAGGAACCGCCCTTTGACTTACTGTGTGGAATGGACTACCAGTTGATAAAAAAATTGCCAATCAAACTCTCCGAGTATCAGGAAATAAGTTGCATCTCCTGTCTGCAAATGAACTTAATGTGGTGAGGTATAGTTAGCTGATGTGCACCTGTTAAATGGGTATCATAATTCGTAGGATTAGTTGTAATCAAGAGATATTTTGCAAAAAATATGATGTATAGTTTTTTGTGTTGTGAAAGCAAAGTGAATGTAAATTTGATTGGATGGAATATGATTGCAAGAGGTGAGGAGACTTTTGTTTTATCTGGCAATGGAGTCATTCTTTCTATGAAAAACAATCAAGTGAGATTTCTCTTCCTGTCTGTCACAGGTAGCTAGTGGGCATGCCGATGGAAGTATAAGAATTTGGAATTGTGAGAAGGGAAGCTGTGAGACCACGTTGAATGGGCACAAAGGGGCTACGACAGTCCTTAGGTTTAACAAGACAGGATCATTACTTGTATCTGGAAGCAAGGACAATGACATTGTTTTATGGGATGTTATTGGTGAAGTCGGACTTTTCCGTCTCCGTGGTCACCGTGATCAGGTTATTCTTTGTAAATACTGTCAAAGTATTTCCCAACTAATCTTTATGATTCTTTTTCAGTCTGTAATCTAAGTATATGATGTTGCATGGATTTCTTTTCGGGTTGCAGGTTACTGATCTTGCCTTCTTGGATTCTGGTAAAAAACTTGTTAGTGCCTCCAAAGACAAGTTTTTAAGGGTTTGGGATCTTGATACCCAACATTGTACTCAAATAATTGGTGGCCATCACAGTGAAGTTTGGTCCATAGATGTTGATCCTGAGCAGAACTATCTGGTCACTGGATCAGCTGATTCAGAGCTCCGATTTTACACTATTAAGCATGAAATTGTAGATGGTCAATCTGTATCAAAAACTAGTAAAACTAATGCTGAGACTAAAGACTCCAGTGCTGAAAGTAAATGGGAAGTTTTGAAACCTTTTGGTGAAGTTCAACGGCAGAGCAAAGATCGTGTTGCAACAGTCAGATTTAACAAGTCCGGTAACCTTCTTGCCTGTCAAGTTGCAGGGAAGACGGTGGAGATATATCGTGTACTGGATGACGCTGAATCGAAGCGTAAAGCAAAAAGGAGAATTAGTCGTAAGAAGGAGAAGAAATCTTCTAAAATAGTTGATGCCACTGACATTGGAAATGCAGATCATGAAATGAAAGATGAAGGAAACCTACCCATGGTTACAGTCACTGATGTATTTAAGCTTTTGCAGACTGTACGAGCTAACAAGAAGATCTGCTCTATCTCATTCTCCCCCATCACTTCCAAGAATTCACTAGCTACATTAGCATTATCATTGAACAATAATTTGGTGGAGATTTATTCAATAGAGAGCAGTTCAACTACAAAAACCAGTGCTATTGAGCTTCAAGGTCATCGTTCTGATGTAAGAAGTGTTACACTTAGCTCAGACAGCACACTTCTTATGTCAACCAGTCACAATTCTGTGAAGATCTGGAACCCAAGTACTGGTTCTTGTCTTCGCACTATTGATTCAGGATATGGATTGTGTAGTTTGTTTGTTCCCGGTAACAAGTATGCCCTCATTGGTACAAAAGAAGGGAATCTTGAAATTATTGATGTGCGGAGTGGTACTTCTGTTGAAGTAGTGAAAGCTCATACTGGCTCTGTGCAATCAATCGTCCCCACACCAGATGGTGGTGGCTTTGTCACTGGGAGTACGGATCATGATGTTAAGTTTTGGGAGTATGAAACCACTAAAAATCCTGGTCAGGTGTGTATATAATTTCTTTAACGTATTTGTAAATTCTTTTATATTTTTTCAACTTGTCTCTCTTCATGATTATTTTATTTTCAGATGGATTTGTTTTGACTTTCTTAGTGTTTGCTGCTATGCTTTTCTCTTATAAGCCACTCATCCAATATGCATTTATTAAGCTTCTTTCTCCATAGATATTCATACGATTGAGTCGTCGGGTTTCCGAAATAGTTGAGAGAGATCAGGAACTAAGTCCCCTGAATGACTGCTCAATGACAGAGGAATAGATTACTTTTTGCTTTTTGGCTATTTTTAATAAATATAGCAGGTTTTACTTTCATGTGACGTTGTATGGTCAAGTAAGTATTGATTTTGAACATGCAATCTTTTGTGCTTTTCATAACCAACTCACCTGTATAGTGCTTTCATATTAGGGTCCATGTCCATGTTAGTTTGGAAACTTACTCTTTTGTTTTCTCTCTATGATTATAAAACTATGCTGTTAATTGTGGCGCTATAGCGCTGCAATATCGGATATCGGACCTGTGCAAAATATCGGTGGTCAAATAGCGGTGTAAATAGCGCTGCTGCTAATATCGGCTCAATTTACCGCAGTTTGACCGATATTTAGGGTCAAATTGCGGTCCGCAATAGCGCTATGTAGTTTGGTTGTTTTTGGGCTTTATTTTTGAGACTTTGACTTGGGCAGTTGGGTTTTTTTATTTTGATTTGGGCTATGTTTTAATTTTAATTCGTTAACATAACCGTATAACAATTAACAATAACTTTCTTTCTATCATCAACCCAAGTTCCAACTTGGAAGGAAGTCGTAGGTTTTTCGACGTTCGACAGCTTCTTCCGCTCTTGGAAGGAAGTCGCTTATGAACACTTTTCCTACTCCAACTGTATTCTACTACACACACATACATAACAGCTTTGAAGCTGTTTTGTGTGGACTTACATTTGCTGCACAATGGATCCAATCATTTAGTGTCTTGGTTTTTTGGGTTGTCAGGATTCGGTGCAGCTAACAGTGTCTAATATGCGGAACTTATCAATGAACGACGATGTTATAGTGGTTGCTGTAAGCCCTGACGGGAAGCATATTGCAGCCGCTCTATTGGATTGTACTGTCAAGGTCAGGTTTGCTTCTTTGACATTCTTATGTCTGTTTTGAAATATGGTTATTTGCTTATTTATATGTTCACCTTTTTTTTGTTTGTCTTAGTGCAAAGTAGGGTGTTAATTGGATACTCATACTTGGTGTACTCTGATTCATAATTTCTTGTGTTTGAAATCATTTTGATATATTGATGCTTTAATGTACTTTCAAAGTTTTTATTCAAATCCACATGCAAGTTTCAGAGGAACACTTTTTGATAAACTCAACGGTGTACGTACTTGTGGTTAGATCTGCATCATACTTTGTTCTCTGCTTGTAGATCATATTATTTACGTATTAGTTGCTAAATATTACATTAAAAACTTTCAGGTTTTCTACATGGACACTCTTAAATTTTTCCTTACATTGTATGGTCACAAGCTGCCGGTATTGTGTATGGATATGTCATCTGATGGGGATCTTGTTGTGACTGGATCTGCGGATAAAAACTTGAAAATTTGGGGTTTGGACTTCGGTGACTGTCACAAGTCTATATTTGCTCATGCTGATAGGTACGTTTTTGTTATGGAATATTTTCTCATCCCAAAACTCAAAATTTTCAGCAATTTTAGTATGAATTTATTTTTGTTTGCAGTGTTACAGCAGTGAAATTTGTTCGTAACACCCACTACATGTTCAGTGTTGGGAAAGATCGTCTGGTAAAATACTGGGATGCTGATAAATTTGAGTTGCTCCTAACTCTAGAAGGCCATCATGCTGAAGTTTGGTGTGTCTCTATCAGTCATCGTGGTGATTTTCTTGTGACAGGGTCTCATGATAGATCAATTAGACGTTGGGACCGTACGGAGGAACCGTTTTTTCTTGAGGTACATACGTTTTTTTAGCTGGCTTATTCCTTCGTCTACTGTAAGTCAGGTTGGGATTTGCAACTAGATAATGTTACTGTATCTGAATGTATCGCAGGAAGAGAAAGAGAAGAGATTGGAAGAGATGTTTGAGGCTGACCTTGACAACACGTTAGAAAACAGATATCTGCCTCAACAAGAACTTCCAGAGGAGGGTGCTGTAGCTGTAGCAGGAAAGAAGACTCAAGAAACTCTCTCAGCCAGTGACTCAATTATTGAAGCACTAGACATTGCAGGGGAAGAACTGAAACGATTGGCTGAACATGAGGTCTGTATTTTGCTATGTAACACCATTTGTGTTTAGAATATCATTTATATATTTCAGTGCGCATGAAATAAATCAAATGCTGGTCACATACTTATTTCACCAAGCTTTATGTGGCCTCATACTTATTTCACCAAGCTTTATGTGGCCTTAGTGATAACAAATTAGGCCTGCATCAAGTAGGCCTAAAAGACACACAAAGTAACTAAAAGGGAACTGTTTGCCGTTACCTTAGGCGAACCTTTAAATTTTCGGAGAATGCTTTCTAGGAGAACCTCTTGGCGTTGGAATTGCGCCTGCACAACGTATCCAGACTCGAGAACTGATGTCATGACACTAGGCTACCGCTATATGATATTGAGGGAAAACTGAACTCTCGTGCCAAACATTATATGGTTTTTATCTTTCTAAATAGTGTAGCTACTCTCTAAAATGTAGTGCATGCTGTTGCAGGAAGATGGAAAAATAACCATGCTCTTTTTATCATCTGTTTAAGCTGTTCTAAGATGTGCAGTCAAAGCAGATATCTGTTATATATTTGGATAAACATCACTTATCTTCCTTGTGATTGAGCTTATGAAAGTTGAAGGTATTTCATGATGTCTTCATCTGCGTTATGTACATGTAAGGTGGGTGTAATGGGACACTTTACCTTAAGGTCCTTAACAAGGAATAGAGCACATGATTTTTGACTTCCTCTTTCTGCTACACTTACATATTCTGGATGCTTAGCTTGTGCTCTGAGAAATGTTTAGATTTCCCAGTTTGTCACATAGCAAGTATAACTTCTTAATATTTGCTAAGGAGTTTGTGAAAAAAGAATCTTGTATCCAAAATTAGGGGCTAGCCTTTTTAATTGCATCTACATTTGGAATAATTTCACAAGCCTGTCATATACTTTCTAGCGTCAAATTGCCTAGTCATCAGCTGGAGTTTTGAGAAGTTCTTTGGAATATAAAGATTTTAGATCATTCCAGGATAACTCTGTTTACGCTTTCAACTACGTTACAACTTGGCTTATTTCATTGTAATGCATTTAATTACTTGATGTTTTGCAAATCTCAGGAGGAAACGAGAAGGGGAAAGGGTGCAGAGTTTCGGCCCAATATTATTATGCTTGGGCTCTCTCTGTCTGATTATATTCTTCGTGCAGTCTCAAAAGTTCATACCAATGACCTAGAGCAGACATTACTTGTAAGTGAACTATTTAGTGGTATATACAAATCAATATTGCTCTGTGTTCTACATATGGAAGCTTCAGTTTTATGTTGATAAGAAATAAGGGATTCTATGTGTGCATTATATAAATTTGTGAATTATGATGATCTAGAGCATAAATAATAAAGCACATGAAGCTATCATCTAGAACACATTGGGCAGCCAGGCAGGCTAAAACTGAACCCAAAAGAAGTTTTGAACCTGTGGAATGGTGGAACCCGATAACATATGTGAATAGGCGAGTTCCATGGGGATCTGGGATATGTTTGGCATCTTCGTATACTCCAGGACATGACAACTTTTTCCTTGCCTGGGACTACGATATGCAAAAATGCATTATCAATGAAAAGAGAAGAAGCTGTGGTAAGCATAGATAGGAAGAATGTATCAATGAGTTAAAAAGCTATTTTTTGAAAGGCAGCAGTTATAAATGAAGTTGGTTATTTTTGGTCTTCAACATTTGCTCTACAAATCTGGTTTCCTTTGAAGCAAAGTGGCAAAGATGTTAGTTTCTACAGTTTTCATACATCCACATGCAATTATGTTTTTTCATGTATTGTAGGACAATGGTATGATATTTTTTAGACTGTCCATACTTGTATGCTACGACTTTTGCCTGATTTATCCGACATGTCATTAGTAGTTTGTTATACTCTAGTATGGAGCATGTATGTGATCATACTTACAATTTGGCTCATGTTTACATTGTTGGAAGGTCTTAAAAGTTAAACCTCCAATTGAAGTGCAATTATTTTACAAATGATAGTCCTTTTCATTTCGGAGTCCCATGAATGGTTATATCTTATCCTTGCAGGCTCTACCCTTCTCAGACGCATTGAAGCTCTTATCATACTTAAAAGATTGGTCCTTGAATCCAGATAAGGTCAGACTTTGTTCTTTGGAAGGCATCCCAAACTGTTAGAATGTTTATGCGAGTCTCTTGTGTTTGAATTTGTTAAAAGACTTAAATGTAGCATTTATATATGAACCTAAAAGATGACCCACCTTTAACTTATTCTCACACCAGTCGTCAACCTCACTGTGTTTTCTTATTATGTTTAAGACTTAACAGTTTTGTTGGTATTTATCATTGCAAATATAACTCACTTCAGAAGCCACGTTCAAGTTGACACAAAATGTTTCACAGTTGCTTTTCTGAACATCACTTCTGATCAACGTATTTCAAGTTACATGCTAATATGCTATCATCGTCCTTTTTGACTGTTGTTGTTACTTTAAATCAACCTGCAGGTTGAGCTGGTTTGCAGGATAGCCACAGTGTTGTTGCAACTGCATCATAATCAGCTAGTTGCTACCACAAGTACCAGGCCTCTTTTGGCTCTTCTCAGAAACATACTTCATGCTAGAGTTAAGGTACAAGAAACCAAAATTCTGATGAAATGGAACTCTTGTTTTATTGCCCAATTTTAAGCATGATTTTTTGTTTCTTGACCTTTATATGTATTAATCTTGAGTTGGATGTATCTAAGAAGCAGGGGTGTCCACCCCTTGTAAAGATGCTTTGCTAGGGCTTTGGGTCAGGGGAGGGTGTGGTTTAGGCAATGTTTGACAACCACAATCCTTATCTTTTGAGCTTATCGAAAAATCCCCGTTTAATGACGACTTGAAACGCTACTTCAAGTAGCGTTCCTATAAGCTTCAAGTCTTTTTCCACTTTTTCTAATTTTGCCAGCTATAATTATGCAATTAATAGTTCATCATGTCCTTTTAGGTTATTTTACATTGTCATCTTGCATATCAACTATCTAGCTTATCGACTAACTTTTCCAAAAATGATTGGTTTATATCAATTAACTTATTAGCCAACAACTGGTTTTTCAGCTAATTATTTTGATCTTATTTTTGATAAAATTTGAGATGAAAATCAACAATTTGTTCATAAATTAAGGTTAAAATTCCAAAGTGCGATTTATGGTTTTTTGGGATCATTGAACTCTGGTATCCCTAAATTAGGATATGAATGAAATTTGAATCCTTTTCAGGAATGCAAGGATACTCTTGGATTCAATCTGGCAGCCATGGATCATGTCAAGGTCTGTTTCTTTGCCCAAAACAATGTGGGAAATTATGTTTAACTTATCAGTTGATCCAAAATTGTAAACTATTGTAATTCCAGCAATTGATGGCTTCAAAATCTGATGCACCCTTCCGAGATGCAAAGAACAAATTACTAGAAATACGGTCCCAACAGTCAAAACGTGTTGAAGCAAGGGCAGACACAAAGGGCGAAAGGAGGAAGAAGAAAAAGCAAAAGCAAAAGGACGATGGACACGTGTGGTCTTGATTTGCAGCCATGGACTCACGATCAAATGGTCAATCTTCATGATCAATGCCAACATTCGTCTTCATCTTAGTCGTGGCACGTAAGCGTGACACAAATGTGTAAATTTTTATTCAATTATATTCATAATTTTGGTGATATTATTGGATTACAGAATATTATTATGTTGCTCCAAATTTTGTAGTTGGAGATGAGGTCTTGATGGTTATTTCGTGACGTAGTCTGTTAACAGGATGCTTTCTATAACCATGCATAAAAGCTTGGCTATTTGTGCAATACGGATAAAAATGTCCCATTAAGACGTCAGCTTTTTATTTAATTCATGGTCACATTTTTTTGGATTGTGTTAGGGGCCGTTTACCAAATACTTACCCAGTAAGTGTTTACGGGTAAAATTTAACATTATTGTTTACTTACCGGATAAGATTTATAGTCTAACAAAACGACATGTAATAATTTACCCAGTAAGTATTTACCGTGGTAAAAGCCTTCACTTACGAGGTAAGACTTTTGATCCTTGTCTCGCTCTTGGTCGTGATCATTTTCATTTGGTGAGGTAATGCGACTTGGTAAGCGTTTACTAGATAAACGTTTTGTAAATGCCATATGATTATGTGATTGATGAGACGTGAGAATTTAGGTTAAGAGATTTTGATTGGTGCAGTGAACCTTTTTTTTAAGGTTAAAATATACAATATATTTTGTTTTTAAATTAAAATCAAAGGAAGTTGGTGGCCAAATTTGAAGTTATCAGTTTATGTAAAAAATATTGAGTGAGAAAACAAATTGTTTTAATACTACAAATTGTTGTTATTATTAATATTAAATGGGTACTCGTACAATGAAACGAGATACATCTTGATTTTAATGTTTCGTTTTATTTATTTCTTTGTCTCAGCCGATGTTATAATATAGTTTTATGTGGTTTTGAAAAAACGATAATGTTTTTATTTTTGAATAAAATATAAATATGAAGATATCATAAAAAATTGAAAAAAAATATTTGTATTAGTATCAAACTAACTATTTAAAATTTCTCTTTTTTTGTATTTCTTTAATTCATTTTTTTTGTTTAACAATATAATTTTTTATAAAGATAATAATTAAATATTTTGTTAGAAGTCAATCACTTACCTTATTGTATTTTAGATTTTTTATATTTAAAATGAGATATTTATTCTCTATTTAATTATGTTTATCTGCAATTAGTTACATGAATTCAAACATGAAGTTTTAATAAGGTGTACTTACGCACAATTTACTTGGAATCTTGAATTTTACGTAATATGCATCAATAAACAGTACTTCATGCATGAAAAATGATTTTTAAGAGTTTTTGTCAAATGTTTTATAATATAATATAGATTATGAAAATATGTGATATTATGTTAGATTATATTTCAAAAAAAAATCTTTCAAAATAATCGTAGAGTAATAAACATAGACTCTGATATCATGTGAGAATATGTGGAATCTATTTTGATTGCTTTTTAAAATAATTATTTAGAAGATAAATCAGGTTCTAAATAATAAATATTGAGAAGAAATGATCAAAGTCTAGTTAATGTAAGATTTTGACAAATAATTATGTATGACCTAATATAATTGTTTTAGAGTTGTAATTGAACCCAATGCGGGAAGTGGGATGATTTTCAGACATTGGCCGTCACAAGAAGCAACCAACTAGTTCTAATACCAACGGCAATGAAAAATGAGTATACTTTTGTCTCGTTAAAGCTTTACGTTTTCAGAAGACTTATTTACGATAACAAGTATTTATAATCGACAACAACATATAACCTTTACGTTTTTTTTTAATCATAACAAGTGTTTATGTACGTTTCCATGTTTACGTTTTCGCACTTTTTTTTTTTTCCCTCTAGTTACTAAGATGTTTGACGAATACGAAAATTTGACAAGTGTTTCACATTTAATATTTGTCCTATTAATATATAAATATGTTTCTATATACATTTTCTATTTTATCGATTTTAACCCTGATATATTTTTCTACTTTAAATAAACCATGTTTCTCCTGCACAATCAAACAAAGCAAAATAAAAAATGTTAAAAACAAGTAGCAATTTTTCTCACTTGGCACCTACAAACACCATAAAAGCGAATAACGAACACGTCTACGACTCTCTCAAACTTCTTAACATGTTTAATCTACGTATCTTTCCATATTTGATATGTTTTCACACTACTCATATGCCGTTTTTAGAAATATTAATCGAGCTATCATTAACCTCCACTCACATTCAAAAAATTGAACCGTAATACTGCCAATATACCAATCACTTAAATCATTTATTACTTTCACCACCACCTTCGTTCATTCGTTAACCATAACTGTGATGATGCTTCGAAGATTAAACGGAAGAATCGACATCCAAAAAAAACGTCATGATGAATTTGAAGAACATACAACCAAGTCAACTGAAAAAGATCTACATGATGTTACTATACTAAGAAATATAATAATCGTAATATAACTTTATATAATATAATATTACAAGACACACTGAATTACCTTAACAAAATAATGTGATATGTATACTATCAAATTCTTGAATCATGAAGGAGGGTTCGTACCGAGTCTGGATAAGACAGATATTTTATAAACTACAAAGACAAAAAAAAGAAGTAAAAAATAAAAAAGAATGATTTGGGTTCCATAATGAAGATTGGGAATATTGCATTTGATGATTGCACAGAAAAGAATTTTGTGTAGAATCTTGTGCGAAGGAGGGTCAGAGTGATCTCCAATGCGACCCATTCAAGATTCCCTAATCCAATTTTTGCGTTGTCAATTGGTACATATGTACATGCTTCTTCACAAATAACCATCAAACTCTACATAGGGTTTCATTTCTCTATCTGTGTCTCTCTCGCTGTCGCAACTTTGTGCTACAAATGGCAATGGAGGTGAAAGTGTATTGCAGAAGGAGAAAGAGGGAAAAAACCCAGCAAATTGATCACATACCCAAGTGTTTTCAGCTTCCTAGAAGCGTTTCTGCATCCAAACCTCGGACTGATTTCTCTCTTCCCATCTGCTCCTCCAAAGGTGTTGTTCAACTGTTGCTTTTTTTTTTCTCTCCAAAATTTGACCTTGTCTATAGGAATTTGTGACTTGTGATTTGATATATGGAGTATTTGTTTTGATTTATGTATGAATTGGCTTAATCGATCAGTGCAAACCTTGCAAAAGGTTTGTGGTATTTCTGCCTATTTGTTAGGATTAGGGTTTTTTGAATCTGTTTAGATATCTTTGTTAATGCTTATATGAAATTGAACCGGTTGCAATTTAAGTTTTGCTTATGAATTACTATCTCTTCACTAAAATTTGTGAACTTTAGGTAGTTTGCATGATTGTTAGTTTTTTAGGGCAAAATTGATGAAAAAAGCCACCTGAAGGTTCCTTCGGTTGATTGGTAGGGCCTTGGTACTCAACCTCCCCTCTTGCTCTATATAAAGAGGCTACTTCCGTGACTTGAACATGAAATTTTGGTCAAATAGGGCTATAGGAGTAACCTTACTAGTTTCCCCAATGGCCACCCATTAGAGCAGACTCGATGCTTGTGATAAACAATGTATGTTGATCTATATATGAATGTTGAATCAATTGGAGTTTCTAGTTTATGATTGATCTGATGATGATAAAGACATGAAAGAAGACTCTAAAAAAGGGCATGGGCATTTTATCTGCTTATATCAAGTATTATTGGATGAAAATGTAGATGATTTTGTTTCGTATCTGTTCATTACTCTTATTGGTACTTCATTTGAAATATATTATTTAGTTTTGTGAACTCTGCCGTTGTTGTTATCCCAAGAACTTGTCTTTTGAAAGGCAGAGATGGAGATAACCCTTGAAGGTTTGAGGTGTTGGTGTTATGAACTCCTTTTTTCTAATTATAGAGATCAAACAAAATTATTTGTGAGGATACCGCAAGAAAATTAGATGTGGACCCTAAGTTCAGAATCAAGTTCGCCACAAATTTCAAGGATAAACAATAGCAGTATGGGATTTGTGCTTAGCTTGGATGGTATCCGATAAGTTGGTAACCTCTAAGATGATAATACCTTGAATGTGTGGATTCTCCCTTCCTCTTTTGCCTTTTTCAAGAAACTAATACGCTGAAGAAAGTTAATTATATAGTGGAAGAAGAAGAAAATAAAAAAAAGCCAATAGAACACAGTAGTAGGGATAGGGCGGGAAGGAGATGTTGAATGACCAAATGAGAGGGGGAGATTGCTGAGAGAAAATCGAGGAGCCAAAGAATCTATTGGAGAAGGAAAAAAAAGATAGAGGTTGGAGGAACAACTAGAAGTAAGAAAAAGATCAAAAAAGGAAAAAAAATCGACGTCGAATAATTTAGAGAAGATGGGCTATTACAAGTGATGCTTCCCCAAGTAACAGTACCATTATTAATACCTACCACTGCAAAGGATCGAGTAATGAAGATCACTTTAGGGATTTCCCCCCCTTACATCAGGTAGTCTTGACCTACAAACATCTTAAATGTGTTATGAGGTATTTAATTGCTGTGAAAAAAAAGCCCCATACGATTGTCAAAGTTGAATGTCTTATGATCTTAATGAAAGGTGTAAGCTTTTTGGCCAACTACAAGATGCCATTATCACCCCTGAACTCGTGTTGGTCGCTTTGAATCTTTGAGCCACATCACATTTTGAAGTTTCTTATTGAGAAAGAAGGGTAGTGTTGGGAGGGCATGGAGACAAAATCTTGTGAGGATCTATATAAAAGTAAATAGTACCATATTGGTAAGTTCTAAGTTATTGATATTTGGGAAAGCATTTTCTATGCCTAGTTAAAATCTACTTTCGAAATCTAGAAGCTTATATATTACTCGCATCATCCTAGAAAAAGCAAAATTTTATAATTTTCTTCTTTCTTCCAAAAAGAGTCCTAGTTCAGAGTTTAAGATTGAGATAGATTTGATGTTGCAGGTTTAACCTTCTTTTTTCAGAGATTGGTAAATAGTTATTTTTTATTTTCTTTAATCATGCGAACTTGCCCAAAACTATCTTCGAGTTCCTTCCAGAATTTAAATTGATCTCTACTTGGATTTATGATTCCATATATGAATTAATTTGCGACATCTAATGCTTATGTAAACCGACAGTAAACAACCGTAACTTTGCTTCCATAACTTTGTTTCAGAATATGCTAAAAGTAATATTAAGAAGGTCAAAATCTGCAAAATGAATAAACAGATGATTTTTGTTTATTATAACAACATAAGTTACCAAAATTGTGCAAGCTTCGTGTTGTGCCATATCTTTCTTGCCAATTTTGAACCCTCTTGGAACTCAGTGATGCCGGTGCTTCTCTTTATTGTATTTCTTTCTTGATAAAGTTGCTTTTTCTTACCCAAGTAGTTATTGTACGTTATAGTCACGTCCCCGCAGGTATAAGGACCAATGGAAGAAAGTATGGGATCTTATCTAGCCATTTTGTGTATTTGGTTGCTTTTCATCTATTGGGGCTTTTCAGTTTTGGTGGGTGGGTGTTCATTTATTACTTTGGCAACTTGTGTTTCCACATCCGCTAAAGGAGGATGGTGGGTGTTAACCTAATTTGATTTTAATAAAGTGTTCTCTGTTGCTGTTAGTTATTCTTTGTATAAAATAGTCTAACTTACGAGAGATATGTTGGGATTAATATATATCAGAGTCATGTTTCCGTAATTTTACATTTAGTCATGTATTTTGTTTCTTGTTTTGGTTACAGTAGCTGTTCATTTAGAAAGCGATGTATTAGAAAGGATGTATAGCTGATGATTTTTTTTTATTTATGCTTGTGGTATGTATGCTGGCCATATTAGGGGGAGGTTGTATCTTGACAGAAGACTTTCTAAAACTCTTGTTTTATCTTCCATTTACTGTTCTCTTTATGCATCTTCTGCTCTTTTATGTAACAGACAGAGAACTGGAGCTGCGCATCAGCAAAGAGATCCAATCAAGTGTCATTGTGGAGAGTTCGGATATGTCAAATGACAAAATAAGGCATACTGATGACCTGTCTTCTACTAGATCCACTGAGCCTGAAAGTAGAAGGCAAGAAACGCTGACGAATGGCATGGAACTAACAGTCACAGATAAATCGTTCGGGAAAAATGCACAAATTCAACCTTGCAGTAACAGGTTTAGCGCATTCATGTTTGTATCATGCTGTTCTGTTTTTGCATATAGAACATAAGAACAGTTTTCTTATAGCAATCACCTTATTAGTGGACGTGGGTGGGACTGTCAATTCCATGCTCATGTCTATGTTGCTGTAAGCACAAATGTTGCTTTAGCCTCCTTCTCCGGTTGCATTTGATGCTATATTTTCTGTCTTTTGGGTGCTTTTGATGCTCGGGACAGGACAAAACAAAAACTTCTTGTCCTCCCATGTTTCGTGTGACAATAGACTGGGACAAGACAGGGATCTAGCGTGACAAAAATGTTCTTTTTTGTCCCACCAAAATAGGTAGAAGAAAAATAAGGGAGATGGAACAAGATGGGTAAATTACTAAACTGCCCATGTCAAATTAAAGCGCTGAAACCTTCCACAATTCTTTTACCCGCCTACTTCACTCTTGCCCTGTTGCCCATCCTGTCCCGTCCTGTCCTGCCTTTTATGTGGATGATTAACGCCATTCACCCATATCCATCTACTAATCTCAAGGATATTATGCTTTGCTTAAGTGTGCCAAAGAACTTGTTATGGAATTTTCTTATTCATATAGAGATGTATTTTTACTTCTCTCTGGTATTCTTGTATTTATGATTTCTCAACTACTGTTTTTGTTTTCTATTTTTTGTGTGAAAATAGAAATGGTGAAGATAGAGATGATACTGCTACGGTATTGGAGTTCACTCCTAATAGATCACTACTGACGGAAAACAGTGAAATATGTGCAACTCCTGGAAGTGTTGTCTGGGCTAAAACAGGACAATGTTGGTGGCCTGCAGAAGTAAGTAACGAGATATGCATAAATTTTCTTTCACTGTGTGGAACCTTGTACAGGCCAATTTTTTTCCCCATTGCAATATTTTGAAACACTCTACTTGAAATCACCTTTTTTTTTGTTAAGTTTTATACATGACATAAATGTATAGCATTTGGCATGGAAAATATTGCTATGCCATCTCTTAGGTTGGATTTATCTCAAATTCCGTTAAAAAATATGACCTATTTATCCCTCTTCCTCTCTAGGAAACTAGTGAAGGATGTATACTTCTTTTACAATATACTTAACTAGCATCATCTTCATCAAAAGAATGTGATTGTTGTGGACACAAAACATTCAGTTGAAAATATCAACCAAATTTGCCTGATGTAGAAGGAATGAAGAAAGCTGCATGAGTAGATATAGAACCTATAGATAGGTCGGGAAATCCAACCAATCTTGCTTCAGTGCTTGTACATCTGAAGTCGGAACCTTTGGAACATCCTGCCACCCCAGGTTGCAAAAAGCCGACTTTGAGGTTTCAAAACTTATCCTCAATATGAGCTCTTAGGATGTATAAGTTTACCCCTTGAGGAGTAGATTGGTGCATGTCGTTTGTTTCAAGTGGTGTTGGTTTGTGTCAATCTGCCGGTTGGCAATCACAATCTTATTCAGAGTTGGAATTAAGGAAATTCTTTTGCAGGGCCTTCCTCTTTTTGTACTTGCAAAGCGCAAACATTAATAACCTATTTCTCAATTTACGTTCCATGCAAAAGGGGTGTATCACAATGATTGCTTCATATTTTAACGTATTTTGCAATCTACAATGATTGCTTATACTTTCTGTCTATCCCTGAGGCAATGTGGAAAATCATCGACATGTTTTCTCAGAGCATCCCGCTGAGATGTGATACCTGCGGCCAGTAGCTTGGAAGATCTTCCTTGCAAGCAAATTTTTATCATGGGTTATAAGAATTCAAGCTTTTGCAGGAAAGAAACTGTTGTTTACCTGATAGAAAGGAATCAATTATTAGCAGCTATGTGAGTTACAATCATTTCATTTCATGATACTCTGAGTTTGACGGATAACTTGCCTAATCAGGCCAAGTAAATGGAGTTTGCATTATCTAGGGTTGTGTGTGCATGAATCTGACTATATGTGAAGTGTTATTTCTCTATGGACATCCTTGGTTTTCCGATAATTTTTTAATAATCCCACCCTCACTTATGATATTTACATATACATATCAAAGCATGAATAATAAACATGCATAAGCTCATAAATATAATAACACAGATACACACAAACATACATATACATGCACACAGCTTGTGTGCATGGAGAACAACTTTAGGAAGTGTCTTCAATGATCTCTTTTTTGCATCTTGTTTCCAGATTTTGGGAGAGAGATCAAGTAAATCTCAATCTAGCACTGTTGGCTTTAAAAGGCATCTTTTAGTGCAGTACTTTGGTAAGAATGGCAGGTAATGGATACTCAATATATATATTCTTTTACTTTTTTGTGTATGTAAAGATTCTTTAAGATCTGTTCCTGTTTAATTATATAATCTAAAGTATCTTTGTCTCATTTTTCAGTGCTTGGGTTGATCCAGCTACAGATCTTTCGCCATTTGAGGAAGTGAGTATAAATTCTCTACTCTAGAGGCCTGCGTTAGCCCTGCTACATAAGTATTGCCATCTTCAGTCTTCTTTGTATTCATGCTTCAGCAAAGTCAGCCAGTTTGGCTTCTTGGATCATAATGGGATAGGGCCTATGCTATTGCATATATATTTAATTTATAAGCAATTTTGCCTCTTTTGCGACCTCGAAGGTCATAATTCATATTACACCTACAGTCTCTTTGCAAAATGTTGGTCTACCCTATGGGGGTAGAGGTCAGGTCTGTGTACATCTCACCCCTCCCAGACCCTGCTTTCAAGCGGGGTGTACCGGGTTTTCTCGGTTTGGTCTCTTTGCAAAATGAATTTTCTCCCCAACCAAGGCCATGGTGCACCCTGATCGCCCAAATCTTGCCCAGTTTATATGTCATCCAATGGTAGAAATGAAGCACTCTGATTCCAATCACTCGTTACCTTATTGTTTAGAAGGGGTGGTAGGTGCCCAAAGTCTTTGCAATTGTCCACATCAATTATGTTTAACTACTTCATTCCCCACAAATATGCAATCATTTTCATTTACTCATTGAGCACATATAAGTTTGTTGCTCCAATTGTGAACTCCTAAGATTCGTTATGAAGATTCTCTTATTGTATGTGTAGTGTTTCGAAGAAAGGAGTTGTAACCAGGCCAAAGAGTTTCAAATTGCTTTGAAACAAGTAATGAGAACCTTGCCTGATACTTTAATTTGGTTTTATCCTTTTCACGATTATTTAATTCCTGGAAACTTAAAGTTGCCATATCCTTTTCAATTTTGTTGTGATTGCAGGCATTGCACTATAAGGAGCATCCTAGATCATGTAAGGAGTCATCTGGTTCTCTTGATGGACATGATCATTTAAATCACCATGACCAGTTACCTGGTATGTACTAGTGAATTATAGAGATCGTTGTAGGATATTATCGAAAATGACTTGTGATATATCTATGGCATGCTTGCATATATCTCATCAAAGCCATTTTATGATAGAATCTAATTGTGTGTAGTAAACCACAAGGGTGGTGCCTGATTGGTTTGAACTTGGGCTCCAAAGGTCAAAACTGCCTGGAGGTCCCAGGTTAAAATCCAAGGAGGAATAAAAATCCCCTTGTAGCTACGGAGGTTCAAATGCGGTGACTCCGGGCTACCCACAAAGCAGGTGGTCGCCCTGGGATTAGTCGACTCGTATAGCGGGTTGGATATCTAGGTTAATAAAAAAAATTGTGTGTAGTAAACATTGCCTTCCCAGTTATTCTGGTCTAACTATCAAGTCCTGATTTACGATGTCATCATAAAGAGAAGTAAAAACAAAGCATGACATGGCTCATATGATTCTCATAAGAATTCTACTTTTCAAGAACTCTTGACGTTCTATCCAAGATGAGATTTAAGGAACCCATGAGCCATTTTTCAAATGCTAGGTTAGTGAACCAATGACAAAGTATTAGGCATGCATAAAAAACTGAATTTAAAGCAATGTTTGTTAGATATGGAGCCTTGGCAAAGCCATCTTGAGTGAATTTGAAGCAACTTCTATTATTGATTTATTTCTAGTAGGCATAGAGCCTGAATTAGGCTGTAAACAGGTCTGCTATAGTTAACATGACAATTTTTGTTATCTTATCCGTTTATTTTCTGATTTTCTTCTTGTAATAGGGGGAGTCTTCCTTGTGTGAATGTACTACAAAAAAACCAAACCAAAAGAGGTGAGATGTATGTAGACCTTTACTCTCAAAGAGTAGTGTGGTTGTTTCCGTGAAGACCTTTGGCTTGTGAGAAATATGCGAAATAGGTAAGAGTGTTTCCCCAAAGAAATAAAGCAAAAAGTGAGGGGAAAAAGAACCTGAAACAAGAAATAATATAACACGAAAATCGAGTTAGAAATAAACAACATATAAGCAAAAGTGGGTACAAGCATTGTTCTAAAAATCGTTTAAGGACTGAACCTTGAGGCGAGGCGGCACAAAAACGTTCTTGAGGGGGCACCTCTTACTGCGTTGATGAGTCATACGCCTTGTATACCTGAGGCGGTGAGGCAGCATAGAGGCATATGCCTCCAGTTTTGCTAACTGTATCTTTGTTTATCTTTTTTAAACATTCACATATTTATTCAATAGAAGACCAAAGTCAAATCGTAAAGTAGCTTATAACAAAACAATGGCTTCGTCTTCTCTCTCTCAATAGTGAATCACGAATCACGTTCTCCTCACATGATTGACCTTGTTTCTCTCTCCCTACTCATGCTTCTCAAAGCCCATCTTCTATACTTGTTGGCTGCATTCCGAAGCTTGTGGTTGTTGCGTAAAAAGCTGTAATTGCTGCATTCCAACTGTTATGTATAGATATTAGTTTTCTTTTTTTTTCTTTAAACTTGCTTGTAGTATATATATATATGTATATATATATATATAATTAACTGTCTAGTATGTATTTTTTGTGTATATATAAGTATATTTTGTTATTACAGTCCAACTTAATACATTAATGGGTATATTCTTTATTTTTTGTGCATGTATATAAGTATATTCTGTGAGTAGTAGTTGTGTACGTATACAAGTATATTCTGTAATTTTTATATATATTTGACTCTAAATAATTTTTTGGATGTATATAAGTATATTCTGTAACTTTTATATATATAGTAGTGGTATGTATATTTTTGTGTACGTATATTTTTGTATAACAGTAAGTATATTCTTAGGATATATTATTGTATATTTATTGGTTAGTATATCTCTAAGTTGCTTTATTTTTTCTTGTGTTTGCCTTTTTAAGCCGAAACGATGAATAGCACCGGACCAAAAATGGGATCACGAAAGGATCCTTCGTGGAAGTATGGTGTAGAAATTGAAGTGTCAGGAGAAGGTGGGAAAAAAGGTTACAAGTATATTCGATGCAACTTTTGTAGCAAGGTCATTAAAGGGGGAGTGAAGAGAATGAAAGAGCATCTTGCATGCACACATAAGGATGTTGCGCCATGTCCAAACGTACCCTCAGAAGTAAAAAATGAGATTAACCAATACTTGAAGAACTTCCAAAATACAAAATTTGCTTATCAACGTAATTTTGAGGAGACGATAGAGAGTGGAGCCTACTTTGTCGGTGGTCGTGGCGATAGTGTAAGTGGAATTTTGTTGGAGGACATTAATTCTTGTCCTAGTGGTAGTGATAGAGGAGTTAAAGGACCGATAGATAGGTCTGTGGAGAACAAGGGAGACGATACTAATGCTAAAGAGATGCCAACAAGTGCCAAGGAGCATCGTAATCAAGTTTGTTCGGATATTGGGCGATTCTTCTTTGAGAATGGGATTCCAATCAATTGTGCAACAAGCCCATCATATTTCAACATGTTGCGTTCGGTTGGAAATTATGGACGAGGATTGAAAGCACCGACGATGCATGAGATGAGTAATTGGATCTTAAAGAAAGAGGTAAAGACAACATCCGAGATTGTTGATGAAATAAAAGCAACATGGAACAAGACTGGGGTTTCTTTGTTATTGGATGGTTGGTCAGGCATGAGAAATAGAAGCCTAATCAATTGTTTAGTCAACAATCAATATGGAACTGTCTTCTTGAGAACCATTGATGCATCTGATTATGTGAAAGATGCACAAAAGTTATTCGAATTGATTGATGGTGTTATAGAAGAGATTGGAGAAAATATTGTGATCCAAGTTGTTACTGATAATACAAGTGTGTATAAAGCGGCTGGAAATTTGTTGATGGAGAAGAGGAAGAGTTTGTATTGGACTCCTTGTGCGGCTCGTTCTATAGATTTGATGCTTGAGAAAATCGGAGAATTGCCACAACAGAAGAATGCTTTGCTTAAAGCGAAAAAAGTAAGCAATCTCATCCATAATCATCGATGGCTATTGAGTTTAACAAAAAAGTTTACAAAGAAAGATCTTCTCCGACCAACTGCTAGAAAATTCACTACATCTTTTTTGACTCTTGAAAACATGTATAAGTTGAAACAACCATTACAAATGATGTTTGCTTCAAATGAATGGGATAGTTGTGCATGGGCAAAGAAACCTGAAGGGAAGGCGGTGAAGAAGATTGTAATGGATGAACGCACGTTTTGGCCTAGTGTGGTCTATTCCATTAAAACCACAAATCCCCTTGTGCATGTTTTGAGGCTAGTTGATGGTGAGACTCCTGCAATGGGGTTTATTTACGGGGCTATGGATGAGGCAAAAGAGAAGATAGCCAAGAACTTGGATGGAGATGTGTCTTCTTACAAGGAGATTTGGGATATAATTGATACAAAGTGGGAGTGTCAGTTGCATCACGACTTGCATGCAACTGCATATTACTTGAATCCACGATTTAGATGGAGTCCCAATGTTTCAGAGCATGTAGAGATTAAATATGGATTGTACCGTTGCATGGAGAGACTCATCAATGATGACACGATGTTTACAAAGATTGATAACCAACTTAATGTATACACACGCAAACAAGGATTGTTTGGATTCCGAAATGCTTTGTCAAGTTACCAATCACGTCCACCTGGTAAATACTCGAACTTTCATCTCTTTTTTCATTATATAATATAAGTAAAATAAAGTATTCACTAGTTTATTTTCTTTTGCCATTAATATATATATAGTTATATGGTGGGATAACTTTGGAGATGAGACGCCGGAGCTAAAAGCATTTGCAATAAGGATTCTTGGTCTTACTTGTTCGATAGCAGTGTGTGAACGTAATTGGAATAAGTTCAATCAAATGCACACAAAAAGAAGAAATTGCCTAAGCATGGACAAGATGAATAGCTTGTTGTACATTATGTACAACAAAAAGTTGAAGCATAGATTTTTGAAGAAACAGTCATTAAAAGAGGAAGATGATCCTTTGATTATTGATGAGGTGTCTTCAGATGATGAGTGGATTGCAAACCCAAATGATGAAGAAGATGTCAATAGCGAAGTTGTATCAATTGAAGCTGGAAATGGAGTTGAGGATGCATGCCCAAGTTCATCATCAAGAAAGAGGAAAGGTAATCAAATGAATTTGGAAGACGAAGATGATAGCGATTACATGATGGTGGAGCTATGAAATTTGATCATATTTTTTGAACTTAAGACTTGTGGAATCAATGAATTTACATGTTTATGACTTATAGTAATTTTATAACTTTAATAGTTTGATATTGGATTATGTTTTGCATGTAATGAATTATAATGTTATTCATTTTCTGCCTTGGGCGTATGCCTCGTCTCGTGTTTCCATACTTTAAAACCTTGCTTACAAGAAAACCTAGCCAACTTAAGAAACTGCACCCCTACCCTAACATAGGACCTACCTCAATCTAACTCTCCGACTCCCATCTATGCTAGCTACAAAACCCCACCCCTAGTCTGATACCCTAATCTTGCTTCTCCAAAAGATGCCTATCAGAGGTCAATCTCCTTGGAATTGCCTAAGGTTGTCATGTCTAACCTCAACTGCTCATCCCATGTCCTCCTCGACCTACCCCTTCTCCTTGCCACCTCAACCGTCACAAGTTCTACCATCTCATCAGGGATGTCAACTGTTTCCTATGAACATTTCCAAACCACCATAATCTTCCCTCTCTCAACTTATCAGTGATGTGTGCAACTCCCAACGCGGCTCAAAAAACCTTGTTTGGTATCCTGTCAGACTAAGTCCGGCAATAGGTCCATTTACATCTGCAAGTTCCAGCTTCCTCTCATGGGTCGTCTTGGTTTCCCAACATTCCGACCCATGAAACATAGCTGGTATACCCTGTGAATGTGCTACCAATCTTCGAATTAGGCAGGTTGTTGACCCATAACACTACTGGTTATACATATCTTGTTTTCTGCAATTATTATCATGTGTAAATACTGATCGTACCAATTTCCTTTTAACCTGCCTGGTACATGTTTTGTTCAATCTGATAGTTTGGTTTTCCTTAAAGATGTACTTTTTGTATGTATTGTGTTATATTACATATACTTTTCTAGTTAAACATATGTTATTTACTTCTTGTTTGCTATATATTATAACTAAAACCAAACCAAACCACACCAAACCGACCCAATATATTTCATGTTCTATTTCCTTCCATTTTACGATGTTGATGTCATTAAGTGATCATATTGTTTCCAAACATCATATATTAACTATTCCATTTTGTGCACATTCAGAAAGGGAAAACTCGTCAAGTTCAAGCCGAGCAGGAACTGACTGCACAGGAAGAGTGAGGAGCAAGCGTGAAAGAAAACGGAAAGTCCATTTTGATGTAAGTTAATGGGCTGCTCCATATATTGTTTTTCTTCTAGATCTCTCAGTTTAAGGTTTGCATATGTCCTACCCCTAGAGCCTACCTCTGTCAGGGACTTACTGGGCTAGTTTGGTTCTATTTGGTTTTCTAGATCTTTCGGTATAAATCCAGTTGGCCATTTTTTATGGTTATGCAGGAGGTGAGCTGTCCATTATATACATCGAGGAAAGTTCGTCGATTCAAAATCATGCGGTCTCTTGGACTTGCTGCGCCAGTCGGATCTCCCTTCAACACCCCATGAGTTCCAAGATCCGACCGCCAACAATTACGACCGATCCTTTCCAAACTCAAGCGTTTAGTTCCTTAAGTCGAGAATAGGAATAAGCTTCTTATCTGAGTTATGATGAAAACAAGTATAGAAAACGTGGAGTATGTATAGTTCTGCATTTCTACTCCACCAATTTGAGTGAAAGAACCCATATTGAAGATGAGATGATGAATTCATATAGGAAATTAGGCTGAAACTGTTTATAATCTATATATATGAGGAATCAGAATTTGGTGCTTCCCCAATGTGTTCAAAGGAACATAATGACATTGATTGAAGCATGGTTATATGCCAATATGTAGTTTTATAGTTTGTATTGAGTATTGACTCGGAGTGTTGTTTACTTGTGGTTTAATGGTATGAAAAGCTTATTTTTCTGGCATGAATCCACGTGATCGGTCTCAACGGTCCTGTCAAATTTTGTCAGCTTTTGTATTTTTGATGGACCCTTTTGCATAAAAAATGTTTCATAGGTTAGATATGTAAAGAACCTCTCAACTCTCCCCCTCTTAATGATTAAGCTAGTTTATTCCTAAAATATCCTTTGCCCCATTCATTATATAAAAAAAAAAGCAATCCATATGGGTGGTTTAATCTATATAGGTCTTAATTAGAAGAAAAGAAGTGAACAACCCACGTTTTGTTAGCAATGTTTCAAAATCCCGGTGGTTTACGGATATGTAAAGTTAGCTAACAAACGGGTTATATGGTCGAATGTAGTTGGACTACTATTAAACAGTCGTGTTTAAAAATGGATCTGATTTTTTTTTTCAAGTGGTGGCATTGTAGCACATAGTGAAACAAAATGGCGGTAGGATCATAAGTTTTTTTTTCCTACCAAGATAAAACGATTTAAGATTGGATCTTTTCTGGAACAAATATTCTCCGAGGCTTGAACTTTTTTCGGTTTGATCGAGTTTTAAGGTTTGAGCCCAAACTTCTTGTGACGAGGCTTTAGATTTAGACTTTTTTATATATCTTTAAGGGTCAATATTATATGACATTGTCTTGGTTCATGGTTTTAGATCGGTTTTTAATCAAAGAAAAAATTAAAGGACTTTTTTCCTTTATAAACAATTTATGATAATAATAAAGAATAATTTCTAATAAAAAATAGTCAAGTTTAGTTAATTATATAGAAGTATTAGAACAAATAAATTAGTTTTCAATATTGATTAAGAAAAACAAATAAATAATCTAAAACTCAAATGTAAATCTTAATTGGATAAGTTCTTGAAGAAGTAGGGTTTAAATCAAACTAGCACAATAAGTTATAAATTCGTAAGAATCTGTTAAAATTTGTATGATTTTTTCTTCATTAAATGCCATAATTTTAAGATATATATATATATATATATATACATATATTTGTTTCATAATGTAATAGTTTTACATTGTAAAGCTTATCCCGTGTATTTTTCGTTTCACCCAAAAAAAAGTTTCACATTAATTTTTTTTTCAGTATATGTACACAGACCTATATGAAATAATAGCTAAAATCTTGACCTTTCGATATGTCTAATCATATATGATTATAAACATTTTGTTAGAAGGTGAGGAGTTTCAATATCATATATTATTACACTCCTTTTGACGTGTTTAATCATATATGATTAAGTGTCTATATGTTGTCAATGCAAGATGTTTTTAATCATATATGATTAGGCTTGTGTATCATGTGCGTAGTCATATATGATATTGAAACTTCTCGCATTCTTGCAAAATGATTAGCTTCTCGTTTGAACTTGTCCCATTTAAGTTATATTGTAAGTAATGATACGAAATGCTAATTAACAATTAATGTTGTGGGTATTCATTATTGAATTAACATCAAGAATTTAAGAAAACTTAAATCTAACATCAGATAAGGTTCAACTAAAAAGTCTAACTTAAACTTAACCTCATTTACTGTTAACTTCTTTAATCTTTATGGATAATCTCAAATTACTATTAACCTTTGATTCAGTTAATAATCAATCCATTTACGTAAAACAAAATACTTTACATCTATATTAATTTCATCAATTATTAATTTCCACCCATCCAAAACTATTCAGTAATTTAATATGTTTTATGTTTTTTATGCATGTCTATGCATATGTGTATCATACAAATAATTTGTATGCATATACACATATCGTATAGTGAATAATTATTAGAATGTTTCTCAATTTCTATTTTTTATGGTATTCTTTTAAACCCAACTGGGTCGTTTGGTTAAGAAATTTGATAAAATTGGAATGACAAATTCTCTTGACCAAATTCGAGTTCATTTGTTTGGTTCATTTTTAGAAATGAATGGAATCCTTCAAATTCCATTGAATTCCACAAATTAATGAATTCATCATTCTTTGGTCTAATGAAAGAAATTGAATTTCATCACCACCCACCACGACCATGCTACCATTGTTCGTCATGCACCACCCCTAACCCTTGGACTCCCCCCCCCCCCCCCCCCCCCCCCCGAGGTCACTCCTACGCATCCCTACTACGGCCATGCTACTACGTTATTTTCACATCCCTAACCTAACCCCCATCACACCATTATTGTTGCTGTTACAAATGCCACTCAACCCAACCATACCTTAACCCACTAGGCCACCACTAACCACCAGGCCACTACTATCGCTGTCATACCCCACCCTCCATCCCACCACTGTCGTCATCGCAACTACCACCCCGCCACCAATCC
>NC_037538.1:6449225-6512398 GCF_001531365.2 Cynara cardunculus var. scolymus | reverse complement strand
CCCCTAACCTAACCTAACCTAACCCCCACACCACTATTGTAGCTTTCACAACCGCCACTCATTCGCACCCAACCCACCACTAAACACCATGCCACTATTTTGTCATCATACCCACCCACTCTCAGGGCCCAGCCACCCGAACACTATCCCACCACTATCATCGTCACAGCTACCACCTTGCCACCAACCCCTACCCATCCTACTGTCCCACCCCACCTTATCCTACCACTGTAGTAGTCACAACTACCACCCTCCCACCCACTGCCCGCACTCTAGCCCCACCCCCACCGTCTCACCCCACCTTGCCTGCCCTTTACAACCCCCCACCTATGGAGCAGGGGTGGGGAAAGAGTGGTGGGGCAAGGTTTTGGTAGGGGTGAGGCGGGGTGATAGTTGTGGCGACGACAGTAATGACATTTTTTGGATTAACCTAGATATCCAACCCGCCATGCGAGCTGACTAATCACAGGGTGACCACCTGCTTTGCAGATAGCCCGGAGTCACTGCATTTGAACCTCCATGGCCACAAAGAGATTTTTATTCTTCTTTGGATTTGTGCCTGGGACATTCTGGTACTTTTGATAGTTGGAGCCAAACTCAAACCAATCAGGCATCACCCTTGTGGTTGACAATAGTGACATTGTGGTTGGTAGGGCGTGGGCGGGGGGCGATGGGTGTGATGGTCCAAACAAAGACGATTGTTCCAATTATTTCGAGAGATTTCATTCCAATTTCGACCAACCAAACGTTTAATCAATTTTCATTCCAATTTCCTCAAAGTCAAATTCCTATGATGGATTCCAATTCCATCAAATTCTATTTTATGAACCAAACACCCCCAAGGGGTTGAAAATCTTATAAAAATACTCAATACCATGACAAATAAAACATTAGAAATTGAGGCAATAAAATTAAAAACACAATTTGTTAAATACATTTTGATTGTAATATTCTAAGCGGCTGATTGTTTGTCTTTTAATAATTACATTAAGAGACAACATTTGAATCGTTAACAAGTGAATATTATTTGACAAAAAAAAATATATTTTTTAATGATTTTAAAAACTTCTGAATGGTTTTGTATCTTAAACTTTCCTTAAACATTCGGCACCTAATTTCATGCAAGACAATTATATTTGATTTTGCATTATTAAAAAATTAGCCGCCTCGCAATTATACACCACGCGCTGTCATCATAATCGTGTTCGTCCTTCGTTTGCCCCTTCTCACTTCTTGCGATCTATTTCTCTGTATTTTCTTTTTCTTTTTCTTTTTCTTCTTCTTTGGTTTTTTGATTCAATGCAGTAATGGCATCAAGTTCTGGAAACTCCCTTCCTGCTCCTGGTACTTCCCTAATTCTTCGATCTTTTTGATCGTCTAAATCTGGATTTTCATCTGATGTTTTTATCTTCGATTCTCAGAGGCGATTCAGGTTCTGGTTTCATCGCTCGCTGATGAATCCCCAATGGTTAAGCAAGCATCCATGGCCTCCCTTAAATCCCTCGCTCCTCTGTAAGTGTATGTGTATACGTATATTTATCCATCACTCTTAATTGAATTGGTGAATCGAAATTGGAATTAATTGCAGGAACCCACTTCTAATTCTTGATTGCTGCTTAACGGTATCTCGAGGCGGCCGTCGGGTATTTATGTTCTTATTACATAACACTCTCTGCGTTTCACAATTCGAATGTAATTTCAAAAGTTATTCACTGATAAGAGTTCTATTTCGCGTGTTACCTTCTTTTCAAAATAGGGCTGTGATTTTTCGCAGCAAAATGAGCGTCACTATTACTCACGTGACACATAATTTTCTCGGGTTATCCCTCACTATAGAATATTTTCATGAGTCCAACGAATTTTGCAAAGTGGATTCTAGTTGTGGAAAGGAAGGAGTACTGCATACCTTGCACACGTAATGACAAAGACTGTTTGAACTTCTTTTCATATTATTGGCAGAGGTTTGGGAATATTGCTGGTGTATTTCAAGTAATGTCGATTGCAATTGGTGCCCTGGAAGAAGGGGAAGTGGACACTTCTTATATGGCAAAGCTTGCCAAACTTGCTACTGCTGAGATCATTTCGTCAAAGGTAAGTTATGGATTGTATCTTTTTGGCATTGTTTCTCTATAATTAAGTAGCAAAGTTAGTAACATAACGCTTTTATATAATGAGTGGCACTCAAGTGCCCAGCATACTCAGACTACATAGCTTGCATTGTATTTATGCTTGTTGCTTAAACAACGTGATCCACCCTCTGGGTAGTATAGCATTCTCAAGATTACGTTGCAGAAGCAGTGTAGTGTGTTCCTCCTGTAGGCATTTTGTAAGGACGTTGTAGGGCCTTGGTTTTAGTGCGAGACTGAGAATCTGATGGTAAAGTAGAGTTTCTTGATTTTAAAATGTTGGGAAACAAATGGAATGGCATAGTAAGTACATGGAAAAAATCACTGCCAAATCTCTCTAAGCGCCTATAGATGAAATGCAAACACAAGTCCGGAATTAGCTTATTATTCTAAAAATTCTCCATCCAGGAAATCAGAAATTTACAAGACAAATATCAAGAGCTTTTTCTAAGTCCATGCGAATACCCTATAATCAAAAGTTCTTTTCCAACGAAGTCCCTAGAACACAAAATTAACTGTTGGTAAGGCAGTTCTTAATTCCTTGGATTTAGTTAAGACAAGATTTACTATTTTTGGTAGTATAACATTTCATTTGGCTGTGGGTAAGTAGGGAGGACTAATGCATATGTATATATCTCCAATCTTTATGAAAACATACTCCCGGGTGTTTAGCAGTATATAGGAAAGTCATTGCAAAGTCAACTTGGAACCTGATCTAGCTTTTACTACAAGGTAAAAGAGGAAACAAGTGGAAGTAGTGTAGCAAACCTAGAATTAGTGAGGAAGATAGTATACAAGCTCGTTGATCTTGCCATCCAGAGTGATGATCTCATGCAGCCTATGCTAGCGATACTAACTACTTCTTCTAGGCACGTGGAATGGAATATGGACTTTTGGAGATCTTTGCACTTAGCATGTCCCTCCCTCCAATTAGACACCCTCAAGAACTCAGATCTGCCAATAACTTCCCAACAGCCTCTCCATCAATGCCTCAGGTGAATAGGCAAACCATTGACAGTAGATTTTGAAATGCAAAAGTTGATAGGAACCTGATTAATAGACGTGTTTGCTTGCAATGTTACTTTAGGGGTTGTTTTTTCTATAAAGAAAGACTGCTTTTTCCCTTTAGCTATATACCTACCAACTATTATATTGCTGAGGTTGCTTACCTCCTACTAGACATCTGGAACAGTTTTAGAATAAACATCTTGTCCCTCCCTCGCCTCATGTTACTGCTTGTAAACTTTAGTGTGTAAAACTAAGGAATTTTAACCGATTAAATTGGTTATGAGCAGTGGGGAACCCATGGATTTGTAAGCGTGTGCTTGTAATTCCATCTACTTTATTTGCTTTCAATCTGTGGCAAATTGTTTTCAAGTTACCATACAGATTCGTATTTTTACAAAGTTCATGTATATTCTCAGAAAAGTTGTCTCTCCTGCTGAGACTGCATGGGTATTATGGGTTCTCATGTGGTTTTGTTTTCGAGCACCCATCTCAGTCTTTTTGAAGTAGTATGGAAGTTTTTTTTTGCTTAACCGTGGGTGTCTCAGTCAGCTTGCAGTTGCATGCACCTCTACTAATCCTATGGGGTCCTGAAGATAACAGCTAGGAAACTAGTGGCCTTGAGGAGAATCGAACTAACAACCTATGGGCAGGAGCCCGAGGGCCTAGTGTTTATTTTGCAAGTTGAGCTAGCCCTCGAACTAGTATGGACTTTCAGACTCAATCAGATTGAACCCGCCTTTTTTATGTTATGTTAGCTAGTTTTTTCTCTCACAGATTCCTGCATATCAATTTATCTTTTTATATGCCTTGTAGGAAATAAAAGCAGATTGGCAAAGGGCTGCTTCGTCTTTACTTGTTGCAATTGGTTCTCATTTACCAGACCTGGTAAGTTCATATGCTCTTTTTATCGATAAGGGTGAAACTTCTTAATCTGTGCGTAATGTACATTGGTATATGAGATGTTATCTACAGTATTCCATTAACCAACACCGAAAAACCAAACTTTTAATGGAAGAACTGAGTTGGCTATGACTCAGATTTTGTGAAATTGGAAGTTTTTTGAAGTCCAAATTATGATTTGACATGGTTGTATTTTTTTAAAAGGAAACTCAATGGAAACAATTGGAAGACCTTTTTTTTGTGGTTTTGAGCAGCAAAAGCAAATAGGATTCGTGGATGATGACATTTTTGTTGTGTATAAACCAAATTTTAAACAAAATGTTCAATGTCGTGGTCTAGATTATGAGTTGTCATAAAGTTAAGATGCAAGCTTGTTATGGAATTCAACTGTAGCTGTTACTGATGCGTATGATACGTAACAATCTGATTGATTGGAGGATAAAGTAATTAAACACCACCAAGATCAATCAAATTGGCGAAAGTTGAAAACTATTAGTGATAAAGCAACAACACCATACTAACAGTAAACAGGAGCTGACTCCTTTTGTGTGTAGAACACTGAAACTAGCTCCACAAGCCAAGACCCATGTAGTACAACTTGGGAGTCATTATCTAGGATGGAAAGTTAAAGCAAAGATCCACCTACCAAGTAAAAATCTAAGGTTGGAACGTAATAAAGAGAAACATTAAAGAAGCATTAATGGAACTAATTACGATAAAGACTCAATAAATGGGTCAATAAAGGTTCTTCATGGGCTTATACTTTGGACTTATTATGGCCCGGATCATATTTCGTTGGGCTGCGAGAAAATTATGTTCTTTTTGAACCCATATATAGCGTGAGAATCTAAATCAGGCTCAAGGTAAGCATGACACATAATATGGGTCTGGATACTTATGCTCCTGTATCAGTTACTCTGTTAGTTGTTGATCTGTTTAGTTCCAGTGAATGGGATCAGAACTCGATGATCCTTTTACCTTCTTTGTAATTGTATAAGTTGCTTCATAGCGGCGGCTGGTTTGAGTCAATATTCAGAAACTAGTTGTAAAAGTTTGATTTGTGCTATAAGTTAGGGTACATTATTGTTCAGAAATTGGATTTTATTTTTGTTTCTGCATTTTGATTATAATTTTCATTCGCCGGTTTGGAACTGCATTTTGTGTACTGTTTATGGCTTTCATATAAGTACTTTTAGGAGCCAGGAAAAAGCACATCTGAGTCTAAAATTTGGGCTTTTTTTTGTCCTGCAGTAGCTCCATGAGTCCCCATCTATCTTTTTAAGGTATAGTCTAGTGATCACATCCAAGCGTTGTTCTAGCACTTCCGCATCACCCGGAAACCTTTAATATTATTATGATTCTTGGTGCATGTCCAAGTTGGTTTCTATCCTCGATTGAATTTTTGGGTTGTTTTCAGTTTGACTGACTGAGGGATATATGTGGTGTCATGTTGTGTTTTTTTTGTTGGAGTGTGTCTTTTCCTTTCATTTGAACGAAGGAGAAGTGATGTTTGTATATGTCAATGTGGGGTATTTGGATAGATAAGGAATGACCCTTGTTGCACTTTACGGTACTGTGAGATGTTTAGTGTCTTCCTGTTGTTTTCAGTCTATGATATTCTTTGGTTTTTGGTCAAGTGTGTTGGATGAGACTGTCACCTCACATAAAGGTACCCTTCTCTATTGTTTATGATACCACTTCACAGATTGAGACGATGGGAGTTTGTTTCTAAATTAGAAATCGATTGGTTTTCAGCTGTCAGTCGGCTATGTCAGTTGGCTAGGGGAGTGTTGGAGTTTCTTCTTTTATTAGTATGTTGGATTTTCTTTTGTTCCCTATGATTGGTTTATCTTCATATCCAATTGAAGTCAATCATGGAGGATTTTCACCTTGAGGGGGGCAAAGCTAGGAAGTATAATTATGTTTGGAATTTTGATTTGGAGTAGTAGATTGTTCCCTGGACAAGGATAATAGTTGCGGTTGCAATTGTTAGATTTCTTCTAGTTTTCATTGTAAGCCAATCAAGCGCTTTCTTATTTCAACACCATTCTATTAGGTACAAATTGCAATTTACAAAGTTTCCATTGTGGATGTCTCCTGAGAATTACAATGTTCCGTTTTGGGAAGTTTCAAGTTAACATTACCCATTTGCCCATTTCTCCATCATCACAAATCATTGATGCTATTGATTTTGGTCCACATGATTCCCCTATTATGTGCTTATTCAAGGGTGTCTTAGACGTTTGTCAAACACTTCCGTCAAACTAGTGCCTAAAATTGTTTCATTTTCCATTGGGTGATGGGAATGCTCATCTACTCAGAATCTTTAGACTAGTGTAAACTAGGTCTATGGTCGCCGAACAGTCTGAAATTGGGTGAGAGCCAAAACCTAGACCTAAACCAAAACTTAAGCATTGTTCGACTCAAATGCGCCTTGCTTACTTGAATGTAAAGAAGTGCTATGAGTGCATTCATGCCTTTTAGTCTTTAGAGACCCTGATCAATATAATTGTCAAATGGATGAATAGCGGATAACAGCTATTCGGATGAAAATCTTAAATACAACCATAATCAGGAGAATTTAAACGTACATTAATTATAGGACTGCAAATTGTATTGCAACCATCAAATGTCTGAAAGAGTGGATAACAATATGACATGTTGAATGCCAAATATACAAATTCTAAGTTCTAACATTGAAGTTCTGTATAATGGTTTAGCTTCTTGGTATGACATAATAATTTACAAAACAGGTAGATTCTGGGACTTTAACCCTCTTTCCTTAAACAAAACTAAAGAAGTTAAATAAAGGTGTAATCAGGTAGCATGTTGTTGACCTTGTGTGTGAGAGAGAGAGGAGTAGAGGGAAACGGTCAACGAGAATATCGTTATTTCTTCGTTTCTCTTTGTCCAGAAATGAATGCTTAAAATTTCAATTCTCTGATTTACTTTGCAGATGATGGAAGAACTATTTATTCACTTGTCTGCACAGAGTTCGGCTCTGCCTGCTATGGTCCAAATACTTGCAGACTTTGCTACTTCTGATGGTTAGTCTTCTGTCCAACTATCTGGCACCTAGCAAGTTTTTTTTAGGTGATTGTAATGTGAGTGCTGAAACTGAATATCTTTTGGTGCGATGAAAATTTAATTGAAGCCTTGCAGTTTACCCCAAGACTTAAAGGAGTGCTTTCTCGAGTTCTTCCCATTTTGGGGAATGTTAGAGATCAGCATCGGCCTATTTTTGCAAATGGTGCGTGAAAAGAACTTAATTATATACAAATTGCTGTCTGACACCGTTTTTTACATTATATTGTCATTTAGTGCTTTATGTAAGGCAGTCAGCATCAATGCCCTGTTAATTGTGTATGATTGCTGTGGTTTAGTCTTTAGAGAGTTTAGAAATGCATTATTATGTACAAAGCAAATGGGGTGTAGGTTGAAGCTAAACATACTGTGGTAACAATGCAGTTGGGATTTGGTAGCTTGTCAGTGCTCCATATTTTATTTGCTCAAATTAGAATGACAGATTGATAGGATATTGGCCTTTTAGTACTTGTTTCTATAATTTTCAGTGATTCAGTCAACTTTTAATTCTTTCATGTTCATATATCTCTTATTTCTAGTTTAACTTACAGTTTTATTTATGTTACTTCTTTCAGCGTTCAAGTGTTGGTGTCAAGCCTGTTGGCAGTATAGTGTGGAGTTCCCTCTTTCATCGATTCTTGATAGTGATGTCACGTGAGACACTAGTTTGCTGGCCGTTGGCTTCATATTATATACCTATTGTTTTCCTTTCTTCCTGAAACTAGTGGGATTAAGTGCAGGTCATTTCTAAATTCTGCCTTTGAGCTTTTATTGCAAAATTGGGCAACTTCACGAGATCTCAAGGTTTGCAATTATGAGTAGTTCTCTGATCTCATTGATATTGTGTTCTTGCTCATGACTTCATCAGAATAAAACAGAAAGATGTGAGTATATTTATGTAGTGTGGGTGTTTCTTCAAAGGAAGAAATTAATATTAAAATTCATATAGAACATTAAACGATTTCTTTAGTCATGGATAAAGAGCCATCAACCGAAATGCAGAGAGGGGAATGATAACTTGTCTCTCTGTCTTTAGCCAAGGCGTTTTGATCGAATTCTCTAATTGCCTTGATCGACATCTGAGTCATTTTATGATTTGGCATTAGCATTCAATCTACCAAACAAACCATTGAGTTCACCCCCTGAGCTAGTAACGTGGTTAGATTTCCTTTACACATGCCTCAAACTTCTTGAAATAAATAAAAAGAGAAGAAATATAGTGCCAATAATTCCAAGGAAATGGCCACAAGGGCAAAGCTCACAGAAATATCATCTAACATAATCACTATATACTTACATTAAAAAATTCTCGATTGACTAGGAGTCTAGAACTAGGAAACATTTCCTAATGAACAATTAAAACTAAACTAACTAAATATCTATCTACAAAACAAATTACATATTCATTTGATTACTTTCTTGATTATACTGTTCACCCAAGGCACACACATGATGATACTATAATCTTAAATCCCCTTATATTCCTCCTAGATATAATGACATATAACTCTTAATACTACAACATTATTTATTGCAAATAAGGTGTTGCAAAATTTCTTCATGCGGTTCTTGTTTTCTTCTACCTGAATCATACCAATATGAAATATATGAGGTGAGGGTAGGCCGGAATTAGCGGTTAGAAGTGGTGGAAAGGGCTATAACAAAATATTATAATGACTAAAGAGTTGGTCTTAGATAGGAGAGGACTTGCACATTTTGTGTAGACGAGTCATTTTACATGATTATCTTTTCTTCCTCCTTCCAAAAGTCCTCAATGGGAATTGTTTTAGCTTACCAACTAGTTCAGAAAAAAGTCACTGACGAAAAAATGAACAATCATCTGTTCGTTATACAAATGGAAACTGGCGTTTGTATCCATCAATTATAACTCTGTATCTAATGTTGCTGACCATGGTTTTATGATATTCATCAGCAATAAACTGGATTTATTTTATGCTCTAGCACTTCTGTACTTTCAAGCTAATATAACATCTTCTTCAGGTTCGGACATCTGCTGTTGAAGCATTGGGTCAAATGGTCGGTCTTGTTACAAGAACATTGTTGAAGGCGGCTTTACCCAAATTTGTTCCAATTATATTGGAATTGTAAGATACATGATCATTCATAATTATAATTGACTGGGATGCAACACACTTAAGACTATTGTTTTTCTCGTGCACCTATGAACTTTTCTGTCTCCACATGCGTGTTTTTTAGTATGTTATTGGACCATTTATATATAATATGTTTTGGGATAGAGTACTATTTTTCCTATTATTCAAACATGTTTTTGGATAGAGAACTAGTTTTCTTACTGTTTGAACATAGCACATTGCTTTTACATGGATGAACATTGTAAATATTAAAGAGATGAATTCATTTTTCTTTTCTGTTATGTAGGTATAGAAGGGACCAAGATATTGCGTTTTTGGCTACATGTAGCCTTCACAGTCTATTGAGTGCCTCTTTACTCTCTGAAAACGGTTCTCCTTTGCTTGATTTTGAGGTTAGTTAGACTATAATCATTTCTGATGGTCTGTCTTCAATTTTGTTAACTTTTTTACCATGTGCTTCCTCAAGCTGTATGCATGCTATAACCAATTGTAGATTGTATCTCGACGGCATATAGTTCAAATCCATATAGTAGTGTTCCATTTGGTGTGAGAAGAAAAGATGTGATTATGGGCCCCATTACTTGATGGGGAGAAATGAAAACTGGGTGCATAGATTGGACAATGAAGAATGGAGGAAATGGTTGTAAACACTTGGGATCTAATTGTTTTATGACTAAAGTTTTTATCCAAAAACATTATTTATGAAATCCATTAGTTTGTTTTCTGATGTATCCATACAAGCATTAAAGACAGTACAGTTGCTTCATTGTTTGTTGGAAATCACACCCAACTTTGACTAAAAAACCTTAACTTTAAAGGAATTGAGTAAGAATAATAATTGTCTAATTTATGCAAAGTTTACAATATGCCATATTATACATGACTATCCTAGCTTAATCCCATAATTGGGGATCCTAATGAAACCAAATTAAATCCACAATTTATGGGATCTAATAAATTAGCGAAATATCCTAACTAAATTACAAATTTCTTAACACCCACCTTCAAGCTGGTGAATAGATATTTTCCATTCCCACTTTGGATACAAAATTATTGAACGCAACTGTTTAACCTATTGGTAAATACATCTGCAAGTTGTTCTTGTATAGACACATAAGGCATGCAGATTAAACTACTCTCCAACTTCTCCTTGATAAAATGTTTACTGATCTCAATGTGCTTGGTTCAGCCATGGTGCACTTATAGTCTTATACCAGAATATGGGTTATACTTATTGCTGACGTATTTTCACAATACGGTCTCATAGGAGCATTCCACTTGATCTCTTAATCTTCTAAAATAATCTTCACCTAAAGTAGGCACACACTCCTTGAGCTATTGCCCAAAATTCCGAACTTGATGTTGCTACTACATTATGCTTTTCTACTTCTCCTAGTTACGAGGTTCCCTCCAAGAAATGTATAATATCTTTAACTTGACCTTCATCAACCAGAAGTCTACCGTAATAGGTATTCTGGGTGTGAAGTTTATGAATCCAATTTTATTTTAGTTATTTTTCCCTAATTCTTCGTTTCATATTTTGTCCACCAAAATCTTGGTTTTAATGAACAGATCCAGTTGATTGTAAATACATGCCAAGCTACCTAGTAAAACTCAGACATGCTGCCACCTTGCCTCTTACAGTTTTAGAAAATGTTGTTCCGAGTTTGAGGCATTTGTGCTTACAAACTGTTTTAGTTGGGTTCAGGCGTGTCTTGGGGTTAAGCAATAATTCATTGTGTTTGCTTTTGTTGATTATAGATGCATCGCTGAATGGCTAACTGCTTAGTGATGACTGTTATCTGTTGAACTTTCAGGATCTCACAGTTGTTTTATCGACACTTCTTCCAGTTCTTTGTAATTATACAGACGTCAAAGGGAGTTCAGATTTCTCAGTTGGCCTCAAGGTGCTCTTTTTTCCATCACTATACAAACTCAATATCATAGGATTTTGTATCTTGACGATTGTTACTTGTTATGGTTTTGTTCAACAATCACTACATCCCTTGGAAAGTTTTAGTTTCAACATTTGCATTGAGAGGCTTGTGCTACTTGTCGCCCAAAGGCATGGAAATGATTGCTTGATATTATTATTATATAACTTCTGCACTGAATCGTCCCACGAAAATATTTGTATAGGCACTTGATTTAACAAGACTGGTTGACTAGTAGTCAAACGCTAGTTGCACTTCAGTAATGATAAAATAGAGGAATTTTGTGGACTAAAGTAAAAAAAGCATCATTCATTTGTATTGATGACAAACATAAGTTTGCCAAGGAAAGAAAATGCTGCAGTGTCCATGAGACATCCCAAATGGAAATTGTTGCAATTTTCACATGATAGTGAGAGTGCAGTTGTTGAGTTTTTTTTTTTTTCTTTTTCTACATCTTACTGTACATTTTATTTACCCTAATAACATCTCGTCATCTACTAACTCATCTAGATTTATGTAAAGGCACATCAAAAAACATTTTTACGAACTGTTTATTATGTTTGGCTGAACTAGATACCATAATGTAATCGGTACTTGATATGAGATGGTTATTCAAATTCCTTATATTTTTTGATTGATTTCCGTGCTTATTGTCTTTGTTTTTGGATGGAATTTTGTGTTTGATCGCTTGATGTTGATGTAATTCTGTTTTTACTGTCTTTAATCTGATGGAAGCCTTATATCTACTCGTGACTGTTTTGACTGCTTTTCTTGCAGACATATAATGAAGTTCAACATTGCTTTCTTACTGTTGGGCTGGTGTATCCTGAGGATCTATTTATTTTTCTTTTAAACGTGAGTCCCATGTTTTCTTCCTGATATTATAGTTAAAAAAATGTGTCACTACTGGTCTCCTTTAATTTCAGGAATCTTCTACTACACCTTCGCCATCAACTTTGATTATTATAATACTGGTTTCTTCATTAATTGGCATGTCTCTCCCTTTTACAGAAATCCAAGTTGAAAGAAGATCATATGACTTTTGGTGCTCTTTGCGTCCTGAAGCATCTGTTGCCCAGGTTCTCTCTTTATTGTAAATTAAATTGGCAATGATGCTATATGTTACACATGACTGTAAAATAGTGTTACCTTCAAGCAATGCAGTAAAATTATGGATGTGAAAATTAGTATGCGACATCCCATATACGGGTTATTGTTTCTTGGACATGGAGTATGTGCATCTGGAGCATCAGCCATTATTTTTTCCTCTTTTCTCACACCAGTTGTTGGACATTTCTTACAAGGTTGTCCGAAGGTTGGCATAATAAAAGGTCGGCACTGATAGAAGCCATTACGGCGCTCTTAGAGGAGCATAATTTGGGGGTTTGTAAAGCACTTGCAGAGGTATGTTCTCATTCTTTATTATTGGACTCACGAGATTGTTAGTTTAATCTCTAACTTTAGTTGTTTGTCCTTCCAGCTAATAGTTGTTATGGCTTCCCACTGTTACTTGGTTGGTCCTTCTGGGGAGCTGTTTGTTGAATATCTTGTACGACATTGTGCCATGTCAGATCAAGAAATTGATGACATTATTAGTTCGAAAGATATATTTAAGCCAAGCTACCTGTATTATTCATTTCAGCAAAAGAGATCAGAGGTTTGTATTTCATCTATTGCAAAAACCCGCTTGGCAATTAAACTTCTTTTTTGCTTCTTAAGGGATAAAACTAGAATGTCCAGTAAGTGGTGGGTGTTCCATTGTTCCTTGCAGGTGAAAATTGGGGCTGTTCGTCCAACAGAGTTAAGGGCAATATGTGAAAAAGGTCTCCTTTTGATAACCATAACTATTCCTGAAATGGAGGTAAAGTGTCTTAACCCTGTCCCTGTGAAACTGTCCTCATTTCCCTCTTCATTCTGATGTCATGCTTGGGGTTGCAATTGTTTCACTCATCTTTTTTATGAGAATACTTCATGGAATGATTGAGAACATCTCAGAATTCACCTTCTTAAGTTACTAATGTGCTATGCTGTTATATCGGTCAGAATACGAAATATCGGTCAGGACCGATATTCGATTTATCGGTTATATCGGTGATATATCGGAAAAAGCGGTTAACATAATATTTTTTAGAATTATATATATAATATGCATTAATTAGAGTTTAGAAATATAGTTTCAAAATTAAAACATCACATAGTGTTCAAAATTTTGGGCTTTTGTTATTCCATGGGCCTAATTTTTTAGGCTAAATTAGGTCTGAATCTGAAATCAGTGAAGCTTCCTTACTCCACAACGTCGTCTTCTTTCTTGAGTTAATCACGAGTTCACGACTTCAACTTCAGACTTCTTCTCACAACTTCGACTTCTTCTCACAACTTCGACTTCTTCTTCTTCTCACGGCTTCGAGTTCACGTTCACGGTCTCTCTTCACGTTCACGGTCTCTCTTCTCACAACGTCTTCTTCTTTTCTCGGTCTCTCTTCTCGATCTCCTCTGCTTACCAGGTTGCTACAGCCACAGCAGCAACTGTAATCGACACTTCTCGATCTCCTCTGCTTACCAGGTTGCTACAGAGTACAGCCACAGCAACAGAGCCAGCGACAGCAACAGAGCCAGCGACAGCAACAGAGCCAGCGACAACAACAGAGCCAGTGAATGTATCGGTATATCGGTCCGATTTTTACCTCAAATATCGCTAAAAATCGCTAAAAAATCGCTAAATATCGCCGATAATATCGGCCCCGATATTTTGACCGATATTTATGGTCCGATTTTTTTTCCTAGGAGCGATATCCGATATATCGCCGATATATCGCGATATTAACAGCATAGCTAATGTGATATCTCTTTGTTAAAGGGGTTTTCCTATAGAATGTTGCAATATGACCTTTTATATCCTGTATAGAATTGGTTGGTTAAAAAGAAAAATTCTGAATTCAAAGGTCAACACAGATTTTTTAATGTGAATTTGCAGCATGTTCTTTGGCCATTCATGTTGAAGATGATTATACCGCGTGTATACGCTGGTGCAGTTGCCACGGTAATGCCGATTTATCTAATATTTCACCATATGATTAAGATTTCATATTTAGAGTTTATTTTTATTAAACCAATCCTGGACATTCCTGGTGCCCCTCTAACTGTTCGGTAAGAAGTTGTTTTTGCTCCATCAGAATTATGCATGCCTTTACCTTACTTCCATATGAATTTCTGTGATGTTCTGGAATAAGCAAGCCACTTTACAGGTTTGTAGATGCATATCAGATATGTGCAGGCATAGATCTCTTCATAATGATAGGATGATACGTGAATGTAGAACTCGTGTTGATATTCCACGCCCTGAGGTACCTCCTGATTATACATACGTTTAGACTTGCGCTTCATGTATTCTACATGGATAGCCTGGAAATGATTGATTCAAATGCACATTTAGGAGCTTTTTGCACGTTTGGTGGTGCTTCTTCATGATCCTCTTGCAAGGGAGCAACTGGCTACTCAAATTTTGACGGTAAGTCCTGTTGGTTATTGCCATTAACAACTATACATTCATACCAGGTTAGTCATTTCAACTTGAAATTGTTAAGTTGCTCGTAACTTTTTAGCTAAAGTAAGAACTGCTTTTGGTCAAAACATCTGGGCTACCAAGCTAGACATTACTATACTATTCAGTTATTCACTTGATTCGTGTTAGTCAAGTTCGTCAAGTAATTTAGATAATATCCCTTGTTTCTGACATTGATCTGTTCACTATTCACCATTTTCACCTTTTGTAGACGGGTCATATAAATGTCTGTCATTGTCCTAGAAGTTTACATACTAGGCATTTGGACAAAGTTTGAAGTATTTATCGGGCTTCCATTTGGGTGTTATATTAGCACTTACATATACTAAAAATCTATCTATGTTATTTATCTTGTTATTAAACTGCTTGAAATTAGTAAAAATCTCTTTTGCAGAAACTTTGACATGTAGAACAATAACTTAGGGGCCGTTTACTGGTGCTAATCGGGTAAGACTCACCGTCTTCACTTACCTTACCGGGTAAGACTCTCGGGTATCAAAATGGCATAGTAAGATGGTTGGTAAGCATTTCTTACTGGTAAGCGCTAACCGGTAAGAGCCACCACCTTCACTTATCGGGTACGATTCTCGGTCCTTGCCATGGCTCTTACCGGGTAAGATTCTCGGAGCTTGCCATGCTCGCCTAGTGAGGCAAGGGACCCGATAAGCGCTTACTCGGTTAGTGTTTGGTAAATGGCCCCTTAGTGTGGGAAAGAGTAATCTAAAGCTCTTAGCAAGTGTCCTTAAGGTGTGAACGTCAATGAAACTTTTCTCTTGATTACACTGCATTGAGAGTTGAGACCAATATCGTTGCAGGTTATTGGTTTCTTACATTTTTATTATTTTTATAGCACATCAAGGAGGTAAAAATCGGCAGTAGACCTGAGTTGTGCAAGAAGCGTTAACCTCATTTCTTCTTGGTTCTTGCAGGTGCTGTGTTACTTGGCGTCTCTATTTCCAAAAAATGTGAACATGTTTTGGCAAGATGAGGTACCAAGTTACATAGTCAATAATTTGTCATGTGGTTATTCTGTAATTTTCTATGCCAGGCTAATGCTTTGAGGAACTTATAAAAGACTGTTGTGCAAAGATTCTATCCCAAAGTTTAGCAGCATCTTTTAAGTATTCAGCTGCAAATATTTGTGCCTTTTTTCTTGTATATGTCTTTCAATTGTTATAATGACAGGTTTATGAGTGGATAGGGAGGGGACAACAAAGTTCAAACAAGTAGTTCTCACATTACTTCTGAAGTTTGACAACGTGAATGAACCTAGATGCTGGCAGATAACACTTTTGCCTAACACTGCTTGCATCTATGTTGTTTCTAAGCCCACTATTCTTTGGCTGCAACATGGCTGGAGTTCCTATATCACTGAAATGTTTTGATCTCATGCTTAGATGTTGATAGATTTATGATTCTAGTTTGTTCCTTGAAAATGTTCCTATATATTTGATGTATTCAGGATTCCCCTCTGCTCTTATCAAAACCCTAAATATTCACATATTTGAGCTAAAGTGCTAGTGTTGACAATCCTAACCCTTTAAACATAGCCATCACCGACATAAGAGTAACCATTATACATAGTCAGATATTTGACCGCCAATTTATGTTCTCTTCCAATTGTACATAATATTGCAGTTCTTTTTCAATTCTCAGTACTTGTTGGGGAGTTTATCTAGGAAGGAATGTCGTTGTACTAATAGCGCTCAGTGACACAAGTTTGACTTGGTACCGAGTTTTGGTAAAAGTCATCTGATGCCTGATTGTCTCATGCATTTTTGACTGTCTGATCTGTTCCAGCATCTTGTTTTGGCATCTGACCTTGATCTATTCTAATTCATTACGTTCCGGTGTGTTTCTTGATTTGATACCATGGGGATAGCATATCCAAAGAAGTTTCTTAGAAGGTTGTTTTCAGTTAAAAAATCTTTATCAGCTGATACTTTCTGTAACTGAGGCTTGTCGGACACTTGCTTGCCAAGGAAAGTAGCTTCTGTAACTGTTGCTTGTGAGCTGCTTGGTAGTAAGCATCTGGATCCACCCATGGTTCAGAATGACAACTTAATGCCTGAAGAACAATTTTTTTTTTTTGCAACTCTCAAGAAGTACAGAAGGCTTTGGGAAAGTTGAATCGTCTTCTTTAACAGTAACCCAATTCATGTATTTTCTTGCAGCATCCATTGGGCTGCTGTGTTTTGTATAATCTTTTGTATCTCAAAAGGAACTTGCTTGAGACATTTTATAACTTCTTGTCCCACATGGATAGAGAAGTAGATATATGAGATCTGTATAAGGTCAAAGTTGTGGCTACCAATAACTTCCACCATGGTTTTAAGTTGGATTCGATGTTATTGGGCCAACCTGTTGCTTTGGGTTTGGCGCGTTACAAATGGTATCACAGCCGATCCTTGTACCATCTGGATGATGGGGGCAAACCTCATCGGGAATGATGAGTCTTTGAGGGGGAGGGGGATGTTTGTGACATCTTAGATGAATCCTACATCGTCGATTACAAGGAGGAAGATTCTGAGAGGGCCTAATGAGGAAGTCAAGAGTTTAAGTGGGGGAGTTTGTAACAACCCGTCCCACATGGACAAAAAAGTAAATTTGTGAGCTCCTTTTATGCTCAAAGTTGTAGCTACAATAACTTCCACCATGGTTTCAAGTTTGAAGTTATTGGGCCAACCTCTTGCTTTGGGCTTGGCGTTTTGCACATTCTGTGCCCCTATCTGCCAAGTAGGAGTTAAGATCCTGACAGATCACCGGTTGATGTCATTCAGATGAACTTTGGATGGCTTTTATGCATAGCAAGTTGGCTTGACTCATAAGTTTGCTCCAACTATATTGTTAGATAAGTGCACATATTTTGATGTTTACTTCTACAGTTTCTATATATGTATGTGATGCTAGTATTTGAGCAATGTGTCATTATAATAGGGTGCTACCTCCGCAATATACATCTTGTTTGAGCCTTAAATATTCACATCTTGTCTGGCTTTTATGCATAGCAAGTTGGCTTGACTCATAAGTTTGCTCCAACATGAGGTGATATTGTTAGATGAGTGCACATATTGTGATGTTTACCTATAGTTTATATATGTGTATGTGATGCTAGTATCCGAGCAATGTGCCATTATAATAGGGTGTGACCTCAGCAATATAAATTTTGTCCAAGCCTTAACTACTCACACCTTTTTGTTGTTAAACATTGTAAATTCTTTTAACCGGGGTGCTGTATGGTGTTGACTCTTTCAAAAATCATTTAGTTTTAACATTTTTGTTATATTCTAGATCTAATTGCATTTCTATATGTTATAATGTGGAATTAATTAATAATTATGCTTTGACCCAACTCTAACTAATATATTGTTTTGGTAAGCTCTAGATTCCAAAAATGAAAGCATATGTCAGCGACGCAGAAGACCTTAAACAAGACCTCTGTTATCAAGAGACGTGGGATGATATGATAATCAATGTACGTGTTATGAACTCCCTGCTAATTCGTATGGTTACATGTTCTAGATTTTTTTCTTTCATTTCACTTCATTGTAAATTCTTTGGTTTGATGCTGTCAAGATTATTTGACATCTTTTAACCATGACAGTTCAGAAATTTTTTATGTCAATAGATTTATCATATCAATTTCACTGATTTTGATCAATATAGAAGAAAAGTTGAAAGATAATCTTGAAGTTACTTCCTTTAAAATCCTTTAATTTGTAACAAGGCTTGTAAGAAATCTTTTAGAAGTTATTAAACTAGCACGGTATGTTTTATGAGCTATATATGAAATTTAAAAACTGCTGATCCACATTTTATACTTCATGTCATTAAAAATGCATTATTGTTCTAATACAGTTTCTGGCTGAAACATTGGATGTTGTCCAAGACACCGATTGGGTCATTTCTCTAGGAAATGCTTTTGCGAAACAGTATGAACTTTATACGTCTGATGACGAGCATTCTGCACTACTTCACCGGTATGACCTTATTGGTATTACTTTGTGTTCTCTTTCTGGATCGACGATGTTGCTGGTATTATTTGATTTGATGTGGGAAGTGCACATCTGCATTTTGCGACAATGCTTTTGCAAGTTCTTATCTTATTGGGTTTCTAGTTCTTTCTATCGTAGTTTGTCTTGAGCAGCATATTGAATTTTTTTTTTCCTTTTATAGATGTCTCGGGATACTTCTTCAGAAAGTCGATAACAGGACTTATGTTCGTGATAAGATAGACTGGATGTACAAGCGATCAAATATTACCATTCCTGAAAATCGGCTAGGTTTGGCAAAAGCCATGGGATTGGTATGTATACTACAAATGTTTGTGCAAGTAGTAGTGGTTTTAGTACACTCCTATTTCCATGGGATGGTATAAGTTATGCCATCCCATTGAAATTTTAATAACAATAGTAGAATAGTAAATAAAGACCTAGAAGCTGTGTCACATCATCTACTCATTAATGTTTGTAAGTTGTTGAAACAAATTCTTGCAGGTTGCGGCATCCCACTTGGACACTGTTCTGGATAAACTTAAAGAAGTTCTTGACAACATTGGGGAGAGTATTTTGCAGAGGTATATGCTCGCTAGATAATAATAGATTTAGAAGTTCTAGAACTTTCTATCCTTGTATGTATTTCTGTACGTTGTGATCTTCAACAAGTGGAGAGGATTCTTTAAGTGATTAAAAATTTCACAAGGGTCCATTAATGTAGTAAGGTAGAACTGGATATGTTACTTTCATAGGCATGTATTTTCTCATTGTTGAATACATCTCTGTCTGATGCCATTCGGCTTCGTCACTAATGCATGTATTACCTGATTGATAAAATGGTTTGTGTAAAGCTTGTGTACAGGCGGAAGGCATCAGAATCAGTTTACCATTGTAATCTGTTTATTGTTGTACAATATTACTATAAACAAAACCAAACAAACCCAATATGTCCCATTGGGTAGGGTTTGTTGTGGGGGGAATGTTCGTAGACCTTACCTCTGCCTCGAGAGATAGAGAGGTTGTTTACGAGAAATTGTAAGTAAAACAATTAGAGAGCACAAATGTAATCCACAGATTTGAAGAGAAAGTTTTTTATGAAGACAAAATTATAAAAGAATGCAAATATTCTACCTAGCTAAAAAGCTCATAGTATGCACCAAAGAAACTCCCGGTCTCTACCAAAGATACCACATTAACCCACCCTCCACCCTCCCAAACCCCTCCCCCCAACCCACCCCCTATAATCTATTATTTGCCAGACGTGCTGTCATTGTTCTCCATGTAATCACGTGCTTTTGGTTGTTTTAACTTTATATACTTTAGGCTTAACTGCGCATGACTGTTTGAATTGCAGATTTCTATCCTTTTTCTCAGATAAAAGTAAGATGAAAGATTCTGATGATATTCATGCTGCAATGGCTCTGATGTATGGATATGCTGCAAGATATGCGCCATCTACTGTAATTGAAGCCAGAATAGATGCACTTGTGGTATGATGTCAGTATTTTGGAGTTCAGTTTTATGTCGATTATGCAAATGCTCTATTTCATGAACAGGACACAGGTTCATATTTGTGTGCTCATCATGCATATGATCTTTGAATGGTAACTAATACTCCCTCCGTCCCAAAATCAGTGTCTACATTTGAACTTTACTTTGTCTCAAAATAATTGTCTAGTTTCAAAAGTAAGTGTTTACTTTTCAATTCTACCTTTAATTATGAGATGGAGAAATTCATTACTCCATGAAGGGTAAAGTTGTCATTTAGTTAATTAAAATGCTTAATAATTACACATTTCTAAGACTGTGTTATGAACATTTATTTTGGGACGGAGGGAGTATATATTTGCCTTAAATCTTGGCAGTGAAGAACACTCAATTAAGCTTCTATTGAAGTTGTACCCTTGCAGAAATGGTAGCAACCACCAAACTGGAAATTTAACAAGTCTGCTTTTCCTGGTTCAAACTATAAGCTAGTGCTGGCAAACTGAAAATTTGACTGTCTGTTTGATTAACTAGCTAACTAGTTGATGTTCTCCCCTTTTTATTGGATGCTAGTGCTATACTTTCTTTATTTGTTGCAACTTGATTCCAATCATTTATTGAGGTGACGGTTTGACTAGTACTTACCATGTGATAAGCTACCAGCGATTTGTATTGAGTTGCAACTCAAAGTGAGAATTACAGAGAGAGATATCCTGGATTTTGAGAGCCAGGTTCTCTCCCAATTGAGAAAATACTCACAAAAATTTGACGTGCCTGCCTCTCCCCCCCAAACAACTTATTTTATACTAATTCCCACTCAGAATCAAGGAAAAGACCCACTTACCCCCTTCCCCACTAACGATCAGCACATGCACCCTTCACCCCTTTTCTCTCTGTCTCCTTCTAGAATATACATCCACTATCGGTGGTTTATCACCATGTCAATTGGGCAATTGGACATTACCCAAGCAGTCCAATGCGTCGAAGTCCTAACTTATGTAATAGCTGTTTGGTCCATATCATTTCACAAGAAACATCTGCTACAACACAATACTCGCAATTCGACATTAATCTTGATGCTGGTTCTTGTTTCTTGCTTTTCCACAAGTCGAGGTTTCCACCCATGAAAACTCCATAGGCAGTGGCAGACCAAGGGGAAAATGGATATCATGCTCAATCTCCATCTGAGAACCGTTTGATCTTCATGCGATCTTCCCAGATGCTTCTTCATGATGCATGGACTTAATAGCGACCATAACTGGAGTACAAAGTGTCTCCTCAAAAAGAGGCCTTAAGTTACACCAAAATCTGTAGAACTGCATTTCGGTGACTGGTGCAAGGGGAAAGCATGAACTAACTAATCACACTCACAAAGGGATGTTTGGTCATGTAGTGGGTCCATAGCTAGGTGGCTTCCCTACAGTTTTTTTTTGTATATCTTTGGCACAATATGTTAGTTTACATGCTTGCAACACAATAACCCATTCTTAGAATGTAAATCTAATACACAAATATTTTGAAATATCAGAATTTGCTGTTGTGATCAAGACACCTCTCGGAGAGCTAAGATCAGTGACTTGAACTAGTGTCAGTAAAGCTTTTTGACTCAAAGATGCTTTAATGATCATCTTTCATCATAACTTGGTCTTGAAAAAGGCTCTAGTTATGAAAAAACTTTGAAAATTAGATTATTTAAGTTAACAAACACAATAGAACTGGCGAGTTAGGGAAAATATTTTATTGTTATGACATGGTTAATATGAGAAGAATTCATGCACAGGGTGGGTCATATGATCTGTGGCTTAAGACTTTATGGCAAAGCGAAATTTGAGGCACCAAGGCTTATGAAGAAAAGGTGAAAAATGGTGATTTTTCCAAGGAACATGTATCGTAAGCATTTCCTAATAACCAAGGGAGGACTTGGCTTTTCTATGTTTTCTATGTTGATCATCCTCTGCTTTTGTGTCCTCTTCCTTGGTATGAGTCAAATAAACTCAACCTTGCTGGAGTCCAGCCTTAGGTCTCATGTTTATTGTGAACTTCATGATTTTCCATGTAACTTCCAACATTGGTTCTTTATATGGCAGTTTCTTACCATAGGTTCACCAGAGGCCGCCTTCGTTTGAGATCTGTTGCTCTAATTTCTAGGTTTTGAATTTGCCGTGTCTGAGGCTTATGTTATGTCTCGGTTGTATATTTGGTCTTGTCATTTACTTTTTTTTCTACTTTGTGACTCCTCAAGAGGTGGGTTGTGAAACATAACTTCCCTTTGGCTTTCATCTACATTGACAATGTAAATGGTCACACTCAATGGAGATAATTCTTCTTTACCTGGAACCGTATTTCTCACTTCATCAAAATCATACAGTTGATTCCTTTCACTAAAGTTCTTCAATATTGCCTCATTCAACTGCATCTCGTTTCAATGTATTGGTAATTGTTGATCTCTTGTCATAAACTTCTAAGATGATTGACAGACCCCGGCCATTCTCTTTGTTTGATGACCGAGTAGATTTTTTTCGCAGCCTCCAGTATGCCCTTAGCCATTTGGAGAAACATTAAAGTATTATAACTTAAGGTAAAGTTGAATTCACAGTCAAGACATTGTTATGGAGTTGTCTTCATCTCAATCAACAAGAAACAAATTTGGGTTCACCCTTCTTGGTACAGTGCCAATATTCTTCTTTGAGAATAATTAAAAGTGGAAAGTGTTCAATTGGAACATGAAACACTTGGTCCTAGTTACCCTTCGGGATGGTGTGGAGGAAGGGAGGGGTCGGACGCAGAAAAGGATCGAATAACTTCGAAAGAACTGAAAGATGAAGAATTCATCCCAGTCAATCAGATCAAATTTATAACAACCCCAACGGTCCAATTTAATGTTTCTTGTCCAGTTAGAAGAGGTAAAAGTGAGTCAAGAGTGACAAGAGGAGGGAAGTAGTTATAAAAGACATGCATGAGTGGAAGATTCCGTAGGAGTCAGCCTCTTTGTTCACTGAGGGGATGGTTGTCATCTGTGTCCTGGACCACGGGGCATTCACCTCTTTATACTTGAGTCGGGGTTCATCGTGTGTACTTTCTTTTGGTTTAATATTTAGTCTATGCCAACTAGTTTGTGATAAAAGGCCTGCTTTGTTCGGGACGGTCAAGAACTAGTCTCTTGGAATTTTATGTGTATTTTAATATGCCAATGACTTGTCGCTGCTTTTTTCAGGGCACTAATATGCTGTCCCATCTTCTAATTGTACGCCACCCTAGTGCGAAGCAAGCTGTTATCACTGCCATTGACCTACTAGGTTGGTACACAATCTTACAATTATGTGCTTGGGGTTCTATCTTATTTGTGTTCCTTTCAAACATATTTCCTTTGTGAAGTTCGACAAGCATAATTGAACGTTGATTCGGTAATCGTATGTATGATATTAGATGACGATGGAACTATTTAACTTTATACATAATTTTCATTAAGCGACTCTAGTCCTGGTGAGGAATTTTCATGAACACTAGACAATATTTTCTACGAGTTTACTGTTTAGAATGACCACCAATCCTTCATAAATACCGTATTGCAATTAATGGCAGTGGAAAAGCAAAATGTTCCTAATATAGAAAAGTAAATATCTGGCTGATTGAGGACAATAGGGTAAATAGGATAGGTGAGTACTCAGTGGTGAGGGTTGACAATTTGTAGGGGCAAGAGTTAAGTTTTACCATCCTAGCATAGAACCAAAGAATATTTGTTCAAATGAGATTCACCGAGTCCTGGCAAACACGGATTGAAAAAGTCTGCATGTTACAATGATGCTGACCGACCTGGAGTTTAGTTTGTCTAAGGTAACATGTACACCCTGTTACATCTCATGCTAAAGGATCAGTCATACACAAACTTCATTAGATCTTCTATATTTTGATGCTCCTCTACGTGCTAAAATGATGATGAAATGGGTACCAATCCAGGGTTCCTGCAATAACTCGGAACCTTGTGTGCCAATTGTGATTTGCTCATACTTGTTTTGTTTAGTCGATTCCTACTATTGCTTCTAGTGTCACATAGGTTTCTGCAATAACATTATAAAATTACCAAAGGGTCGTTAGCCCATTGGTCTCCAGGTTGTCGGTAAATCCTAGTCTCTGTGGAGGTCGAGGGTTCAAATCTCACCAAAGGTGAGGAGTGTGTGTGAGTATTTTCCGTATATAAATATTATATATATTTAAAAAGTTAACTTTATAAAGTCGATGATCATCGGGTCATGCTAATTGGACACAGAGCACATGCTTTTTCTGAACTTAACTTTCACCATCCTGAGGAAATTTTTATGTCTTCGAAGTATCATTCAAAAACTGCAGCATGAAGACAATCATGGTGCATGAGAGATTCTCAACCTCTCACCAAGCACTAGCAGTGTTCAAAACTGAATATGCTTATCTTTGACCAGAGCACAACCTTTGTCTTCATCGACAAATGCCTTTGTAACGAAGAATGCCTAATGACTACTAGCTATTCCCAGAAGTGAAAACGCTAATCCACAACACGATTATGTTGTATTATATGTCAATGCATATTACCCCTGTGATGATGAACCTAGTTTTAGTTGAAGACAATAGTTCCAGCTCCCGTCCACTATATGTTTGTGTGTGTGGCAAAGTGGGTGATTTGAAAATGCTTAGGTTGATACCACTCTGCTTTGTAGAAATGTAATCAACAGAATCAAACATGACATGTCACTGTTTCATGGAAGCTTAAGGCAAGTAACATACCAAAATCGTTCAGAGTGCCAAGGCACTTGGTGGAAACTTGTTGACCCATTGTAATGTGTTTGTTGATTGAGTGGAGTTTGAAACAATTTCGATGTGCTTTGAGCATATATAATGGAACTGCCTAGGCATCGCGGTGGTGAACAGGCATGGCAAGCAATAGATCAAGTTCGAGGTTTATTTGGCATCTGAATCTCTTGATGCACACAGCCATGTTGTTGACTATGTGGTTGAATATCCAAATTGATGTGAAATCCTAGCCAGACCATGATTTCGACAACAAGAACAAACCTAACCTGTCAAATTTGAGCAAAAAGGAGACAGTGTAAAATGCTGATCAGCTCTCTTGCTACAGAAACAAAGACTGCGGAATGGTAAGAGGATAGGACAGATGAACTCGTCATTTGCAGTTGTCCATCATCACCATCGGCAATTCCAGTGTCGGTACTAGGGAGGTTGTTCCCTTCTCTTCTCACAATGGCAATTCCACTTAAAAGGGACTAAATATTGATATGGACTCTGGTTGAGATTATTGCATAGAATGACGAGGGTGCACAAGATAATAATGGTGGAAGACCTATCTCTTCCAAGTAAGAGTAATGTTCATGGGGCAGATGGAGATGTTTCGTGGTTTGTGAGTTTGCTCCGGCTACGAGAGAGTGGATCCTTCTATTTTATGCTTTTTTTTTCATTTTTTCTATTTGTTAGACACGATGAGAGGAATCTTCTTCCTGGAGGATGCTCGATAGAGAATGGGCTGTTTTGCTCAAATGGTTTATCAAATGCTTTATTGTTTTGAGGAAAAATCAGGTGCTTTAGGTTCAATGATCAAATATAGCTGTGTATTTGGTGATGTTCAATTTTTTTGTAATAATTCATTGGGTACAGCCATATAGGTATACATAGAATTGTCTTATGTAACATTGAGATGAACTAAATGCACATGTTAATTTCACATTATGAACAATTTACGAGGAGGCCATGTCGGCACTTTGTTGCCATGGAGTCTTGGTGGGTGCCATAACACGTGGTTCCAAGCACTATTTTTTTTTTACTTTTATCGGTGTATTGAGCTTTTATATCAATCATTGCATTTCTGTCCTTCAGAGTATTTATGTTAATTCTTTTAATCAGCAAAAGCCAATTTCCCACTTCAGAATATTTATGTTAATTCTCTTAATCAAGTTGAAAGTGGCTGTTATGGAAGTACAGATAATTGTTGGTGCATTATCTTGGTATTGGATGTTAATGAGTATGTACAAACCACTTTATGGTTTGATGGTGCCCTGCTGGGATTGCAGGACGTGCTGTCATTAATGCTGCAGAAAGTGGTATATCATTCCCTTTGAAAAAAAGAGACCAATTGCTTGACTACATACTAACTCTGATGCGTCGAAATGATGAAGATGGTTTTTCTGATTTGAGTGTTGAGCTCTTACACACTCAGGTTTTTGATGCCCTATATACATATTTAATTAGATTACTCTAAAGATAATCTGTTCCATGTTTATTCATTTATTTTCATTTCATTATTTTAGGCCCTTGCTTTAAGTGCTTGCACTACTTTGGTATCTGTGGATCCAAAGTTGACAAATGAAATGCGGAACATTGTCATGAAGGTACCAAATTTAATTATGTTTTTGATTTGAGTGGCTAGTCTACTCAGCTTCTATTAAATTTTCTCATATCTATTAAATCGGTATTCCATTTGACAGGCCACCTTAGGATTTTTTGCTTTGCCAAATGATCCTGCTGGCGCAGTGAATCCTCTTATTGACAACCTTATTACCCTTATGTGTGCAATTCTTCTCACGAGGTACTCTCAATCTTCTCTATTCCTGGGAGTTCGTGAACATTCAGAAATTGAACCACTAAAAGTTTGTTTTTCTCAGTTGTTTCTTTCTCCAGACAAGATTTATACTTCTGGTAGAAGATTTAGTTTAGCACTTGATTGTAATAGGAACTAAGCTGTTATATATTTGAATGAATGGTTTTAAAAAATAGAGCAAGAAAATCTAACACCAGCACTACACTTCACTTCAGGTGAGATGGTGGTGGTGACAGTATCTTAGTATTTTACTTGACATCAGATTTTAGCTTAGGGTTGGATGCTGCTGCTTTAGGCTCCTATAAGAAAATTGCAATATAAAAACACGCAAGTAGTTGTAGAAGTAATGTAAATGCAACCTGTACAATAAAAAACCCTGAAATGATAGCAGGTATATGACATTGTTTCGTTTCTAGGACTTCATATTCGTGATTGTTTTAATAATCACATAAGTTACTGGATGCAGCTTTAGCCTCCCTGGAAGCATAAACTGATAGAAAATGTAAATTATAGGAAGAGGTGTTTTAAGCACTTCTGTGTAACTACTGGAATGCTAGAGATCGTGTTTATCTGAGGCAACCACAAAACTAGCCTTGTTTTCTGAACTTCAGGGATCAGCTAAAATAGAAAATCAGAAACAACTGGGGACATTAACAATCCAAGGTGCTGTGTGTGTACAGCATCTTTCCGTACTTCCTACCTTGATTTAAAGGCCATCTTTCATGAGTGATTACTGCACAGATGCAATTAAAAGGAAAAGAAGGATCAATAAAAGGTAAATTGAAAAGTTGGAATGAGATGTGCTTTGAAACCCAAGTAATGATCTAGTCATGCCTATGGTTTAAACTGCATTCACTTTTTGAGTTGGTTGATATAACACGTCATACAATGGATGCCATCAAAAGAGAAGAGAGAATGATGGGAAGAGAGATAGAGTTGTACAGTTCAACCAGATACCATTTTGCTGCTTTGATGATAAGTTGTTTTTGGTTCTGTGTGCATACCCTTCCCACTATAAACATAAACCAAACATACCTAGTATATCACACTTGGAGTTGGGTCTGGAGGGGTATGATGTACTCAGACCCTTCCCGCTATCAACTATTTTTTCTAAAGAAAAGAGCAGCATATAAGAAACATTATTTCTATATGTACCACATTTAGTTAGGGTTATTGGATGGTCTTAGATCTGCATGATCATGTGACTTTGCAATTTACATTCTACAATCATTTGAGGTCCCTACCACATTGTATATGAATTTGTATATTGCTTAGTGGGGAGGATGGAAGAAGTCGTGCAGAGCAGCTCTTGCATATCTTGAGGCAGATTGATCAGTATGTTTCCTCACCCCTCGACTATCAGAGAAAAAGAGGATGCCATGCAGTTTATGAGATGCTGCTGAAATTTCGGACCCTTTGCATTACTGGTTACTGTGCCCTTGGTTGCCAGGGAAGTTGCAAGCACATCAAGCAAATTGATCGCAGCTCACGGTTCAATGTTGCAAAATTGCCTTGTGAGTCCAACTCTAAACTATCTTTTTCCTTAAATTTTTTCCTTTTGTTCTGTAAATCATTTATGTTGTTGCTTCATGGGCAGCTGCATTTCTTTTGCCAAGTCGAGATGCCTTATGCTTGGGAGATAGAGTCATAGTGTACCTTCCACGTTGTGCAGATACAAATTCTGAAGTTAGAAAAGTGTCTGCTCAGGTCAGTATTTAAGAGCAACACTTTCTGGCTTTCATAGAAAATATGAAGCTTGATGGTTAAGCTGATAGAATTTCATCTTGTACTTTAAGCATGTGACAACAATCTGTTGAGTCTATTTTCTTTTACCTTCCTTTACTCGATGCAGATTTTAGACCAGTTTTTTGATATATCTCTGTCTCTTCCGAGGCCTGTAGCTTCTAATAGCACACCTATTGAATCGTCCTATGCTGCTTTGTCATCACTTGAGGACGTTATAGCCATATTGAGAAGAGTAAGTTTATATAATGCTTCCCTTAAAATTAACTCCTTTCATATGTATTCTGTTTTGGTTACTCACTTATTTTGTATGATTAGGACACATCTATTGATCCTTCAGAAGTATTTAACCGCGTCATTTCATCTGTTTGTATATTGCTGACAAAAGATGAGGTAAGACTACATGTACCCATATATATATAAACACACATATATGTCTACAGTCATGCACATACACAGATATAGTGCATACATACATATATATATATACATACATATATATACATACATATATATATACATACATATATATATATATATACATATATATATATACACACATATATATATATACATGTCTTCTTCATGTCTCAAACTCTCTATATATTTATATATCTTCATCATGTCTTATTTTGGTTTTAATGTGGAAAATGTTTGGTGTTCGAGTATTTATTGTTCTTTATTTTGTACTCGGTAATTTGATGCAGCTGGTGGCTACACTTCATGGTTGTTCTGTTGCTATATGTGATAAGATTAAGCCGTCAGCAGAAGGTGGTATACAGGCAGTCATTGAGTTCGTTACCAAAAGGGGAAATGAGTTGAACGAGACTGATATATCAAGGTCCTGTGTGTCATTAATGTGGAGCTCTTGGTTATAGCTTTCGTTTGAGTATAGTTCAATTACATGGCAAAATTTTGTGTTTTCTACAGGACTGCCCAATCTTTGCTTTCTGCTGCAATTCATGTGACTGAGAAATATTTACGCCATGAAACACTTGTTGCTGTATCCTTTTCATGCTAAGCTCGTCCATTGTTTATTTCAAATTTGGGACTTAAATTTCTTGCTGTTACTGTGTTGATCATACTTATTGTTTTCTCTGACTTCACAAAGATCTCTTCTCTAGCTGAACATACCTGTCCGAGAGTTGTTTTCAGTGAAGTACTGACTGCTGCTGCAAGAGATATAGTTACCAAGGATATACTTAGAATGCCAGGTGGTTGGCCAATGCAGGATGCATTTTATGTGAGTGTCCATCAGTGTTTAATATAGCACATTTACTTGATGCGCACTTGAGATTAGTCTTTTGCCAATTTTATTGAGGCCCATTACGTACTTAATGTTGCAATGAAAACTTAAGTATTTGATGCTTCGTGGACTTGCTTGATGATCTAATGAGTTGAATTGGGAGAGCACATATATGGGTCTTCCATTTTTTAATTAATCTTACTTCACATTGATGTTACATGAAATTGTCAGTAACATTATACCTGTTCAATCATAACCTTTTCATGATAATGGATATATTTGTTCGGGGGGAAGGGCACTTTCTGTTATTTATGATCTCTTTATAAGGAGTAATGGGTGCACACTCATTTAGGATTAAATTCCATTTTGAAAATATCGATAACCAAGTTCCCTAGGTTTGATATGCTATTCCAGTGAGTCTCCCATTTGAATTCCCTGAACAAGCTCTGCTTATAACATGTTGGTGGAAAGGGCGTAGCCACCTTTGGATGTCAAAGAGTAACAAGTGACAAGGGACTTGGGTCATCACCCTAATTAATAAGTGGGAGCAGGCATCAAGTGTTATGAGGGATTTGGTTTGTGCGTCAGGGGCAGTTTCTATTTTACCACTATGGTTGGCTATTAATGCATCTTTTAGAAATAATCTAGCCTTTTTTCTCGGGGAAGATCTGCTAATTGACAAGGAGGTCATGGATTAGTTTTTAATGTGCATGTAAAGGTATTTCTGATGTGCATCAACTTGCTGATTTAACCTTTCTAGTGTTTCCCTTCATTTATCTTCTTGGGATCAACGTTATCCAGATCTATATCTATCACTTAAAATTGAGATTATATGTTTATTTAAACAACATAAATATGTTTTTTTCGTTTTGTATCTAAATGTAACAACCTGTGTACACTGATGCTATAGTAGTCTTAGGGCGGGTGCCGCTTAGGACCTTAGGTGAGGCAGGGTGCATACGGGGTTCAGCCCTATCCGTTTGTACATTATGGTTTTGGAAGGATTAGTAGTTGGAGTAGGCACTTGGCAGCTGCATGAATTGTATATATCACCTCATATAATTCAGAAAATTTGCCAAACATGGGAGGTATGAAGGTGAGTCTTGATCTGAAGAATTCTTTGAAATCTCTTAATTTTCAAATACATATGATAGAAGGATAAACTATAGTTGCTGTTTTTTTTAATCATAGCTGTAGAGCACAGGTCATATGCATCATGATATGTAAAAGAATTACGTATGAAATGCTGAAGTTATAATTATCGATCAGCCATTATGTATATTTGTATTTCAATCATGTCCATCCATGGTGTACGCCTTTCCCCATATTTGCTAGTTCACTTAATGATGTTTATGGTAAAGCTTAAGCTCAGCTTATTAACTTGCTGGATCTTTCAACCAGACAGGCAAGACGATTGTGGCAGATACGTGTAGGTTGAGGTTTGTTTTGAGGAACATATGGTTTGATAGTCTGGTGATATCTTATGTGGATCGCTAAGTAGATCATCGGATCCACAGGTGAGAGAGGAGATTCATGTGGAAGGAAGGTGCTAGGAGAAGTAGGTGACCTTCTAGATTAATATCGGGGAAGTAGTCAAGAAAGACTGAAACATACTTTAAGAAATTGGCCTTAGAAACCAGGCCATGGAGAATTTATTCGTGTTCTAGAGTCTTGATTTGTTCCTTGCAGTTTAATTTGTCTATCAATGTAATGTTAGCCTATCACAGCTTATCTGAGCTAAAAGTCTTGTTATCATTATATTTTGAACAGTCATGTTCTCCCTTTTACCCATTTTATGAGCTGCCAGTGTTAGATTGGCTTTGCTGACATTGTAGGGACCTTCGCCTCAAGGATCACATGAATTGTTATGTGTGTCTAACATGGTACAACCCTGAAAACTTACCTTTTTTTCCCTTTATAGGCTTTTTCTCAGCATAATGAACTTTCATCCTTATTTCTGGAGCATTTGATATCTGCGCTGAGCTGCATTTCTGGGCATAAAGGCGACATAGGAAAAGGAGACCTTTCTGGGGATTCTGTTGTGGCCCGTACTGAGAATGATATTCTGCAGGCTGCTATTGTTGCGCTGACTGCATTTTTCAGGTCTCTTTCTTGATGCATTATTTTTGTCTCATTTTTATTTTGTGACATGACATTGGTTTGATACTTACATGTACTGCAGAGGAGGTGGTAAAATTGGGAAGAGAGCAGTTGAAAACAATTACGCATCTGTTACTGCCATTCTTACTCTTCATTTAGGAAGCTGTCACAGTCAATCTGTTTCTGGGCAGCATGAGGAACTACGGTAACGTCTATTGCTTGGTTTATGTTAACTTTTCAGTAGCACAGGGAAAGAGAGGAGAAAAGATAAGTTGTTATTTCGCTGAGAGTGATTGAGACTAAATGTGTTCCTATGCTCTCATCTTAAATTGCAGCACTCTTTTAATAGCGTTTCAGGCATTTTGTGAATGTGTTGGGGACCTTGAAATGGGAAAGGTATGTACTTTCAGATGCATTGTAGGTGGCCTCACCACAGTTTTTTTATTTCTTCAATGTTCTTCTTGCTTCCAGATTTTGGCCAGAGATAGAGAGCACAATGTTAATGAAATGTGGATCAATCTTATTGGTGACTTGGCTGGCTGTATTTCTATAAAAAGGCCTAAAGAGGTAAAAATTCTATTTATTCTCTTTGCGGCTTCTTCTTGACAAAAGATTAAATGAAAGTGGTTGCTATTGCTTTTAGCTTTTTCCTTGTATGTATATGTATCTACATGCATGTAGGTATGTATATGTATGCATGTATTTTTTGTCTTTATTTTTTTATTTGGAATGCTAGGAGCTTTAGATATGCTAATGCCCCATAGTAATTGAGACCATCTGCTTTGTTAGTTTGCTGTTTATTACCATATAATTCGCATGTAGGTGATTGCTGATGTGGTCCTTATAATGAAGACATTGTTATCACAAAAAATCAGTATTGAGCTTGTGCAAGTATACACAAACTTTCTTCCTTAACCAGTAATAGAATGGTAAGATACCACCATATAATGTTTCCACCGGGTTAGGACTTAAATGCTTAGAGAAATGATGATTAGAAACAAGTTTTTTAGAGGGAAAAATTGAAGTATATATGGGTAGTAACACTTAAAATTATTACAGAAACAAAGAAGATGGTGTGGGTTGAAACTGTCCTAAATTTTTTACGGCAATAAGAAGTATTGCTGCAGCATCCTGCAGCATATCTCAATCCTGTCAACATATCATAATGAACTTTTCCAAGTTCAGCATCTCATATTCCTATGCAGAAATCATATCAAGTCATGGCATCACTTGGTTTATCATACAAGCTTCATCTTGCATCATTCAAGTTAAGTTGGCTATATTCAGCTCATTCCCGAGTCAATACAACTTGAGCACTTTACATCGGTGATTAACTTGTCTGTGAATGCTATGAAAATAATGAACAGAATTAGACCACGAACATGAAGTAATGGCAGCTCAACGTTGCATTCTTGTAGCTCGGGATTTGTTTACATCCATACTAACAAGGGGGTTTAGCCCGTAACACACATGCAGAAGAATGACTACAGAAAGTAAACCTCAACTTTCATTAGATTAATGATGTAGCAAAGTACACACAACATATAAGACAATGAAATCGATGCAGAAAGTAACAAAGGATAATCATAGAGACTGAAAAGTAAAGAAGTTAAGCACTGACTTGCTCTTGTTTTAATCAAGGAGAGAATAAGGAAGCCAAGCGCTGATTTGATCAAGTCTGTTGATTTTATCTTCGTTTTCTTTATTTCACCATGATGTATTATAAAAACCAGGGTTTTCTGTTTGTATTATCGTAAATCATTACAACCTTAATAGTTACATGGTATCATATCCTTAGTATTAGGTCTTGGGAGGGACTTGCTTCTTTCTAGATGGTGTGTTTGGATGGTGATTCCATTTCTTCTATGTCCTACTTTTGATTTGTTCTTTTGCTGTTGTGCCACTTCGACTTGTGATCAGATCTGACCTACGTCCGGTATGTTGGGGAATTTTCAAAATAGTGCATAAAGTTGAGTGTTTTGGGTTGAGTCATAGGAAGAAGAAATTTTTTGATAGGTGAAAAAATGAAATAAGTATGTGCATATAAGTGGGACCTTTTCCTAATTATTAATTTATACATTATGGAAATGGTGGGAGTTCTAAAAGGGTGTGTTGCACCTTACACGCACACAACCCTGGGCGTGGTGGCAATGTGGCGTTTTGATGGTGCACTTTCCACTACACATCACCACGAGTCACAAATTTTTTCATCCAATCAAAAGGTGACGGTTCGGTATGCATGAGCTGCACATGTGCATGGCTACGAAGTCACTATGGTTGGTGTGTATTCGCAACGTTCCAAATAAGGGGTCTCCTTGAACAGACGTGACAAGATAAGAAGACCCATAAAAAGATCAAATAACGGAAGGAACTGCGGATATGAGGTTTCTATTCTTATGTAAGATATTTGTATTTGTGGTCCATGAAGGGTTTCTCTCAAACAGATGTGACGGTCTGGTCAAGGGTGGTTCGTCGCAATTGATGACAGTTTGTTTATATGGCACCTGTTCAAACTTCAAACAATTGTGACCGTTTGCAGTGTCGCTAAAAGGTGACAAGCATCATAAATCTGCCAAGTTGTGATGGTTAAAAGGGGTGTCACTAAACCCTATGTATCCATGCGTTATAAACACTGAAAATATACGTTTTTCCTTGCTCCAGATTATGATAACTTGTGTTGCGATAGAAACACACCTTTTGGTTTCTTGAAATCCTTGATTACTCACTAGTTCACTGGGATTATCACCAACCATGCGTTAATGATCATGCTACATACGTTGCTTCATTGTATCTTAGTAATCAATTCGTCAAAAACCCAAAGCACAATCGGTTGGGGTGAAATTGCTTTTTAGGATAGAGAGTTCACTCACCTTGAAAGCAACAAGTAGTAGTGTTTTATTTTCTTTTTCTAGCCATTAAATTAGTACCTGAAAACAAACACAGTAAATACACAATGTTGGTTTGCTCTTCTTCTGACTGCTGTTGTGTACTCTCTCTGCTCATGTAGGCTACCACTTGTTAGAATATGTTCCATCTTGTGTTTGTAGATATTCTTTTTCTATATAGGGTCATTGCCTCCTTTCACAGTCTAGATCTGATCATCGAGTTTAAACTTGGTCATCTGAGAGGTTTCTAACCGGGTCTAACCGCTATTAAAAACCGGCATTGCCTGCATCTGTGTCAAGTTGGGCATTATTGACATCTATGCTAGGGAGCTTTGTATGTTTTAACTATCTTGTCCATCTAAGTTTCGTCAACGTGAAAAAGCTCTTGGTACTTCCCAGTTTATGATGGCAACCCTAAGATGTCTGGGTTGCAATTCCTGTTTCTTATTCCTAGTAGTATGGGGAGACCTCTGTTATGTGCTGTTCATTTTCCTGGATGTGTATGTAATTTATTTTATAATATTTGTTTATTCAGGTTTCAGCAATATCAGTTATTCTAAGTAAATACTTGAATCAACCTGTGAGATTCCAAAGAGAAGCTGCAGCAGCAGCATTGTCGGAGTATGTACGTTACAGGTATGTCTGGGAATGCTTACCCAAAAATGTTGATTTTTCTGGAGGTGAGAAATCTTTTTTTTTTCCTAGAAGAGGTGAAATCCCTTCTCCTGTAATTGATTATTGTAGATGAATCATGCTTCCAGCTAGCATCCTAATTTGACATTAGTATGCTGTATACTAACTATCTGCGTTATGTATTTCAACATAATGTGCCCAAGCAATTCATGGTTGTTATCCCCCCCCCCCCAAAAAAAAAAAAAATTAAAAGCCAAAAAACAAAACCAAAAAGAGAAGAACTTATAGTTCGAGTCCTGGATCTTTCTCACATTCACCCTTCTATCACATTTCTTGTGCTTTTTTTTTCTCTGCTATTCACAAGGACTCAATTCTGTCCAATCATCACATGCCAGCAGATATGGTCTCAGTCAGGTTCTTAAGATGATGAGATTGGCACCTCTATAGTTTTGAAACCAACAAAGACTTTGTTAGCCGGTGTTACAGCGAAGTATTACCTTTCACCAATATAATATCATTTGTAATTCAGCCTGTACTTGACATGAGTGTGGCATGCTGTGCTTCTCCTGATTATTGGTCAGAGCTGCATTTTTAAATTAATGGATTATGCTGTTTCTTTTATTTTATGTTTTTGGATCGATGATTCTTAATGCAGCAATGAAGGATCTTCTTCAGTATTGGAGGAGATAGTTGAAGCATTGTGTCGGCACGTGTCAGATGATTCCCCTATGGTCAGGCGTCTTTGTCTACGAGGACTCGTGCAGGTCTTACAAGTTACAATTATACATGCTTGACATTTGTCACTAATGGGTAGAACAGTAGATGATTCCACAAACATGTCTTGCGGAAAGTTAGATTTTTGAAATCTTCTTATAAGTTAAAATTTATGTCCACCCAACTTGACATAATTTTTAAAATTTTGTTCTTTTTCTTCACCACAATATCTGCAAGGATTATTTTGTTTCAATGTACCAATAATATTAAATGCATTATGCGATTTTGTTCTTGCACATAGAGGTGACAATCAAAAGGAAACTTTCTATACAAGATATTGCATTCACAATAGGGATATAATTAAAAAGGATTGAACTTATTCAATTTTTAGTTTACATTTAAAACTGCAGCCCGTTGGTAATGTGATCTTGTTTTATTGTATTTAATAGTCTTGTCATAGTGATTCTGTTTTAGCATGTTAAGGTTATATATCAAACGAGGGTTAATTAGTAATATTTTAGTTTCTGTCTCATTCTTGTCCCAAAGCTTTTTTTGTCCCACACTGTCCCACCTTGTCACAGTTCTTGTCCCTGTCCCATGTCGCACTAAATGTGGGATGGTGAGTTATTGTCCTGTCCCATGTTGCGCCAAATGTGGGACAGTGAGTTTTGTCCCGTCCTGTCCTGTCTTGTCCCGTCCCATGTACCAAACACAGCCTCAGGAACACATAGCCTATTTGATTATAAAATTTCTAATTTGAGATTCTAACTGTGGTTACAATAATAGCCATGGATGTATCTTTCTGAGACCTTATTTTCCAATATGTTCTTGCAGATACCACCTATCCATATTAATATGTACACAAAAGAAATCCTTGGTGTAATATTGGCGCTGCTAGATGATTCAGATAACTCAGTTCAATTGACTGCAGTGTTATGCTTGCTTTCGGTATATTGCAAATATTCTTTGTATTATATACTCGAATGAAATATATGTTTCAATTTTTGATTGAATTCATATTTCAATTGCGACAGATTCTTCAGTCATCACCAGAAGGTGTGGAGCATGTTCTACTTAATTTGTGTGTGCGGCTTCGTAATCTTCAGGTGAATTCTCTAAATAATCTTAATGAGAGAATGATTGTCTTCCCATGATGTGGCATGGTTTGAGTACTACATCTTAAATGTAGTGCTAACCTCTGAACTCCTTTGAACTGCCCATGATTAGGAAGGCTCATGGGGTTCTTGGTTGAAGGTATGATACAGGGAATGGAATGAAAAATCTTTACTGTTTGTTGGTTTTATATAGTCATGCCATTCCTATTCCCATTCCCCAGTATCAATCAAGTGCTCCCTCAATAGCTCATGCTTCTAGATGCTCCTTAGTGATGCAGAATGCCGCTTTGGCATCTCTTCAGTTACATTTGCATCACACAAGTGTTGATGACACAGTGTGCATGTTTATGTCTATATATACAAACATTAGAGAATTTTTTTATCGCATTAGTAGAGCGAGCAAGGCCGTGTTTAGCTTAGCCAACAATGTACCATGTCGATCCTTATGTCTTAATATCGTGACTTGTTTTAAGTAATTTCAGTCCCTAAGCTGGTTAGTGCGAGAGCGTACAAAAAATGAACTGTCAAAAAAATGCCCATATCACCTCTTTAAGAAATGTTAAATTGGAGCTAGGTTGTTAAGTGACCTTCTAGCATTTAATCTCTTAAGGGGGGTTTAAGCGGCGCATAGAAGGTTCATTTGAATATATATATATATATACACACACACACACATATGTATAGGTGGAGGTTCAAACCAGAACACCCTTATCACATGTGATAATACACGTGAGGGGACCTGGTGGTGTGGAGACGATATGTTCAGCGACTTAGGTCATGCCAAAGGTCTTCTGCGTCTATGATTTAGTATCACATGTGATGGTCTTAATGGATTATATTATCACATCAAGAACACCCTTATCACATGTGATAATACATGTGAGGGGGCTTCGTGGTGTAAGGGTGACTTGGCCTGCAAAAAGTCGTCTGCATCTCTGATTTAACATCACATGTATATCATATATGATGGAATCATAGCATCACATGTGATTGTCTATAGTAAAAGGGTGTTCTCGCATTCTCGTAAAATGAAGGTGTTCTCGTTTGAACCCACCCTTGTATGTGTGTGTGTGTGTATATATATATAAGATGCTGTTGTCTTTGATTATATTTGAGATCTGAAATTTTGATACCATATTATTTTGATATAATTACTTTTCTAAGTTACTAGTTTTATCATTCCATCAATAAAATAGAAAGGTTCCCTCCAAATTGAGAAAAGTCGGCTCATAAACACAAGTTGAGATCTTAATTCAATTATTAGTTGCCAAGTGAACAATGCAGGAAACTCCTAGGCAGCCAATTAAGTGGCCCTAACTCCTCGTAGTGGTGGAGAAAAGCTTAATGCCTAGTTGACAACTTAAGCAGTTTGTGTTGAATCTGACAGAAAGTTAGGAATGCATTTTATGTTTATTTTTTCTTAAATATAGTGGCAAATTGCATCAAGATGGAGCGTACTTTGCTTCGGTTCCTGAGAACTTACTTTAGGAAGCTCCATTTTGGTGTCAAAGACAAGGCATCTCAAAGAAGAAAATATAATAGATTTTTTAAGGGTGTTTTGCTTATAAAGTTATTGTATGTTCCCTCTTATGTTCACAAAGATATAGTAAGTTTTCTTAATTGCATCAAAGATATGATACGTTCCCTTAATCACATCAAAGACATAGTTGGCATTTGGTTCGTTGGAATGCCGTAATTTGAAGGAATTGGAATGGTCAATTCCATTGACCAAATTCCATTCATGCATTTAGTTTATTCTTTAGGTTTTGATAAGAATTCGAATTCCACATATTGTGGAATGTAAAATTCTTAGGGTTCTAGCAAGGAATTCCGTTTCCTTCATCCCATCTTTTAAGAAAAACTATTATGCCCTTATATTTTCTCCATTCCATCCCATCAAGAGGGTTGTCACCGCTGTTGCCGCCACCACCACCTTTACCAATGTCACCTTCACCCCCATCACCACCGTCGCCTTCACCATCACCACCGTCACCGCCGCCACCACCATCACCATATTCCTTCCCACCGCCACCATGGCACCACCACTACCGTTAACACCACTACCACCACTATTATATTCAATGAACCGAACAGACATATTCAAATTCTTTTGATAGATTCCATTCCAATTCCTGTCAACCAAATGCATGGTCAAACTTAATTAAATACCATTCCAATTTCTTCAAGTTCCAATTCCTTTGACAGATTCCAATTCTAACAGATTCCATTATGTGAACCAAACGCCACCGTAGTATGTTTGCCAAATTGGAGTTTATAGAAGTAGGTTCCTCAAAATAGGAACTGGAACAGAGTACATTCCATTTGGAAGAAGTGGTGGTGTGTCAGATTTAGCTTCACCAAGGGAAGCAGTCATTCGGTCTTTCTCTATTCATCTTGTGGAGGAAGCGAAATGCTCTGGTTTTTGAAAGGGGTGCTCGGATTGATATTAGAGAGCTGTTTTTTGAAATCCAGTCGAGCTCATTTCTGTGGATCTCAAACAGGGCTAAGCATAGGAAACCTGCTTTTGTGGAGTGGTTAAATGGCTCGTATTGGCATAGTTAATGGTGGTCCTGTTGGGGTTTCGGGCTGGGTTCTCCCTTTCGTTTTGTTCCTTTGTAGCAGGCTGTTAGTCTTTTTGGTGTTCTGCTCCTTGCAGAATTTTGCCTATTTATTTCTGGGTTCTCTTTCAGTAATATATTTATTGCCTTCCAAAAAAAATGAGAAAGAAATATGTTTCTAAACCTCAGGTACACAGTTCATGTATGACACTTTCCTACAAAGTAAAATGGTTTGCTTGTGCCTGAGGGTAGGAGAAATTATGATATTTTTGATATCGTAGCTATCACCTACCCCATGGCTAGTCACACTGGGTGAAGTCTGATGCAGGCAGCATGGGCAGCTTGTCTGGAAGTACAAGATAGACAAAAACAATTCAAATTAATTTCATTCATAATATTAGGATCATGTATGCTTTCTTCGTAAGATGATCGTAAATATTTTATTTGATCTGTAAACAGGTGTCCATGGACACAAAGATGAGAGCAAATGCTTTTGCAGCATTTGGAGCACTAAGTGACTACGGTTCTGGGGCACAACATGACGCTTTTCTCGAACAGGTTTCTCAATGACTTCTAATGCGCTACATGAAACTACTTTAGCTTATAAAGTTTTTAGGATTCTCTAATTTCCATGACTGGCACTGTTTGAAGCCATTGTCGATATGGATTATCTTACAGTAGGCTTCAATCCTAGTTTCTGGTTCTATTTTATGTCGTAATAGTTTGCATGTGACGTACCCATTTCAGGTACATGCTGTCTTGCCACGCTTGGTTCTTCATCTTCTTGATGAAGAATATTCTGTTCGTCAAGCTTGCCGGGTAAATATCCTTAAGCACCTCATATGTTGGCTATTTGAACCTTTTCTTTTTGCTTCTTGATACATGTTATAGTTACCAAACAGATTACAATCAAACGGGTCGCTCCCCTTATGGAACTTGACGATTTGATTCTTCTTCTCAACACGCATCGTTTTATTTCCGATCACAGGTATCTCTTGGTATATATTGTAATAATAAACTTGTCATACGTTTCATGTCTTTTATGTCAAAATCATGCCGCTATCCATCCCATTTAAACTTTTTTTTTTCAGGAGCGACTATCAAGACTTTCTTAGAGATCTGGCGAGGCAATTCGTTCAGCATCTGGCTTCCAGAGTTGATACTTATATGGCATCAATAATACAGGTGTTTCTTGTTGTAGTTTAATATAGAAAATACACATTTATCATCTATCTAGTAGATCTGAGTCATCTTCACTTTATGACAAGAAATTAATCTATCTTCTTGTGTAGGCTGTTGATGCTCCTTGGCCTGCTATCCAGGCGAATGCCATTTATTTATCCAGCAGCATGCTTGCTTTGACAGACGATCAACACATTTCAGCGTCTTATTATTATCAGGTGACTAATTTCTTCCTTTCCTTTTCATTAAAGAAACCATGTGCGACACACACTTCTACACACTCACACACACATATATACACACATGTAAGTGTATATTAGCACATGTTTATATATGTATAGGGTCAGGCTAAGGGGAAAACCCCTCAAAAAATGAAAAGCTGTTCATGTGGACAGTTACAAGTAACTGAAGTTGTTTCTTATGCACGTGTGCATGTTATATGTGCATATCTTAAGATGAATGATTACCAGGTGTTCCTCAGTTTTTTATTTTTTGGGGGTTTTTCCCTGAACCTTTCTCTATATGTATATATGTGCAAATATATGTATGTGGGTATTTCTCTCTCTCTCTCTCTCTGTATATATTAAATTAGGGAACGCTATCTATATTAAAATGAGAGTATACTGGTTTCTTAAAAATTGAACAATATGTTGATAGTCTATCCATGGTTCATGATCTGATGGTACTAATGAACAGCATTGCATTATCTGTTTTATTTAACTTGGATGATCGAGTTGCTAAAACAAGTGATATGAACACGAAAACAGGTGTTTGGATTGTTGGTTGGGAAAGCAAGTCGGTCTACAGATGCAATTGTGAGAGCAACGTGTTCTTCGGCCTTAGGCATGTTACTCAAGTCTGCAAACTTGATTTCGTGGAGAGCTGATCGGCTTGATCGTATAGACTCAGGCAGGAGCAGCATTGATTCAGAATCTAGTACAAGGAGGTCATGAATCTGTTTGAATATTGTAAAAAGTGTAGAAGGAAGTTTTTGGATGTGTGCATATAACTTGACAAAGATTGCATAAGTTGTAAAGTTTTTTTTGCTAGAATTTGTGTTGTAAATGTTACGTCAAGATTTCCATACCACTTTTTTTTTACTTTTCTTTTCACCTCCAAACAGAGCTTTGTGGAATTTGTGTTATAGCATTTTTCTATAGAAATTGTGTTTTAAATTACGTTTTTAGACGTTAATGATTTTACTTACGGTAACTTATTTTAAGAATACTCTGTCTACTACGATAAATATTGTATTTGTTAATCAATAAAACTCGTGAAATTAAGTTCCAATTTTATACATCGATAATACATCCGCAATTTATTATGGATGTATGTATACATTTAGATACTCTAAAGTGCCAATATCAAGTTGACAATGTATACATCCACAAGTGCCAGCTTTTACCCTTATGTTGTTTGGCATTGCTAGAAACTGAGATGTATCCTATCCCCAGAATCAGAAGATACATCCATAACACAATTTACATATCAACACCTCACACATGTATATTTATATTTCAATTGTATTTTAGTTATTGACATTTCTTTTAATTGTATGTCTTTTTTCCCTTTTTTTGAGAGGGATTTTAATTGTATTTGTAAGCATGTCAATGGGGCTTTTTTTTATATACTTATTTATGAATATTTGTTACTTGAGAAAATCTAAATTCTAACCGGAAGGGTGGTGCCTGATTGGTTTGAACTTGGCTCCAAAAGTCAAAAGTACCAGGAGATCACATGTTCAAATACAAGGAGGAATAAAAATCCTCTTGTAGCCACGGAGGTTCAAATGCGGTGACTCCGGGCCATCTGCAAAGCAGATGGTCGCCCTGGGATTAGTCAGCTTGTATAGCGGATTGGATATGCATGTTAATAAAAAAAAAAAAGGATCTAAATTCCATCAATAATTGTTTTTACATATCTTACGTTAAAATCACTTTTGCTGGTCCCCTCGCCTACAAACGAAATGAATGTTTTAAACTTGTTTAAATGCATGTGTCTTTTTTTCTGATCCCCTTCTTCACATATCATTTTTGTCACATATTGAGCCATTCACATCAGCTCGTATTGCTCACACTCTTAAATTTTCACAACACCTCCTCCACCATAAATAAATATATATTCTATATACATAAATGTGTGTGGGTGTATATATGGGAAGAACAGTGTGTGGGAAAATTATGATTCGAAGCGTAAGAAGAAATCTAAACTCCTCAATCACTTTTAATCTCATGTACATTTATGAATTGCATTTTAGAAGGAAATTGATCAGGTGCGTCTCGGTGCACCTCGTTAGTGTCGACATTCAATTAAGATTGATCCAATGGTAGAGATTTCTTCTTACGTTTCTCACCTTAATTTCTCTTCATCGGAACTCACCCCCCCCCCCTCTCTGTGTATATATATACATATCATATACATGTGCGTGCACACACACACACATATAGGGGAGAGATAAAATATAAACCCAAATTATTTGTACAAACCGTAAAAACCTGATTTCATTGTTTATTTTAGTGAAATTTTTTCATGAATTTGTTTAATATGATGAAATTGTTTCAAATAATTCATTTCATGATGAAGTGTTTCATATATTTTTGTTTCTATGTAAAAGTTAAATTGTTTCATGTATTTCTCAGGTCGATAAAATTTATTTTACTAAATTTAATAGAATGAAGATGATAATGTCAATAATTATTTGAAATGAATTATTTGAAATAATTTCATCATATTAAACAATCTCATGAAAATTTTTCACTAAAATAAACAATAAAATCGACGGTTTTCACGATATATACAAATGGCTTGGTTTACATCTATAATCTATAATAAATAAGTAACTTTGAGGACACGTGTCACGTTTCTGTGCGACGGTTGTGATTTTTCCCGTCGAAACCACACAATTTTCATTACGGCCCCCAGACTTACAACATAACTCTGGAAAAATTCACGTCTGAATTTAACTCTGGAGTGGTCATCAAAACCGGGTTTAAAATTTCAAATTTGCATTTTTGAAACATTTTTCACAAAACAATATTACCTGAGGAAAAAATTTAGAAGAACATGTACTCTTGGTACTTAATTAATTAATAGTAATGTGAATTTAATTAATTTATATAGTTATTAAAAGAATATTTATATCTTATTAATTAATAATAACATAAAGTTAATTAATTTATAACATCTATATACCTAATAAATAAGTAACTTTGGGGAGATGTGTACTTAATTAATTAATTAACAATGATGTGAATTTAATTAATTTATATAATTATTAAAAGAATAATAATACCTTATTAATTAATAATAATATAAAGTTAATTAATGTATATACACACACATCTATAATCTATAATAAATAACTTTGGGGACACGTGTCGCGTTTCTGTGCGACGGTTGTTGATTTTTTCGCCGAAACTAGACACAATTTTCACTTACGGCCCCCAGACTTACAATATAACTCTGGAAAAATTCACGTCTGAATTTAACTCTGGAGTGGTCATCAAAACCGAAAAAAATTTAGAAGAACATGTACTCTTGGTATTTAATTAATTGATAGTAATGTGAATTTAATTAATTTATATAGTTATTAAAAGAATATTAATACCTTTTTAATTAATAATAACATAAAGTTAATTAATTTATAACATCTGCCCCTTGGACCCCGCCACCCAGGGGCGCTGCCCCCGGACCCCTTCTGTTGGGGGCTTCGTCCCTAAATTAAAATAAACTCAAACAAGTATGCACTCCGCACCTGCCTTACATGTTCAATATTTATCATGATTACATTGGTCAACAATTTAATCACATTACACTTAAATGACATTAGTGATACAAATCATCAACATGAAGTCATCAAATATTGGTTATTTCTCAGACTTACAACATAACTCTGAATTGTTMTGTTCCAAACTTAGTTATATAGTTTATTCCCAGACTTAGAATACAACTCTAAACTCCTCTTCAGAGTTACGTTTCTGAGTTATAAGAAATCAAAATTCTTGTGACTCAGAGTTATGCTCGTAGATACTTTCTAGACTTAGAAGACAACTCTGAATTCCTCTTATTCAGAGTTAAGTCTAGAGTTATTTTCCAGTCTAATAATAGAATTCTGAATTCTTGTGTTTCAAAGTTAATGTTCAGAGTTTTTTCTGAGTTAATGTCCAGAGTTTTTCTTATTTAATAAGAGCCAAGGACAATCATTATCAAAAGTTGGTTTATTTCTAAGACAAAGGAAAATTTATACAAACTTGTAGCATTGACTAATTTTAGTAATTAACTCTTGAAAAGAACTTCACATTTGTAGCCAGATTGGTCGTCTTGATTTAGAAGTCTTGCAACGCTAGATATTGTCCGTCGTGAACTCTGGAGGATTTCTTAGCCCTTGTGTTTGTCAAGCCTGATTCCGTCCTTCATACAGAGCTTAACAGATGTTCTGCACGTGCTATGCGGTCAATTTGAACCAGACTCCGTGTTTTATGCAGAACTGCACAGAGGTTCTGCATTTAAGTCTTGAGAAAGAGCTCTGTCTCTTCACGTAATGCGTCGAGGCTCTATCTCTTACTCCGAAAATGGCCTTCAGACTTGTAACTCTGAATAGTTTCCGTCTTAATCTCTGGAAACTTTCTTTACGCTTGTGGCCTTGAAGTCTGATTCCGTTCTTCATACAGAACTTAACAGAGGTTCTACAGGTGCTACGGGGTCATTCTGACCCTGCCTCCGTCCTTCATACAGAGCTTCATAAAGGCTCTGTACTTGTCTTGAGTAAGAGTTCTATCTCTGCATGTACTACCCAGAGCCTTTGATTCCCTTTGCTTGTCTCATACATAGGTATACAAAGGCTCTGCATGTACTACGCAGCGCTACATATTGGATCTACATTGTTCGTCTTCATTTAGAAGTTTTTCTGATCATCGAAGCACATGCCGTCCTTTGTATATGTAACATTTAATTCTAGAGTAAGAGCATTTTTATATCAAAAATTTAATCGGACTTGTACTTTTGTCTAAGTTTATAAATTACCTCCGATTATTAATTCTTTATAAAATACATATCAGTTTCGTTTAATTTTTGTCATTAACCCGTGTAATACACGGGTCCAAACCTAGTATATATATATATATACACACACACAAACATATGTATACCGGTGAGAAGTCTTTCCATGAACCTCCCTCCCTCTCTCTATATATATGGTTTTAATTATTTGAGAAACTCATATACCGTGAGAACTATAATAATAAGGTATCATTTTACATGATTTTTTCCATCTGAGACTAAAATTTAATATATTGATTAACATATGTTTGTTTCACAATGTGTTTATCTCATATGTATTCAGTTCATAATATGAAATTTTTTAATCGTATTTCTTACAAACTACATAAAAATATTCTCATTGTAGAACAAACACGTTGTATTAATTTTTTTTTCAACAAATTTTCTAAAAATAAAAAATAAAATAAATAAAATTGAAGAAAAGTATAAATTTTTTCAAATTTAAAGAAAGTTCTAAAATTAAATGGTGAATATGAAAAATTTTTTTTTTTTTTTTTTTTTTTATCGTTTTCATCAATCGAATTCACATATAAATTATTTAAAAAATCATTATAATGTTATATTTATTGAATATTATATGTTAAATTTTACAAAATGGTGAATGTTTAGAATTGAATTATTACTTTTAGAGATTTTAATTTTAGAAAATTCATTAAAACAGTTGATTTTTTAAGGTCGGTTTCACCTCCTAATCATTTTTTTTTAAGTTTACCAAAATAGTCATAGGTCCGCAAAACCCACAGACAAAAAAATTTACACTTTCTCTCTGTATCCGCAAAAAAAATACACCCATGTCCGCAAATTTCTCTTACATTTTTCACCCTAGTCCGTAAAAAAAATTAAAATTACGAACCTAGTACTATTTTGATGAACCTTATAAAGAATTGGCTAAAAGATAAAACCAACCGGTAAAAATGTCTATTTTAATTAATTTTCCTTTATCTTTTTTACTTTTTGTATAAAAAAATTCCGTAGGAGCTACATTATTTTAATACATAAAAAAAGTTACGTGTAACTGACTACCAATGTTTTACGATAAAAAAAGCACAAATCAGTTTACCGTTCTCAAACCCTATGCGAGTCAAACCATTCACATACAAAAACATCACCCTCTCTCACTCTTTGTTGACCCATCATTTGTTCTCTCCACAATCCATTGATGCTGTTAATCCCTGCCATCGATCTCCATCTTTTTGATATTTTGATTCCTCCCTCTTTTAAAACATTTTAATGGGATACATATAGGCATAAAAAATATATGGAGAATCAAAAAACAAAATCAATCGATAAGAGTGAGATCAATGGCAGGGGCCAGCAATGGTGACGGCTGATGATATAGAGCAAACGACACTAAGGTGACGTCGGGTTGAGAACTGTATAACCAATTTAATTATTTTTACAGTAAAACATTCCTAGATGAAGGGTTTGATGGTTTATTTATTCAAAAAAAAAAAATTTAGCGTCTTAATCATTGAAAATTAGGTGTAATGTTTTCATTCAAAAGAAAGTTTTAAGAACTAACCATTTAAAATAAGAAAGTTTAATGCAAAAAAGAGTTTTAGAAACTAAACTATTCAAAATGAGGAATAATATCCCCTTGTGGTCACGGATTACTATTGTGTCTCTCCAAAACATACCTTCTTTCGATACAGGTTCGATTCGATCTCGATAGATTTTAGTCACGTTTTAAGTATATTGTTATATTTTGGAAATGTATGCTTTGAGAATATTTGACATCCAAACGTTTGTACCTTGATGCATTAGAAGGTTGTACATTGCCATGACCTCACAACAAAATCAATGCCATTGTAAGAGTTTTTGGAAAGAATATGCATTTGATAGAGAAATGTCGTTAATGTAGGACCTATTTCTATTAATTATTAAAGATTCAACCTTTTGTTATAGGCCCAATCCAAACTTTAACTTACAACCAACAACCATTATTGACTACGTACAGTGCACCACATAACCCGAGGATGGAAGAGGAACGGTGAAGATGGTCTTGGCGGCATTACATGGACCCACTTCTTCCACTTTCTTATCGGGCTTGTGAACACGATGAATCCAGATTCTTGAAACCACTGCAACCTTCCTTCTATACTGAATTCGAATCTTGAAACCGCCATGAAAGAGCAGTGAAGCCTGATGTTGATCTCATATATGGAATCCTCCAGCCCTCTCGCCCCCCTGCTCTAGATCTAAAAATCTACTTACCGTTTGAACTAGATCTCGTGAAACGGTTGAGCATGGTGTGCATACTGTGTATATTGTCATCCCACCATATAACCACCATTTGAAAAGTGTGCACACTATGCACAATGTGTTCACAAAAATTGGGGTAGTAGTCAAATGTGTTGGGGACAAATATGTTTTGTGTAGACTGTAGACTGTGTTTACAACAATTGGGGTGGAGGTGTTTGAACTTGTTGGAGACAGAGGAAAGAGGATATTTATAAATACTCGTCATCTTTTATTTGATTTTTTAATTTAAAATTATCAAAATTAATAATGTTCTAATTTATTATGATTTTGTGGTTTATTGGATCTCACAAATCATAAAGATCTCAAAGAAAAAAAGCTCCCATCCAATTTAAACCATAAAAAAATGGTTAAAGATTAAATTCAATATATTAAAATTACGATTAAATTAAATTACGTTTTTTCGTCCCTATGGTTTGTTAAAAATACGATTTTCATCCATGTGGTTTAGAAATTACGATTTTCGTCTTTATGGTTTATAAATTACAAACCATAAAAACGGAAACCACAGTTTCTAAACATACGAGAACGAAAACCGTAACCATAGAGACGAATATGAAACATGCCGGTCCAAAATTGGTCTGAGATTTTTGGTTCAACCAGTCTGGTTAAAAGAAGATCGAGTCTTTTTTTTTCCTTTGATATAAAATTAAATAAAAAACTTATTTTAAAAATAAAAATAATTCCAATTTTAGAAAATTTCCAATGAATTATACCCAAGAATTATTGTTGTGTAGGACCTATGGTCACTTTCAAAATTCAACCTCGTTATCAACCATCCCAAAATTGTACACTACTACCTATATTCCACATAGATATAGACTACTCTAATTATAGCAAGTCAAGATACGACCATCTCAGACCCTCCATAGTCGCCGGAAAATGTCTTCACCACTCAAAAGCCTTCACTTCGCCGTCTTTCCTCTACCGGCTCAAGGCCATATGGTGCCCATGATGGACATTGCCCGAATACTAGCCCACCGTGGCGCCACCGTAACCATACTCACCACTCCAGTTAATGCCAAACGATTTAACTCGGTCATCGAAAGAGCAGTCGAAGCCAAGCTCAAACTCCAAGTAGTTGAACTCCAACTCCGATTAGCCGAAGTTGGTTTACCAGAAGGATGCGAGAGTCTTGACATGCTTTCATCAACCGACCCCTGGTTCAAGCTCCTTGGAGCCTTTGACATGTTAGAAGAACCCGCCGAACAAGTGCTCCGACGACTATCTCCGGTTCCCGATTGCATCATCTCCGACAATTTCATCCCGTGGACTTCCGATGTGGCTCGGAGGCTAAGTATTCCGAGACTTATCTTCCATGGACCAGGTTGCTTCTCGATTTTGTGCATGCACATAGTAACATCAACTAGCGTGTTAGATGGGATTGAATCAGATTCAGAACTCTTTGTGTTGCCAGGCTTGCCTGACCCAATTGAAGTTACGAAACTTCAGGCTTTCGGTCAGTCGAAGCCGAACGCAACCAAACCTCAGGTTTCTGATAACTCGGAAGCCAAAACAAAAGAGAAGAAGGGGTATATAGAACGAGTTCAAGAAGGAGAGAAAGCTGCACATGGGATTTTGGTTAACAGCTTTGAAGAGTTGGAACCTGAGTATGCTCATGAATTGGCTAAAGCAAAAGATAAAAAGATATGGTGCATAGGCCCGGTCTCGTTGTTCAACAAAAGCGATCTGGATATCGCAGAGAGAGGAAACAAGGCAGCGATCAACGAGCACGATTGCTTGAAATGGCTCGAAGGGAGGGAACCAGGGTCCGTGGTATACGTTTGCTTGGGAACTCTTACACATACTTCTTTAGAACAAATAATTGAGCTGGGGTTGGGGTTGGAAATGACCGATCTTCCATTCATATGGTGCATAAGAAACAAAACAGAAGAGCTCGAGAGATGGTTTTCCGAATCAGGATTTGAAGAAAGGGTTGGAGACCGGGGGTTGATAATCTACGGTTGGGTGCCACAAGTCTTGATACTGTCACACCGAGCCATCGGTGGTTTCCTAACTCATTGTGGATGGAACTCGACACTAGAAGCAGTCTGTGCCGGTGTACCAATGGTTACATGGCCACATTTCGCTGATCAATTCTTTAATGAAAAATTCATCATACAAGTTTTGAAGGTTGGAGTTAGAATTGGTGTGGAGATCCCTGTTGTTATGGGAGGGGAAGATACAGCTGAAACATTGGTGAAGAAGGAAGAGGTGAAGGTTGCCGTTGAGTGCTTAATGAATGGAGGAGATGAAGGAGAAGAAAGAAAGAAAAGGGCTCAGGAGCTTGCGGAAATGGCGAAAACAGCAATGAAGGATGGAGGATCTTCTATTCGCAACACGACATCTATGATTCAAGATATTACCGAACAATTGGCCATAAATGTATAGGTTTCTAAATTGTGCATGCATCTTCCATTCACTCGTATTTGTTCTACGTTATGTGTGTGTATATATGGGGCAAGTACGACTTGTCCTAATTATGCTATTTGAGTTATTCGAGTTAGTACAAATATGTGTATTCTCCAAAAGATCATGTTTAATTGTTCGGTAACATTTAAGTATAATTTTTTTACCTCTAAGTGTATATATGTTGGTAGATGTGATGGGTTACATTCCGTTCGATTTGAGCCTCTTAATTGTTGCAACTACTTGTTCATTCAACATATTTTTTTTCATTCTTATGTCGATCATTCATTTGATGTCGATACATTTTGCTCTTACTCTTAATTAAGACTATATGACGTCATATTCATTGTGACAAATTAACTCCAGGTAAGTCGAGCTACTAACCACCTATGGGGGTACCATAGGCACGTCATTGTGGCACCGCTAGTGTGACAATAATCGTGGCAGTGTGATCAGTCCACGACGTCTCCTCTTTTGTGCTCTTGTGAGAGCTATTTGGTGTGATGGATATTAGATTTAAGAAGCGTATGGGTCAGCCCTAGCATATGTGATTCGTTTGTAGGGTGGATGTCAGCGTAGTGTCCAACGCCACATCTCACATTTAGTACGTGTGGATCTGCAATCCGCGTACAGGCCTTCGTGACCATATATCTGACACTTGTCATGTTGGTTATGCATTTTCGAGCTCGATTTGTCCCTTTATTATGATTTCGTATAATTATGTTATTTGTTGATTTTACTAAGATGTTAGTATTTGTTTTGTCCGATATCTTGAGATCAATTTTGGTGTGTTTATATTACCATTTTACTATAATTGTTTATCCATTCACCGGGCATTTGGCTCGCAGTGTTTTCTTCTGTTCCTCACGCCAGGTAATCAAGGGAACGGCTAAGTCTTGTAACGGAGAGTAGACTCGGATCTCAATTTCATAGGTTCGATAGGTTTAATGCGATGTTATTCATTTATTGAAATTATTTCTTTGGCTATTAGACTATCATTTTAACTCCATGGAAATGGTTAATTCTGACCTTCATTTTGTCTGATTTCCTCCAAGGGCTCAAGGTCATATGGTACCGACGGTGGACATTGCCGGAATACTAGCTCATCGTGGCGTTACAGTCACCATAATCACGACCCCTCTTATTGCCAACGGGTTTAGACCAGTTATTGGGCGAGCAATCGAATCCAAGCTCAAGATCCAACTACTTGAAACACTCAGATCGGAAAAAGTTGGTCTACCAGAAGGGTGCGAGATCTGTGACACACTTCCGTCATTCGAATCCTGGGCCAAGCTCCTTGCTGCTATGGATTTGTCAGAAAAATCGGCGGAAGATCTTCTCCGGCGTGCATAATCTCCGACTTTTTCTTCCCTTGGACTACAGATGCGGCTCGAAGGATCAACGTCCCATGGCTTGTGTTCCATGGACCAGGATGCTTCTGGATCTTGTGCATGCACGTTTCCTTCGTTTCTAACATGATGGATGAAATAGAATCGGACTCAGAATCTTACTCGGTAAACGGCCCCAAAATATACATCAAATAAACTTATATTAAATAAATAATTATATGCAAATTGCCTTAGATACTTCCGATTACGATTAGCTCATCACGAAGGGACTTAAAATGCCGAGCATATTCTACAAGCAGCTTTTTATGACTATGGACATCCGAAGTTAAATTGCACGTATTTCAACATCCCAATGGTCTTGGAGGGACCTAACCGCAGATGAGCCCGAATCGCCCAAGCATTTTGCCAACAAGCAAAAGATTTGGATCCCTCCTTGAAGACATGCATGTTCTACTTGCATGGATGGGGGATTTGGAGGAACCATAAATGTACTAAAAATTCTAAGGAATGGTACAAAGTATTAGTACTACCCTGCTTTTTTTTGGGGGAAAAATGGGTTTTTCGCGTTTTGGAGCATAATTCTTGGAACTAAAATAATCTCAATTTATGTAGGTTATTATAGTTTGATATTCTCCTCCATAATATCTTCGTTTCGAGACATTGAACGTCAAAAACGGACTTCGTATGAATGAGAAATTAATCAACAAAGTAAAGTATTAGAAAGAGAATGTAAAGTGGATAAGTGGCTATTTGAGCCATCCCACATAGAAGGAAGAGTAAAAAAGTAAGAAGGTTTATAAGTAAAAACAATTCATAAGGCTGGAAAACTTGTAGCACCAAGGCTCTCTCTTGCACGCGTAGGGGGTGCAAATGTGAATCGGAAATGGCTTCGGTTAACTGAACTTCTGTGCGAATGCACCATTGGTCGACCAAAAAAAGTTCAGACACATTTTTGCCAAATTTTTCTTTTTCGTAACTGAAATATTTTTAATTTCACCATTAACACCGTATTGATTATGGCCTATCAATTACGAAAGTGGTTGTATATCTTCTGCCTCCTCTTCTTCTTACTTCTGTGTTAAACACATGTTTCGACTCCTAACCAACCTTGTTCGTTCTTTTCTCTTCGACAACTTAAATATTGTCTAACAAGCTTTTAACATGAATAAATACCGTTGACAAAAAAAAAAATACGAGCAAACAAGAGAGAGAGCGTATGTGTAGGAAAATTAACTATTTTGGACAACATTATAGATCTTTTTAGCTTATATTTTTTTTCGGTTACTTGCAAATTACGAAACGTATTTTTTCCGAATTAAATATAATTCTTGTAAGACTGGATCGTGAAATTGTCACAGCAGCTTGCAGAATGGCCGTCAAGGCTTGCGAAATGTTCTTTTTTGACTTCTGAAACCGTCTTAGTGGCTTACAAAATAGCCCAACAAAATAATATTTTATACATAAAAAGTAGGTTAGCAAGTTATGAAATTGGGTACTCAGAGTTTTCTGATTCTACGATGAAAAAATTGGTTAAAAGGTAAAAATGTTCACTTAAAATAATTGTTTATTCAATTTTCAGTTATTTTAACCATCAAAAGAGACGTCTTAGAAATAGTTTATGGGATAAAAAGAAACGTCTTTAAAAAACCATAACCATAAAATAGTTTATATTGAAAAAATTATCATTAACCATGGTGTTCGGGTTATTTTATATTCATCTCAACTAATTTTAGGGCTTGTAAAACAACTAGAAAATCACAGTGGCTTTGTATGATTCAAAATTGATCCTTAAAAATGATCCTCAAAGACTCAAGTCTTATTGTTAGTTGAACTAATCCCATAAAATCAGCTTTATAACAAGATATAGAGTAGTCTATAGCCGTTAATACAGTTACGATGATAACGCTTCGAAAGAGAAATTAACAAAAATAATCGTTTCGATCGATTATAAAGATGGTTAATTTTAATAAAAGAAAATTAACCTTTTGAAATTTCGTTCGTAAGCAACACCTCCTTAACTTGCGAAGATGACACTTATCCTTCAATTGTTGAAATCAAATAAGAGTTCCGCAAGTGGGAAACATGCATGGCTTTAATTTGTCTTCTTATCCAACTCAATCGCCCATGGGGATGCATGCTTAATTGCGGAGGTGCTTGGTACAAGGCACGTGGCACCCATTGAGGTGCTCCATCGAAATACATCTTTAAGTTGAAGAGTTGTTACTCACGAATGTTTTAGAAAATTTAAAAACGTAATAGCTAAGAAGGATATTTACTCGGCTAAAACGTTCTTTTTGTTCTCATTTTTTAGACTAATTAATATGAGGGGTTATTTATTTACCTCCTAATAGTTTTATTAATAAACAAATTCTGAATTTTTAATAGGTGAATCTTGTTTGACAAAAAAAATTGTCTCTGAATGATTTTATATCATAGGTTTCTCTTAACCATTCAGCGCTCTAATTTCTTTGTAAACAATTACCAAACAATTATATTTCATTTTACATTATATCATAAAAAGGCTCTTAATCATTTTGACTACTTAATCATTTTACAACAAACCATTTATAGATATGTTTACCTTTTCTTTGGAAACTTGGATATACAATCCGTGCACGCCTCTTCCAGAGTTTAATGATGAAACCACATAATAAAGTTTAATGTGAGATCACTAACATTTTTCAAGGTGTACTTTAAAACACTAAAATTGATGAAGATTGGTTGTATAATGTGTAATATTTATGTGGTTTGTATTTGATTTGATATATATATATATAGAGTTAGATTCAAAGAAAAATGTTAAATAAATGGAAAATCAGAAAATCACAAAAAGATAGATAAAAAAATATATCAATATAGATGTCAAATTAACGAGAAAAATATGAACAATTTTTGGTGTAATTTATTTCACTCGAAAATTATTTATTTTTGACTTTTTCGAATAAAAAAATAGGGGGTGATATTTTTTTAATTTAAAAAAAAAAATACTAGAGTGCAATATTTGAGGATGCTCAAATCTCACAATATCATCTCAAACTCGTCTAATTCACGTATGAATTATTTAAATGATTTACATATGAACTAATTAACTGATTTACCCTAGGGCATTCTACACCTCCAAAACCAAATTTATGAGTCTCTCTGCCATTTTGTCCTTTTTAGAAATTACAAGTTCAGACTATGTTATTGATGGTTACTTTTTTTTAAGTAAATAATATTTGTGTTGGGTTATTTATCGATTTGGTGATAACTCACTGATCTGTTGCTCTATCCTATCAACACTTAGTAGTTATTGGTTTCTTTATTTATTGGTGTTTTGGTACATACTTAAATCCATTTATTGGCAAAATCAAAGACGAGTCGATATGAAGACAGAAGGTCATCGATACGGTACTGTAGATCAACTGTGTAAATTGCACACCAAGACTCCAGACTCCAGAGTAGTAGATTCATTCATTCCAAAAAAAATTACAAACTTAATCATTTCAAAATCAAATTTGGACTTTCCCATAAAACATTTGAATACTTCAATTATTTTCATTATTACAGTATTAAAAAAAATTAAGCATGGAGTCGGAGTTGAATTTTACTCCATTTTTAATGTTTTTAATATATAATAAAAACAGAATTTAAAAAATATAATATTAACCATAATTAATTGCCTATAGTTTTAGTTTTAAGAAATATTTCATTTGGTAAATTATTTTAAAAAAATTAACTATTATTATTTATTGATTATATAAAAATAATTATCTACATTGATTATTATATTTTAATAAAATAATATAATAATAAATAAATATGTTAGTTTATTATTTTATAGTATTAAATATATTTTTAATACATGGGTAAAGATGATTTTTTGTAGTGTCAAATATCAACCAATCATTTTTAATATTTTTAGTGTTTGAGTCAGCTTTGATGATCTTTTTTATAACCATACAACGTCATAAAAAATCTCTTTTTCTTAGCCACCTAAACATATGGGTCCGTTTTTTTGAAAAAAGGATTTTAAAAAGTAAAGCTATATATAACGATGTCGATGCTCATAACTGTTTAATAAGTCATTCTCCAACTTAGTTATTGTATTTTTGTTATTATTATTGATACAGATTGGCTTCTAGAAAAGTCATTCAAAACTTTTCCCTTCAAAAGCAAACAAAATGGTCATGTGACAATGCCCGACTCTTCTTTACTTAACTACGCTTACATCACTAAACACAACTGTTGAAGATCAATATGATTTTTTTTCTTTAAGATTTAAACGACATGATTTTGATTTGACTCCATCTAACGATACCCTCTGCGTTGTTAGAAGCATCTCCAACAGCTACACTAAAATAGAGAAGATGGATTTTAGTAAAAAATTTGCTTCAGTTACTATGTTATTTTGTATGTTAAAATAGAGAAAAGAGGAGATAGATTGCAAAAATCTCTAAACTTAGAGAAATATTTCCCACCAATAATAGGTATTTGACATGATTTTAATACCTCTTCATCAATAATAGGTATTGAAAATAAATGTCTATAAAAGAGAAACTAGTTAGTGTACCCGTGCAATGCGGCAGGAGCTGTGAATTTTAACGATTTTGAAGTTTCATTGTTTTATTAGAGAAGATTTAACAATGATATAAGTTACACTTGGTCTTTACATATTAATACAATTTGAATAAATAAGAGTTATGGTTCCAATTACAGTCTATCGATGAAAAAAATTGTATGACAATTTAAAATCCAACATATTTAAACGACTCCACAAATGTGTTCAGTTTACACCAAAAGCAAAGAATCAAGAGATCAAGAGCGAGACCAAGAGTTCTAAAGCAATTGAATGAGAAAACATTTAATAACTTATGGTAAATATCAGTTTGAATCTCAATTTGAGGGATGAGGAGAAGACCAGTATGAGAGAGTGAAAACATGAGTGAAAGGTGTCAAAAAATATCTTGGGAACATGAAAATAAAAGATCATAATATGCATTGGTAACTTGTCCTATATATTATTTTAATTGTAGATTAAGAGATTTTAAGACTAAATGCATAAAGTTTTAGTACTTAATGCATTATGAGTTGTTTTGAAGGCTTTAAAGACTTTATGCACAAATATATAATACTTTGTGCATTAAAAATTGTTTTTAAGACTTTTGATAAACCTGGTTTATAAGTTAGTATAGATAAGACTAAATGCATAAAGTAGTAATACTTAATGCATTATGAGTTATTTTTAAAACTTTTAAGACTTTGTACATAAATGTATAGTACTTTGTACATTAAAAATTGTTTTTAAGACTTTTGATAAATCTGGTTTATAAGGTATTATAGATAATATTTTAATAATATAGTTAATGTTAAAATTATTAAAATAAAGTAATTATTGAAATTAAATATTATATATATATATATATATATATATATATTTTTTTTAGAAATTAACTTTTAATATTTTATGTTAAAAGAAAATATACCACAACTGTTGAAAAGACAATATTGTAAGTGCATATAAAGCCTATCGCAACTTGACAAACCCAAATGCATACAATTCTCCATAGCTATCAACATTAGCTACAGACATGGCTTCCAATCTTCACTTATCATACCTCTGATGTGACTCAGGCCACCTCGTTCCGATGTGGACATGGCCAAAGTCATAGCACAACAGTCGATAACTGTGACGATCGGCATCACTCCCCCATAACGCCCAACGCTACGGTTCAGTTCTCGATTGTGTGTTGGGATTTCCGCTCCGAATCCTAAAACTCCAGTTCTCAGCCTCGAAGTCTGGATCATCGGAGAAATGTGAAATTGTGGACGATATTTGGAGAAACATAAAAATGATTTTAACTAAAATTTTCAGAACGTGTCTTCAAAACGAGCAAAGAGAGTGTAAAATTCTCCAAATTTAGATAATTTCTGAAAATGATTAATTATAACAATAAAGGGTAAGATGTTGAAATCAATGTCGGCTACCATAGCTTGGGATCCTATAATTCATGTAGCCGTCAAGACAGTTAGGATAATGACGTAAGCATTTTTCTTTTGGACAACTTGGGTATGCCATCTTTGTACGTCTCTTGCAAAGCTTAATTATGATGTAACCACTCACATATTGTACCCATTTTTTCACTACTTCAGTTCTGAAGCTAATCCCAACTCACTCAAAATGGCTCATCAGCTTCACTTCGTTATACTTCCTCTCATGAATCAAGGCCATATGATACCCATTGTTGATATTGCCCGAATACTAGCCCACCGTGGCGCCGCCGTCACCATAGTCACCACTCCGCTTACTGCCGCCCGATTTCGATCAGTTATTTCCCGAGCAATCCAAGCCAAACTCAAGATCCAACTACTTGAGCTCCAGCTCCCATTAGCCGAAGTTGGTTTGCCGGAAGGCTCAGAAAACTTTGAACAGATTCCGTCGTCGGAGGTCATGGTCAAGATCTTTGCCGCCATGGACTTGTTAGAACAACCGGTGGAGGATCTGCTCAGGCGACTATCTCCTCCTCCAGCTTGCATAATCTCAGACCCTCCTTTCCATTGGACTACAGATATGGCTCGACGGTTTAACATCCAGCGGCTCGTGTTCCATGGACCCGGATGCTTCTGGCTCTTATGCAAACACATTGTGGCCAAAACCAACATCTTGGATCGGATCGAATCGGACTCGGAGAAGTTCGTTCTGCCTGGTTTGCCTGACCGAGTTGAACTCACTAAACTTAAGGTTTCCGGTACCTCCGAAACTAGATCACCTGAAGAGATAGCGATCCGCGAGCGTTTTCAAGAAGCGGAGGAAGATGCATACGGGATCGTGGTTCATAGTTTCGACGAGTTGGAACCTAAATATGTTAAAGAATTGGCAAAGGCCAAAAACAAGAAAATATGGTGTGTTGGCCCAGTTTCTTTATATAACAAAGGTGATATGGATATAGCCGAGAGAGGAAACAAGGCTGCGATCAACGAGCATGACTGCTTGAAATGGCTCGATGCAAAGGAACCAGGGTCCGTGGTCTATGTTGGGCTGGGAAGTCTTACGCGTATGTCTACAGAACAAGCCATTGAGCTCGGACTAGGACTCGAGTCCACCAACCGACCGTTCATATGGTGCATAAGAACTAAAACCCAAGAACTAAAGAAATGGTTTATAGGGTTCGAAGAACGGGTTAGAGACCGAGGGTTGATCGTCCATGGCTGGGCACCACAAGTCTTGATACTGTCACACCGGTCCGTTGGAGTTTACTTAACACATTGTGGATGGAATTCGATTCTAGAATCCATCTGTACTGGGGTGCCGATGGTTACATGGCCACATTTTGCAGATCAGTTTCTTAATGAAACGTTCATTGTAGAAATTCTGAAGATTGGAGTTAGGATTGGTGTAGAGGTTCCTGTTTCTCTCGAAGAAAAAATTGGAGTGATGGTGAAGAAGGATGACGTCAAGATAGCAGTTGAATGCTTAATGGATGAAGGTGAAGAAGGAAACCAGAAAAGGAGAAGGGCCAGCGAGGTTGCAGAAATGGCGAAGAAAGCAATGGAAGAAGGTGGGTCTTCTTATCTTAACGTGTCTTCGTTGATTCGAGATATTAGTGAAGGGTTAACGGAGAAGTCGGCAGTCGGAACACCTTCGCCGCCGTGAAAACCAAGCTCGGCAACCACAACACCCAGACTGCTGCTACGATGACAACATGAACCGAAGCAATCAAATGCTTGATTTCTTCCAAATCAACAATAAAAAACAAAGTTTTAGAGGTGGGGACCGGAAAATGGAAGGTCACGGTGGTGATGGCGGTTTCAATGGTGGTGGTGGCCGTCGGGAAAGGTGGTGGTGGTTGCTGGGAAATTTGCGTTAATTATTAAAATGTTTTCTTTTAAATCCTTTGTGAAAATAGTCGGTTTTAAACCTCTTTTCAAGGTTTAGGTTTTCGAGGCGGTTTAACCCAAACCACAAACTAAAGGATAACGACGGTTTAAAAAATTTCCAAACAAAACGGTTAGTAACAAATGATCAAACCAGTTAAATTAGATCATAAAAAGACGGTCCGATGATATAGATAGTTTAAATCTAACTCGTTATACGAATCAACTAATCCTAGGACGACCACCCTGTTTTGTAGATAGTCCGGAGTCATCGTATTTGAACCTCCGTGGTCACAAGAGGATTTTTATTTTTTCTTGGATTTGAACCTGAGACCTCTTGATACTTTTGACATTTGTAACCAAGCACAAACCAATCAGACATCACCCTTGTAGTTTATACGGTCAGTTTGATCCAAACTGCTTAAAGAAAACATTCAAACTATAGATCAGACCGTTCAAACCATAAAAAACGATCTGATTTGACTTGATTTAACTGATTTAAACGATTCAACTGATTTTTTAAACACCCTATCTCTTATGAAAATTGGTTCCATTTCAAAAACCTTTTGAAGAAATAAGTTTTGATCTCAAAAGTACAATAAAAATAAAATAATTTTGATTTATAATATTCCATTCACATTTCATTTAGAGGCTAAAATACAAACCATCAATTCTTACGAATCTTGCAAACAATGATTAGTACTTATTTTAAGAAACAACTAACGGATCCTTTACTTAAACACTTCTTTGGTAAGTGTTTACTGGTAAAATTCAACACTATTACTTACTTTACATAACACGATTTTAGTCCATCAAAACGACATTGTATGTAAAAATCTATCCGGTAAGTGCTAATCGAGTAAGAGTCGTCACCTTAACTTACCGAGTAAGACTCTTGGTCCTTGTTTTTGCTCTTGCCGGATAAGATTTTTGGTCCTTGTCATAGTTATCCGATAAGATAACATGACTTGGTAAATGCTTACCCGGATAAGCATTTAGTATACGACCCCTAAGATAATTATGGTAGATATCACATTATTTGAAATTATGAAACAATCGAAATATTTATGGAATGAAACAACCTAAATATTATGTAATAAGATGTTCATTAGGTTACATAAACAGTTAAAATTGATTCGTTGCAGAGCTCTCTATTATTATCTTTACTAGAAGGGTACTTGCATAATGCAGCGAGATAAATCTCCATTTTAATGTTTAGTTTTTATTATTTGTCTTCATCGATATAATATGATCTTATGTGGTTTTGAAAAAGTGGTAATGCTTTTATTTTTGAATGAAATATAAATTTGAATATGACATAAAAATTTGAAAAAAATAAATCAGTATTAGTATCAAATTAATTATCTAATAGTTTTTGTTTTTTTGGTATTACTTATTTAATTTATTTTTTATTATAATTTAATTACAAAGAAATTTATTTTTGATTTAATAATATAATTTTTTATAAAAGTAATAATTAAACATTCTGTTAAAACTCATTAGTTATCTTAATTATATTTTAGATTTTTTATATTTAAAATAGATGTTTATCTTATATTTGATTATGTTTATCTGTAGTTAATTACACGAATTTAAAAATGGAGCTTTAATAAGTTGTACGTGCGCAAAATTACTTGTAACCTTGAATTTTAAGTAATATGTATCTATAAACAATATTTCATGCATAAAAAATGGGTTTTAAGAGTTTTTGTGAAATGTTTTATAATATAGTATAGATATACAAATATTATTATTATTATTACTAGTATGTGGACCCATGCATTGCACAGTAGCAATTTATTTTTTATTAAAAAAATATGATAGTAAGTTAAAATGAAACATAATTCGTTAATTGACAATTGATGAAATATAATGGAATACGAGAGGTGAATGATGGCTATTTTAGATGTAAATTATTTTAAAAAGACGCTCAAGAAAAGAAATAATGTTTCATTTTTCTTTGCATTTACAAACTCCCACCACTGCAAAACAAACAGACTTCATTGACGGAGAAATCCGTTGGTAATCTGCCGGACAAAACCACCATCGACGGATTACCGACGAATCTCATCGTTGGTGAAAATGTGGTCGATGATTGTGATTAAAAGCAAGGATCGACTACCGATGGATTTTCAATCCGTTTGTAATTCGTTAGTGATCCGCTGGAAATTACAGACAAAAAAATCGATGGCTAGGGCCTTTTTGTTTTGTAATGCATAACTTACATAAGCATTGAACCCAACAAACTCGAATGTTAAAGATGCAAAAAACCTTATTGGATATTTGTTGCATTGTCTATTTCAATATGTGGAAGGGTGTATATATGCACCGACATATGCATTATTAATCCATCCAGTAAGATAGCAACTGATATCAAATATAGTCGTCGATAATGCATCAACATAAACAGATGCGTCTGAATCAACAATACCCAACATCAACTACGTGAAATTTTAGTGATGCATGATTGGTTTGAGTTTGTGTTCCAAAGGTCAAAAGTGTCTAGAGGTCTCATGTTTGAATCAAAGGAGGAACAGAAATGCCCTACGGAGGTTCAAATGCAGTGACTCCAGACTACCCACGAAGCAGGTGGTCGTCCTGAGATTAGTCGGCTCGCATAGCGAGTTGGATATCCAAGTTTTAGTGGAGAAATATCTCTCAAGCTCAAAATGGATCTTGATGAACTTTTTATTGTTTTCTTAATTCCTGTTGAGGTGATTGTGAATTGCTACCAAAGTGACTTTGACCTAGCGGTATGTGAGCCTCTGGCATGTGTTAGCAAGTCAGGGGTTCAAACCTTATCAAATATGAAGAGGGTTTGTGAGTTTATTTGTTCTATTTGCTGTATATAAATACTATATATATACTTCATCAACTTTTACTTGACCGGTGAAATTTACCCTGGAAAAACTACTTAGATTTGTCTATAACAAATCCAACTACTTGTCTAGAATTTCTCAAATAAGAAGAGTTATCAACATCAGGATCACAAGGTCAACCAATTTAGATTATTACATCACCAGCAGCATCAGAAATCTAACAACACTTCACCAACAACATAGACTTTAATAATGCAGCTGAAATGCAACTCCCAGCAGCAGACCAACTTCAGATGATCACTTGTATCTGTTACAGTAACCCAAAACAACCACCACCAAGAGCCAACCAATCTAATAATCGCAACTATATATAAATCATATGTAAATTACTTATTATCAGCTTCCCAACAACTCCAACAACATCTATATATATAATATATATATATATATATAACATA
>NC_037538.1:6403072-6449211 GCF_001531365.2 Cynara cardunculus var. scolymus | reverse complement strand
TCACCAACAACATAGACTTTAATAATGCAGCTGAAATGCAACTCCCAGCAGCAGACCAACTTCAGATGATCACTTGTATCTGTTACAGTAACCCATATATATATATATATATATATATATATATATATATATATATATATAAATCATATGTAAATTACTTGTTATCAGCTTCCAACAACTCCAACAACATATATATATATATATATATATATATATATATAACATAAAATCAGCCATTAAACAATGAATGAAATGATAACACCTGCAATACCAACAAGCATTAGCATGGTAATCATATTCCAAAACCCAATTAGCCTAAGGTGTATGATGGAGGCAGTCTCCTCCATTAAGACATAGTTGGGAGTTGTAAACAGCTGACTATTTGCCTTCTCATCGAACATGGTGATCGTCACCAATTACCATGCAATTAGTTTTCAACACAAGGATCTTTGATTTGTATGAGTTATAACTTGATGAAATTAACACATAATAAAAGAAAACCAGGGTTATAAGACTTAGGGTGAGACGTAAACACAAGTTCCAGTAGACCAATGTTGTCGAAATGCTACAACATGCAATTAGTAACAACTATTTTCACAATTTATTTTTAAGGTATTCCTCTCGGATTTCACCATTGTACTTATAATATAACTTTCAACTCATATCTCTACGGCATCCGGACTAGTGAAAATCACAAATGGTGTTCTTAAAATACACGAATAAACAAATCTCTTCGTTAAAAAATAATTCTTTTGAGCAGATTACCGTATCATTTAAGTTGACATGTTCTAAATAACTCATTTCTGAGTTCATTCCACTTTAATACTTCAAAGTGATCAAGACCTATGCTCTATTTTTTTTCTTCTTCTAAGTTTAGAGATTTTTTTCATTCTTTCCCCTTTTCTTTCTCTAGTTTAGAGCAGAATTTAGCATTTTCATCAGAACAAATTTTTTCTAAAATATTCAAAATTTCTAAAATAATATAACCGTTAAAAATGCTAAACTCTTCATTCAGTATTGTATTTTCGTTATTATTGTTTTTTTATTAACCTGGATATCCAATCCGCTATGCGAACTGACTAATCTCAAGGCAACCAACTGCTTTACAGATAGTCCGAAATCACCTTTGAACCTCCATAACCACAAAAAAAATTTTATTACTTATTGAATTTAAACCTAAAATCTCTTATTATTTTTAACATTTGAAATCAAGCTCAAACCTCAGTCACCACCTTATCATTGTTATAGATTGAGTTTCTAGAAATGACAGGCCACCATCATTCTAAGTCTCTATCCCCTCCTGAAAGAAACAAAATGGTCATGTGACAAATGCCCAACTCTTCTTACGTAAGCTCTTACATCACCACTCTACAAACATCCTCTACGAAACTCCGTGTACGTAAGTAATTGTTATTCATTTTTATATTCGATTAAAACCGAACCAATCTGATATATTCAATATTTTAAATTGCTTGTCGTAATAATCGTCGTGACACGCTATGACTTAAACTTGTGTCTGACGACACATGAAGCTAGTCGCATGTCATGGACTATTACAAGAGACTTTTGGTTTTTCTTACGTTTTTAATGTTTTATTTATTAATTTTTTAATATATAACCTAAATTAATTTATTTAAAGAGTAATATCAAACATATATTTATATATAATATTATCTATGATATAGAGATTTATCATTATAAGTCACGTCTTAAAAAACATAATAACCTCGCCACAAGGACAGACCTAGCTAGTATAGCGGTCATGATGGCATGTGTTGTTTCATTCCTCCGTCGTAGTGTAAAAAAAATTAGGTTCGTGAAATGTGCAACCATATCAATTTGTTTTGTGCCACCATATATATTTTGAAACTACAATAAAGATGCAAGGTTTTCTTTCATTTTAGACCCGAGTTTGAAACACATTAGTATCATTTTCTTAGTTTTTAGCTTTAACTTTTGATTTATTATGTTTCTGGAGAAAAAAAATTACAATAAAAGACTAGAACACAAGACCTCACATAAGAAAAACAATGAACTAACCAAAAGACCAATTATGATGTTTAAATTATATCAGAATATTTATTTCTTATAGTCAAATGATACCATCATTTGAAAAAACTTCCGGATCCGTCCCTACCTCGCTACCACACCACACTTGACATCATTTATAACCTTGAATATATATCTCATAATAAATCAAAGTATAAAATGTGAGATATGCACAAATATATCATCTTGAAAAAGTGTTTTTATAAATAAAATCCCACAATTTAAATATGCGAATATATTTAAATAGAAAAGAATTGGGGGCCTGTTCTTTTGTATCTACTTTTGGAATATTAATGAGCCAACACAAATATTTAATGGCAACATGCACTTAAACACAATTAAAATCCTCATTTTTTCTGACTAATTTATCAGAAATATCTTGAAGTCTTATTTTTTATAAACTAATCCTATAAGTTTATCTGAATAAAAGTATGCTGTAGAATCTAGATCTTAAATATGTTATTCCGTCAAGAACGTACATTAATTTAATATAACTAGAAGGATATTCGCGCAATGCAGCGAGATACCTTTTAATTTTAATATTTTATTTTATTATTTATCTCAGTCGATGTTATAGTATGGCCTTATGTGATCTTGAAAAAGCAATAATATTTTTATTTTTGAATAAAATATAAATTTGAAGATATCATAAAACTTTGACAAAAATATGTCGATATTAGTATCAAATTAACTATTTAAAATTCTTATTTTTTGTGTAATTTTTTAATTTAATTTTTTATTATAATTTAATTTAGGTTTAATAACGAAGTAATTTAAATTGGTCTAATAATATAATTTTTTTATAAAGATAATAATTAATTATTTTGTTAGAACTCGATAATTATCCTAATTATATTTTAGATTTTTTATATTTTAAAATCAGATATTTATCCTCTAATTGGTTATGTTTATCCGCAGTTAGTTACTCGAATTTAAACATGAAGCTTTAATAAGTTGTACTTATGTATAATTTACTTGTAATCTTGAATTTTAAGTAATGTTTTATAATATAGTATAGATAATTTATTCTCTCCCATCGTCAAAATAATGATGCAGTGGGGACAGAAAATTTTGTGACAACAGAAAAGCTGCATCTTAAACCGTCTCGTCCCACAGAAAGGTTAAAAGAGAAGATAAGGACCCAAAAGGCTCTCCAACTACATATAAAACTTATCACAAGTTCATAACCCAAATGCATACCATTCTTCATAACTATTAACTTTACAGAAATGGCTTCCAATCTTCACTTTCTTGTCATACCTCTAATGTGCCCAGGCCACCTCATCCCAATGGTGGACATGGCCAAACTCATAGCACAACAGACGGTGGCGGTGACGATTGTCATCACGCCCCGTAATGCCGAACGGTACGGTGCGGTTCTCAACCGTGCCGTGGCATCGGGACTTCCGATACGAATCCTAAAACTCCGGTTCCCAGCCTTGGAGTATGGATTACCGGAGGGGTGTGAAAGTGTGGATGATCTGCCGTCGTTTACTTTATCCAAGAACTTCTTTGATGCAAGTGCTAAGCTTCAACAACCACTTGAAGAAGTGTTTGGGGAGCTTAAGCCTAGACCAAGTTGTATCATTTCTGATAAACATTTAGCATGGACAGCAGATGTGGCTAGAAAGTATCAGATTCCTTGGGTTATTTTTGATGGGATGAGTTGTTTCACTCAGTTATCTACACACAACTTATGTGTTTCCAAGAGTCATGAAAAGGTGGCTGATTCGGAGCCGTTTATCTTGCCTGGTTTGCCGGATAGCATCGTTGTGACTAAATCCCAGCTCCCGGGCCTATTCAATCCAGGGAACAGTGCAAGAGCGAAGGAAATGAAGAGTGTCCGTGAGCATATTAGAGCAGCAGAATTAGGAGCATATGGGACCATTATAAACAGTTTCGAGGAGTTGGAAACAAGATATATCGAAGAATATAAGAAACTAAAGCAAGGCAGAGTTTGGTGTATTGGACCGTTTTCGCAATCCAACAAGAATGATTTGGATAAAGCTCAGCGTGGAAGCAAAGCTTCAATCAACGAGCATGATTGCATGAAGTGGCTCGATTCTCAGCCTCCAGGAAGCGTAATCTATGCGTGTTTAGGGAGCCTAACACGTCTAACACCTCCTCAGTTTATAGAACTCGCTCTAGGCTTAGAAGAGTCAAGGTTTCCGTTTATTTTAGTGGTGAAAGGAGGAAGTAGAGCAGAAGAGATAGAGAAATGGCTGGGTGAAGATGGTTTCGAAGAGAGAGTGAAAGGAAGAGGAGTTTTGGTCCGTGGGTGGGCGCCACAAGTTCTCGTCTTATCACACCCTGCCATAGGAACCTTCTTGACACACTGCGGTTGGAACTCAACCATTGAAGGGTTCTCTGCAGGTGTACCAATGATCACATGGCCTCAATTTGCAGATCAGTTCTTTAATGAGCGGGTGGCTGTAGAAGTTGTGGGTACTGGTGTGGCGGTTGGAGCTAAAACAGTGATGCATTTAGGGGAAGAGGATGAAGCTGGGATACAAGTAAAAAGGGAGGATGTGTGCAGGGTTGCAAAGATAATAATGGATGAAGGACGAGAAGGAGAAGAACGTAGACAAAAAGCAAAATATTTCCAGGAGATGGCTAGAAAAACGATAGAAGAGGGAGGATCGTCTCGACACAACTTAAAACTGTTCATCGAAGATATCATGCTACACACAAATAAGGGCCTGGCTGGCTAAGCTATAGCAATTGCTAGTTATTTATGAAGATTTCTATCGTGATTCTTATTATTCTGATACCTAATAGAAGATGTTTCAGTTGCTCCTATGATTAACTTGAAGGCTTTCCATAAACTATCTTTCAGACTATATGCACCTAAGGTAGGACACAAAATATATCAATTATCTTGTCACATACATGGTGCTGTTTTCACTTGTGACTACGTGAAAGCAGTAGAAGTTAAAACAATGAATATGTACGACTACAATTCAATGTAAAACGGAAGGTTTACTCCATAATGTGGCACTCACAAGGTTTATTTGAGCTAAAAATCAATCCCGATCTTTCTTAACTTGAGCTTGAGCCTTGGCTAATCTCATATCGACTCAGTTCCGGTTGGTCCATAAAGGCTCATATAATCACAAATCTGAATACTTGCACAAAATTGGAGATTTCTTGTTTGGTTTGTTTTCCACCCGTATAGATTGAGAAGGTTTTTGTTTGGGAGAGTTTTTTCCTAGATGGAATGAGCATGTTTTTTAATTGGGAAGGGTTGGTGTGAAAAAAAAAAAAAACTTGGTTTTCTGTATAAAGCTCCCCCAAAGTAGCTTACTGAATAAGCCACTTTCTATTTCATAAAGCTACTACCAAACAGTCATGTATAGCTGATCAAATAAGCTATGAGTCACATTAAGCTCATGAAGCCACTAACAATCAGCCCCTTAGAAAATTACATTTAGCCCTCTTTAGGAAAAGCATGATTGGTTATTAAAATAAATTAAACTAAGTGGTTCGTACATGCTTGTATAGGCTCAGCTCTTTAGGCTAACCAAGTTGCCAATCCTGAGCTGTAGTTAGCCTGAATCCAACTCCGTAATCAGACAAGCACACCTTGGTTCAGCTCCAGCTTGCTATATGCTCAAGCTTCCCAAAACCCTTTTTGACGAGCGAGCAAGCTCTTGCCTTCCCCCACTCATAATTAGATGAACCTTAAATTTACTCTAGTACCTAAATTTTCTAGAACATTACAAATAACCTACAAAACTTTGCATTCTATTTTTCATACCAAATTTTCTCCAAGACAAATAGTCTACTTTGTCACTTAGGAAAAGCCATGAAGCAAAGAAACAAGAACACATAATTCAGTCACATATGTCCAGTGCCTCTTACCTAAGCTCTTACATCATTAGAGGTCAATATCAAAGGCCACTTGCCATGTGACTATGGATCAGGATGTGGGGTGACTTTTGATATTGTCTTGTCTGACCTAAAAGTTTATGGGCCAAGCCTTGAAGTAACAGGTAAGTTTTACTCTTTTTTGACCAAAAGATTAGTGTTTCAAGTCAAGAAAGGAGCCTCTTTAAAAATCAGCTACATAGGCTTCCTTCCCCAACCCTCATAAAGTTTAGTAGCCTCGGTACATCAGGATAAGCATTTTCTACAAAAGGGTATGACGCCACCCTCTGGAGTGCCTCCACCGTACCGGTCCCATGGCCATCATGGCGTGATTAACCAAGTCTCTTGGAAAAAAAGGTAAGTACCAAGTGGAAAGAGGGAACTTCTCTAATGTGCAGATGAACCTAGCTGGTGATGATTATCTCGCTCTTTTGTGACGACCAGAATCCCTCAGCATTACCACATTACGGTTAACATAATAACTGAAAGTTACCAACACCGATTTATACCCATATACATTCAAACAAATATGCAGACATTATTATTACCTTAGATAAATTCTTAATTTCTACCAATCAGCACCTTCAATTACATAGAACTGATTTCAGTCATACACATCAGATATACTACTGTAAACAAACATGTATTATTTGTTGGATTAATTTTTTTATTTCTAATGGGTAATATTGCACCACCTCACTACTAGCATTGGGTCAGATGGGATTTGAAGAAACCAATGATATAACATAGAAGGCTAATCACTTTTATGAGAGTTGAATGCATCAAAACACATATTTAGAAACTGTAACATTGAACTGGGACTTAAAGTTGGACACATATTCTATATAGATGGGCGGACTATCAAAAAGAAAGGCATAGTTTCATAAACTATTCTTCAAACCATCCACTCAATTTAAATGTGGTTAACAACTTAGATCAAAGGGAGAACAAGCTCCCATCTATGGGATTGAGCATAATCTTCTTAACTTAATTTCCCAGAACTGGCTTGGTTCCTGATATCTTCAATTAGTCGTTTCATATTCTGGTGGGAAGATCCTCCATCTTCTATTGCTTTATTTGCCATCTTACTGAGCTCTTTAGCTCTCTTTCTTCTCTCTTCTCCTTCTTTCCCTTCTTCCATTACCATCTCTATAGCCTTCCTCAGGTCCTCACTCTTTACTTCCACTCCAGACTTCTCTTCTTCACCCAAATGTACTACTTTTTGAGCACCAACACTAACTCCAATTCTCAACACTTGGACAACTAACTTCTCATTGAGGAACTGCTCCTGAAACTGAGGCCATGTTACCAATGGGACACCAGCAGATACCCCTTCTAGTGTAGAATTCCAACCACAGTGCGTTAAAAACCCTCCGATTGCAGGGTGCAATAAGACTAGTAGTTGGGGAGCCCACCCGCGGATCAAGAGACCTCTCTCTTTCGTTCTCTCTACAAACCCCTCTTCATCTATCCATTTTTCAATCGCATTTGTCTTATGACCTGCTCGAACAACCCAAATGAATGGTTTTTTAGATGCTTCTAATGCTAAAGCAAGCTGTATTAGCTGTGCAGGTTCAACACGACTAACACTTCCTAGACAGGCATAGATTACCGAGCCATTTTCTTGAGAATCTAGCCATTTGAGGCATTCGTTTTTGTCAATTGAGGACTTGTTACCTCTCTGGACCTTCTCTGATACATCCTTATGGCATAGCGATAATGGCCCTATGCACCAAACTTTATCTCCTTTGACTTTTTGATATTCATCAGCATATTCTAGTTCCAACTCTTGGAAACTGTTTATAACTACTCCATATGCTTCAGATTCAGATTTCCGAACTCTTTCATAAAAATCTGTCACGTCTTTGGAGCCCGGATTGAATACCAAAGGCAGTTGGGATCTTGTTAGTTCAATACGATCAGGCAAACCGGGTAAAATGAATGAGTCCGATTCACCCAGACTTTCGTATACCTTTGAGAGGTATAAAACATGGCTACACATCTGTGTGAAGCAATTCATTCCGTCAAATATAATCCTTGGAATCTGAAACTTTTTTGCTGTATCAGCTGTCCATAGGATAAATGAGTCGGATACTAAGCAACTTGGCCTAGGATTAAGCTTTTCAATATGTTGTTCAACTTCTTGTTGTAGTGAATTATAGGCAATGTAAAGATCCCTGGCCGAGCCCATGGTAGGGAGAGTATCTATGCTTTCGCAGCCCTCTGGTAAGCCAAACTCCACAGACGGAAATGGTAATTCCAGAAAACGGATGGGAAGACCTGATTTGATTGCTTGATCAAGGATTGACCCAAATCTGAGGGCATTGACTGGGGTGGTAACTATTGTGACTCTCACACCATGTTGAGCTAGTAACTTGACCATGTCAATGGTGGGGATATAGTGGCCTGGAGACACTAAGGGTATAACGAGAAAGTGAAGCTGGTTGTGTTCCTGTAACTCCTCTAAAGCCATATCACAGCGTATGGAGGTTGATTGAATCTATGTTTGATAATTGAACTGCGCCTGCATTCTAATAGAGGGTTTCATTACCCTTAAATGCTTTCTCATGATATTTCATTTGATTAGATTAATCCACGATGATGTAAGTGTTTACATCAGCATGCATGTGCTTACAAAATTGAGAACATAGTATTATTGTATATTACTAAGAATATGAACTGGTCAAGTTTGGAAAAGATGGTGTAGATCACGAGAATGTTTGTCTAATAGGGAAACTCCAATGGTGTACAATATTATTTCAAGAAAGAAAGATAGCCGGACAAGATGCCAAGTAGAAAGCTAAACCCAAATCACAGGACGGGTGTGTAAATTTTTGTGCTTGTCTATGTCTCTGTTATTCATTATCTACCTTTTATTGGTAGCCATGTTATTTATTACCTTCGATCCAAATAATCAAACAGGATTTATGCCTCCGTCACATGACCAGTCCAAACTTTAGGCTTTCTCGTTACTGGACATGGATCTGAAGGATAGATACACTCGCAGGCTTCGAATTAGTATTTGATGAGGCATCAAGTCACCCAATAATTACTGGTAAGCCAATCTGGTTATTCATTTATCTATCTACTTGAGGGAATCATTTTTCTTGAATCTCACATATGAGTAGTACTCTTGAATGTTCTATCACACGAATCCAATGGATGTTTAAGGTAAGCCAAACTCCACAGAAGGAAATGGTAACTCAAGAAAACGGATGGGGAGACCTGATTTGATTGATTGATCAAGGATTGACCCAAATCCGAGAGCATTGACTGGGGTGGTAACTAACGTGACTCTAACACCATGTTGAGCTAGTAACTTAACCATGTCAGTGGTGGGGATATAGTGGCCTGGTGATACTAAGGGTATAACAAGAAAGTGAAGCTGGTTGTGTTCCTGTAATTCCTCTAAAGCCATTTCACAGTCTGGCTGGTATGGTGGAGTGATTGGATCTATGTTCAATCGTGGAACTGCATTTGCATTCTGATTAAAGGGTTTCATTCCCCTTCAATCCTTTCTAATGATATTTTATTAATGTATGATGTTGTAAGTGTAAACATAAGCATGGATGTGCTTAGAAAATTAAAAAACATAGCATTAAAAATATGAACTAGTCAATTTTGGACTAACAGAAAAAGTCCAATCGAGTACAATCAAAAATTATTTAGAAAAAGACAGATAGCCGGCCAAGATGGAAAGTAGAAAGGCAAACCCAAGTCAAATCACAGGAGGCGTGTGCAAATTTTGTGCTTGTCTATGTCTGTCAGTTTTATTCATTGTCTACCTTTTTTTGGTAGCCATGTTATCTATAACCTTTGATCCAACTAATCCACGGGATTTATGCCTCCTTCACATGACCCATCCAAACTTTTAGGCTTCTGGTTAATGGACATGGCTATAAAGGATTGATAACACTTGTCAGATTCTAACTAGTATTTCATGAGGCATCAAGTTAGATTATACCTTACCATAGGGAGAAAAGGCACTTAAAGCTATGCTGCAGGTGTCAAGTGCAACCGAATACCTACAGATAACAAACAAATGAAAGGAGTTACAGTTGCCAATCAAGGACTGTGAGGCCTCTCGCACATTTCAACAAACAGTTTATGGCACGTAGTTTGTTTAGCTTTCGGTTTGATCTTTCTCATTCTCCCTTTGTTCGTCGTAATCATTCAGCTCAGAGATCTAGCATGCTTAATAATCTAGGCATCGTAAACTCCATGATTGAAAAGCAAACCTGTAACTCCACGCAGAAGAAATAAAAAAAATCTCCATGAAAGTGTTTATCAATTTATATATGGTGGCAAACTGGAATTTTATTAAAAAGTGTATGGACATCGTATCGGATAAGCTTATAAAATAGAAAGAGATACCATTTTCTTTTTCCATCCAAATACTAAAACTCTTTATTGTCGGTACCACACCGGAATAAGTTAATAAGTTAGAAGGAAGTAACTCACTAAAAACTCCTTATTACCGGCGCCAAACCAGTATAAGCATTTCCTTTTTTCCTCCCTCCAAACACTAAGGGTGCGTTTGGTACGCTGGACAGGGTGGGACAGGACAGAACAGAACACATTTGTCCTACGTTTGGTGTGGCTAAATGTGGAACTAAATTGGACAAGCATGGGACACGCCTGTTCCACCATTACCCCTGGAACTAAGTGGAACAAGAAAGCTTTTCCCTCTTTACCCCTTCTTCCTCTCCATCGCAGCCTCCATACACCCTCCATCGCACTCTATGCTCTGCCTCCATCGGCGACTGCCTCCGTCGCACCAACTGCCTCCATCGGCGACACCCTCCATCGCACTCCATGCTCTGCCTCCATCGGCGACTGCCTCCATCGCACCGACTGCCTCCATCGCACCGACTGTGTATGAATCGATTTTGGCCTAACCTTCTCCTTCATCAGGTACACGATTGCCCTAACCTTCTCCTTCTCATCGCTATGTTTGAATCCCTTTGACTATATCATCATTTGTCGATTCGGATTCTGAGTTCTTAATTCGTTTCATAAAAAAATCAGATCTTGGTTTTGTGTATTCTGTTGTATTCGTAGCTGTGTTTTGATTTCAAAGTGTTGATTGGAATTGCATTTCTGCCAAGATGAGTGAGGTAACAGAAGTCAAACCCTTGATTTCACAATCTTCCTCTAGAAAACTTCCTGATTTCAAGAAATCTGTGAAGCTTAAGTATGTAAAACTGGGGTATCACTATCTTATAACCCATGGAATGTACCTTTGCTTGTCTCCTCTTRTTGTAGTTCTTGCTACTCAACTGTCAAATTTTTCGCTGCATACACCCTCCAAGATGTTTATGTTCTTTGCTGCTCAATTGCATTTCTCCTCCTGAGGTTTGAATTGATTTAGGGTTTGCTAGCAATTCAAAGAGAGTAAGATTCTGATCAATCGATTTCGATTTAGCAATTCAAAAATCGGCTGTTTAATCTAGCTGTTTAATCGGCTGTTTAATCGATTTCGATTTAATCTGCAGTAAGATTGATTTTGGTGAAAAAACACTAAACAGCTCATTGAGGGTAAATTGGTCATTTTAACCAGTTCTGTCCTTCCTGTCCTGTCTTACCAAATGCTGAACAGCTGTTCTGTCCTGTCCTGTCCCGTCCTGTCTTGTCCTGTCCCGTCCTGTCTGCGCACCAAACGCACCCTAAAAACTCTTTATTACGGGTACCATACTGAAATAAGTTAATAAACACTTTAAATTAGCAAATCCCAAACACCCCCTTAATACACAAAAAAATAAATACCAACGAATAAGAAAATATTTTGCATTAATGGGATGAATAATCCATAAGGCGAAAGGGACTTGAACCTTGATCATTTCTAATTTCATGTCCATTTATGAATTATGTTTTAGAAACCAATTGATCCGGTATATCTCGATGTACCTCATTAGTCAATTATGATTGATCCAAATGTGAAGATCTCTTCTTAAGCTTTTTACTGTAACTTCCTTCTAATCGGAACCCAACCCTAAGCCATAACCGGATTCATAGCTTATTCGATAAGCTATACATAATTGTTTGGTATTTAACATTATGCAGAAAGTCAAGTTTTTTTCCAATCCTGCCTCTACTAATTAAAAAACATATGCATTCACAAAAACATTCCAAAATTATAAACACCGATTAATTACACAAACAATTTTATTCATACAAGAAAATCAACCAATCAGCCTTTCATTTTTGTTTGTTTTTTGTCTATATTATATTATAAAGCATTTAAAGAGAACTTTTAAAAACATATTATGATGCATAAGGTATCATCAATTATAGCATGTAACTTAAAATTTAAGAATACAGTTTGTATTTGCTTTTGGTACAAATTGTTCAAAACACTACGTACACTCTAATCCTAATCCACACCCCTAAAAAGTCTCTTATACGTACCGACTTTGATACCTAAGCACATATAATGAGATACCCGGAGGACGGTGGCTGGGGGACGGAAAGAGAAGAGATGAGAGAAAATACCTAAAATGTTTTTGTATTAAAATTTTAATTCAAAATTACCAAAATTATAAATTTTCTAATTTATCTATAGATTTGTAATTATATATATATATATATATATACACACACGTACACACACATACATACATAAAGCTGTTGTGACTCGACATATAATCTAATTTAAACCGTTTAATACCATTACGTCATTAAACAATAGTAGAAAACATATTCGTCAGTATATAATATATAATACATAATACATAAAATATATTATATGGAGTCTTCACTATAAGTCTCGTCCTTATTATCGTCGTCGTGATCTTGTCGTAACTCTTAGAACATGAGATTTGACATCAGTGTCACGTCATGGACGACAATCGATTAAATACTACTGTTTTTGCATCCAGATACAATTCAAGAATGGTGTTTTTCATTATCTTTTGATAAAGATTCTTAGCTTGTGGCATTTGCATGATGCATTATGTCTTGGATTAGTAGTGTCAGATTCAGGTGAGAAGACCCTCCCTCCTTTATCGCTTTATTTGCCATCTTTCCGAGCTCTTTTGCTCTCTTTCGCCTCTCGTTTCCTTCGATCCCGTCATCCATCACCTTCTCGATAGCCTTCTTCACATCCTCATTCTTCACTTTCACACCATACCGATCTTCTTCGCCAACATGAATAACAGCATCGGCTCCAACACCAACACCAGTCCCCAATACTTGCACAATTAGCTTCTCGTTTATAAACTGCTCGGCAAATTGAGGCCACGTAATCAAGGGAACGCCAGCACACACTGCTTCTAGAGTCGAATTCCATCCACAGTGTGTTAAGAACCCTCCAACCGAGGGGTGAGACAAGATAAGCAATTGTGGCGCCCAACCTCGGATTAGCAACCCTCTGTCTTTGATCCTTTCCTCAAAACCACTTTCAGCTAACCATTCTTCGACCTCATTTGATCTATGAACGGATCTAACCACCCAAATGAACGGACGGTTGGATGCTTCAAGGCCTAACCCGAGCTCGATGAGTTGTGGAGTGTTAACCCGAACAAGGCTACCAAAACAAGCGTAAACCACAGATTCGGGTTCGTGGGAATCGAGCCACTTCAGGCATTGTTCTTCATCGATCGAAGCTACGTTTCCTCTTTGAGCGTTATCAGAATCGTCACTATTGCATAGCGACAATGGCCCGATACACCAAACCTTACCCCCTCTTAACTTCTTATACTCGTTCACGTATTCTTGTTCTAACTCCTCAAAACTATTGATCACAACTCCATAAGCCCTCACCTCGGAATCCCTAGCCTGTTGACGAAACTCGCTTGTGTCAATCGAGCTCGGGTTAAACTCGGCTGGGAGTTGGTTTCTCCTTAGCTCGATCCTATCAGGTAAACCAGGGACTATAAATGGTTCTGATTCAGGCAAACAGTCGAACACCTTGGATACATACAAATTGTTGCAACATAATTCGTTAAAACAACTCATTCCATCAAACATGATTCTTGGTATGTGATATTTATCAGCAGTTTCACCTGTCCACGACATGTACTTATCAGATATAATACAATTTGGAGGAGGGTTCAGCATCCCAAAACGATCTTCAAGCTTTTGCTGTAGCATACCAATTGCAGCTAAAAAGTTTGGGACTAAATCCAAACTAGGGATCTTATCTGTGGTTTCACATCCTTCAGGCAATCCAGCCTCAGCTGCCGGAAATGGGAGCTCAAGGAATTGGACGGAAAGTCCGGCGTTGATGGATCCGGCGAGAGTGGCACCGAATCGGGTGGCATTGAGAGGCGTGGTGGCGATGGTGACCATAACATTAGGTTGTTTTGCAAGTAGTTTGGCCATGTCGATCATAGGAATGGAATGGCCAGGACCTATGTGGGGAACCAAAAGGAAGTGGAGGCGGTGGGCGGCCATTGTTGGCGATGAATCGGAGAATCTTGAGGTTGATCGCCTCTAGCTTCTACGCGATTAGTTTGATGAGAGAAGCGTTGGAGGTTGCGTATTTATAAAGAGAAAGTAATCATTTTGTGTTGGCGAGGATGATTAGTCTCTGAATCTTCTTGGAATCTGCCATGTGAGTTGAAAAATCAAAAGCGTGAAAGGATTTGCTTCCATGAAATCAATAGAAATAGCGATTTTTATGTTTAGGATTTGCTTCCATGAAATCATCAGTTTGTAACTTTTTTTAAATTTAGAAATTTCTTTTTTTTTCTCTCTAATTTAACATAAATTCAGAAAAGCTGTCAAACCTTTATTTTAATATCGTTGGGTTGGAAATGCTAGTTTAAAAGGGATTGGGTTTGAGTGAAAGAAAGAGAGATAAAGTGAGAAGCATAAGAAGGGATATTTATTTTTGGATATACATTAAGGGGCTGTTTGTTTGCCTCTTAATAGCGACATTAAGAGGGTGTCTCTTAATCGGTAAGAGGTAGAGGCTGTTTGGCAAAAAAAATTGAGCCTCTTAATGGTGACAATTACCTCTTAACGATTTAGCATCTAAGGCTTCACTCAACCATTCAGATACCATTTCTTCCATCTTTACCCTTCCTTCCACGTCGCCTTCACAATCCTTCCCACCCACTCATCTCTTCCAGCTTGGGCTTCACAGCTTCGTCCATGAGTTCACCGTCTCCATCTCCGGTTACCTTCACCGTCTCCATCTCCGGTCACCTTCACCGTCTCCATCTCCGGTCACTGGCAGATCCGATGGTGGAGCAACCTCCACCGCCCCTGACCTCTTCTTCAGCAGCACAACTACTCCCAGCCACCTCCGGTTTTGTGGTCTCAGAAGAGAAGCATTTTCTAGATGAAAGTCGTCTAACAATGAACTTCTGTTGAAGCAATTGCGTCCCACGAAGAAGATTTCGGCTTCCTCGTCCAGGAACGGGACTCCATCTAAGGGTTTTGATTATGATCTTGTCATTATTGGAGCTGGTGTTAGAATCGTGCTTCCCTGGAACAATTTTGGATTTAATCAATTTTGGGATCGCCCTTGTTGATTGCTCTTTCCGGTGCTTCTGTTATGCCCCTTCTTTGTTTGGAGATTTTGGATTTAATCATTCTTGTACTTAAATCATACCAGGGTTATAATGGTAATTTGTTGTCATTCAGATAACAGTTACCAAACAACATTATTTCATTCAGCACTTAACCATTCTGACCCTTTTAACCATTCTGACCTCTTAACTATTCTGCACTAAATCATTCAGCAACTGCCAAACAGCCCTTAAGATGAGATACATCGGATCAATCTCATTATCAAGCATCATTCATGGGTGGTTTTGAAATTAAAGGTGATCAAGGGTCCACATCTCTTCTTACGCTCCTTACTTTAACTCTTCTTCACACACGATCATTCGTCGTTAAAGAGTACTCCAACATCTTTTTCATAATTTATTGGACAAAGAAGTAATAATTAAGTTCAATGGCGAAGAATCGTGTAAGAATGAGAGTTTAGATGATAAGCGTAAGAAGAGATCTGGATGCATGACCATTTTTAATCTCAAATTCACTCATGAATCGTATTTGATACGGTGATTGATTTGGTGCATCCCATTTTAATGTGCATCCAAGAGTGAAAAAGGGATCTTGACGCACATCCCTGCTTCAACCATTCTACTACCATTACTGTCATGCCCCTAACCTAAACCCCACCACCACACCATTATTGTCGTCGTTACAACTGCCACTCATCCCCTCCCCACACTACCCCAACCCACCACTAACCACCATGCCACTATTGTCACCGTCGTACCCACCCACTCCCAGCCATCCGACCACTGTCGTCGCGACAGCTACCACCCCGCCTTCCATCCCCACCGCCCTAACCAAACGCATGGTCAAATTCCATCAAATTTCATTCTAATTCCTTCATAGTCAAATTTCTTTGATCAATTCTAATTCCATTCTATGAACCAAACACCCCTTAGAGGTCGTTTATCATAAATTTATTGGGCAAGTGTTTATCGATTTTTTTTACTCTCATTATATTATTATGTAACATTATTAATCATCAAAATAAATTTCTATTAGGTAAGTGTCCTTTTCCTCACTTACCTGATAAGTCTTTCGATATTTGTTATGATGCTCAATGATTTAAATCAACGTTTAACATAAAACGAGCCTCCTTATATGTAATAATATCCTTTTGCTTGGTTGCTCTTATACAGCAATAGAAAAGTATAGAAGGTGAAGAACCTTCAAGAATATTAAATATACTAAAAAAAACAAACATTTTTCACCTTAAAAAGTAAAAAAAATTTATTCGATGTAATTTTTTTAAAATAGAGTATTATCTCATCAGGTATGAGGAAGGTATGTGAGTTTATTTGTTTAATTTACTCTACAGCTGAAGCTAGCGGGGTTTGGAATCAAACCCAAAACGTGCTTTATATTTAAGTAAAGTCACCCGAACACAAGGCCACTTGAGCTACAATAGCTACAAACGAGATTATAAACTCATCTACTCTAAAACTATGGAGTTGTTTCGGGTTTTGGAATATGTTGAGATTTCTTTAAATATACTAATAAATATATATGAAAAACTCACATGGTATTCATATTTGATGAGATTTGAACTCTTAACCTGAGTACGACCGGTGGAGATTCATGTCCCTTATTTGTTGTATGAGTAGTTTCAAGTTCATGTGAGAAGAGCCTCCCTCTTCTATTGCTCTATTTGCTATTTTCCCGAGTTCTTTCGCTTTCTTTCTTCTCTCAATTCCTTCGATCCCCGAATCCATGACCTTCAATATAGCCTTCTTAACATCCACGCTCTTCATCTTCACTCCAAACTTCTCTTCTTCCCCCCAATGAACGACAAATTGGGCCCCGACACCGACGCCAGTCCCTAAAACTTGTACCACTAACTTCTCGTTCAAAAACTGCTCCGCAAACTGAGGCCATGTGATCATGGGCACGCAGGAACACACTCCCTCCAAAATTGAGTTCCACCCACAGTGTGTCAAGAACCCTCCGATCGAGGGGTGGGACAAGATCGACAACTGTGGAGCCCACCCTCGTATCAAAAGCCCACGATCTTTAACCCTCTCTTCAAATCCACTTTCTACTATCCATTGCTCAACCTCTCTGTCCCTAATTACCCAAATGAACGGGTGATCGGACGCTTCTAGGCCTAAACCAAGTTCGATAAGTTGCATAGGGTTAACCCGACTAACACTACCAAGACAAGCGTAAACCACCAATCCATGTGGGTGTGAATCGAGCCATTCCATGCATTGTTGCTCGGAAATTGAGGCAATTTTTCCCCTTTGAGCCTTATCGTTATAGGTGCATAATGATAATGGACCTATGCACCAAACTTTACCCCCTTTCAACTTCTTGTACTCATTAACATATTCTTGTTCCAACTCCTCGAAACTATTGATCACAATTCCAACAGATCGCAACACGGTTTCCCTCACCCGTTCAAGACGCTCACTCGTGGTGTGTGTGCTTGGGTTGAACTCGACTGGCAGCTGGGATCTCGTTAGCTCGATGCGGTCAGGCAATCCAGGGACGACAAAGGTCTCTGACTCAGGCAAACCATCGAACACCTTGGATTCATACAAATTGTGATCACATAACTGTTTGAAACAACTCATTCCATCAAAAATGACTCTGGGTAGTTGATATTTATCGGCCGTATCAGCAGTCCATGGCAGGTACTTATCGGATACGATACAGCTCGGTGGAGGACTCAACGTCTTGAAACATTGTTCGAGTTTGGATTGAAGCATGTCAACTGCATCTGCAAACTTTAGTGCTAGATCAGGACTAGGCAGAGCATCTAGACTTTCACACCCCTCTGGTAATCCAACCTCCATCGCCGGAAACGGAAGTTGAAGGAAACCCACCGGGAGTCCGGGTTTGTTGAGGACGGGACCATATCGAACGGCGTTGAGGGGTGTGGTGACGACGGTGACAGTCACATCCGGTTGCTGTGCGAGCAATTTGGCCATGTCAATCATGGGGATTGTGTGGCCAGGGGCTAGGTATGGAATCAAGAGGAAATGAAGCTCGTTGATAGATTTGGAAGCCATGGCCAACCTTCTTGGGAGATTGAGGGTTGATGATCGGTGATTATGATGTCACTATATTTTCTGTTGTGTACCGAAGGATGGAAGATCAATACCATGGTTGAAAAGTAGATGCCGTAGGAAACATGGTCTTGCGGCTTCTTTCTAGAACTTGCTTTGTTTAAAAAATTATCGGTTAAAAGTTATGATTCTCATTTATTTTATTTAGTAATTTTTTTTATTAATCTAAATATACAATCCGTTATGCGAGCCGATTAATATTATGACGACCACTTGTTTTGCAGATAGCCTGGAGTCATCATATTTGAACCTCAGTAGCTACAATGGGATTTTTATTCTTACTTAGATTTGAACTCGGGACCTCCAGGTACTTTTGATATTTGGAGCCAAGTTCAAACCAACCAGGCACCACCCTTATGTTAACTTTTTCTTACCCTACGAACATTAATTAGATAAGAGTTTTTTCCTCTCATTACCGACTAAGATTTCTGATCTTACCATCATCAATGAGTACGTCAAATCACGTTCAATATACGCTTATAGTAAATGTTTAATAAACCACTCTTTATTCGCCACACTTTATTTTGGCCTTATTACTTTTAGAGTAAAAGACAAAAAATCGATAAAAGGACAAAAAAAGTCCCTCATTTAACCGAATTTTTTAATGACTGTTAGATAGATTAATTAAATCCGGACGTTTTTACAAACTATGATAAACATCTTGTAATTTTGATACTGAAGGGATGGTGTTACTTTTTCCAAACTACAGGAACCAAATTTAGGGTTTTACTGAAATTTTATGAGAGAGACAAATATTCAACTACTTGTACTTGAACGATTTTATTGGCAGAAATCGAATTCATAGAAAACCCCTTTTCGGGTCTGGATTTTTCGTGTCGATTCTGTCGTCGTTTTCGATAGGGAGACAAAGTAGTCTCTTGTACTGACCGAACCCTCAGTTCGGAGGTCTCCAATGAAGATGAATATTTCACATGAAGAAGTGTGCATTTTTATGTTAAACGATAATGACCAAATATATAAATAACCTAACTGTATGGAAATATTTAATTATGTAATCATAAATAATAATAAAATAATATAATGTTTTTATGTATTGATTTTTATATCAAAAATATATAGTTTTATTAAAAGGAAACGTTCAGAAAAACCAACAAACGATCGTGTTTTGAGTGATTAAGTCTTTAAACTATTTTTTGAATGAAAAACCATAAACTTTCTCGTTTTGAATAACTAAGTTCCTAAATTATTTTTTTAAATGAAAAACCATTAAATTTTCTTATTTTGAACTAGAAGGGTACTCGTGTAATACAGCGAGATACATCTCGATTTAATTGTTTCGTTTTATTCTGTCTGAGTCGATGTTATAATACAATTTTTTGTGGTACTGAAAAATCGATAATATTTTTATTTTTTGAATAAAAAAATTGAAGGTATCGTAAAATTTTGAAAAAAAAATGTATCGATTTTAGTATCAAATTAAATATTTAAAAGTTTTTTTTTTTGTGTAATCTTTTTAATTCAATTTTTTATTATAATTTAATTTTGATTTAATAATGAAGTCATCTATTTTTAGTTTAATAATATAATTTTTTTATATAGATAATAATTAATATTTTGTTAGAATTTAATGATTATCCTAAATATATTTTAGTATATTTAAAATGAGATACATATCCAATATTTGATTATGTTTATCTACGGTTAATTACACGAATTCAAACATGAAGCTTTAATAAGTTGTATATACGTACAATTTATTTGTAATCTTGAATTTAAGTAATATGCATCAATAAACAGTACATAATACATAAAAAATGGTTTTTAAGAATATTTGTTAAATGATTTATAATATATTATAGATTAAGAAACCATTTAAAACTTTCTCATTTTGAATGATTAAGTCCCTGAACATTTTTTAGTATATTAAACCATCGAACTTTTAAAAAATTGGTTACCTGCATCCTTTTAACCCAAAAAAAAACTATGTATAATCGGTTGTCTTTTGATTCTCCTCATTTTGATGGCTAAAAGTAGATCAAAAAGAGGTAGATCGATGGCAGGGGCCAACAATATGTTAGACAATACAGAGAACAGACAACGTTTGGGTAATGGGGAATGATACTATTGTTTGTGAGAGATTTTAACATCGTAAGGTTTGGAAATGGTAAAATTGATAGTTTGCTTTTTCTTTAAAATTTTCCTACTCAGTTACAAATAGTTTTTTTTTTAAGATGTAGGTTACATATTTTTAGAAGTTCGATGGTCAAAAAAAGTTTAGGGACTTAATTATTCAAAATGAGAAAGTTTAATGGTTTTTTATTCAAAAAATAGTTCAGAGACTTAATCATTCAAAATGAGAAGATTTTATGATTTTTTTATCCATAAAATAATTCAGTGACTTAATTATTCAAAACGGGATAGTTTATTGAGTTTTTCTAAACTTTCCCCTTTATTAAATTGAAAAGACTAAAATACTAACAAAATATCCAAAAAAGATATTTAATAAACTAAAAATAAAAAATAATCAAAATGACAAAAATACCCTTAAGTTGATGGAGAATTTTTGACATATTTAATTTTAGGGACTAAAACAACAATAAATTACAAACCTAGAGATGAAAATGGTAATTTTAAAATTACAGAGATAAAAATTACAGTCTTTTTTAAACTATAAGGACGAAAATCGTAGCTTACTCCAAAATTTATAAGTTATTGTTATGTTCCGATTTTCTTTTGGGAGTGTAATTATTGTGTATTCTAAGAGGGTGTTTTGGATTGCTTATTTAAACAGCTTATTGATTTATTTCGTATGTGATATCGGTAATAAACAGTTTTTAGTGTTTCAATTGGGAAAAATAAAAAAATGTTTATACCAGTGTCAAATTGGTAGTAAGAAGTTTTTGATGAGTTACTCCCTTCTAACATATCATATTCAATTTATTAGCTTTGAAACCAATTTACCTTTTTAACCCTAAATCATTCTTACTTCCTAAGAACACAATTCGCCTATAGAAATTAAAATCGACCTTCAAGTACAAGAAATCGAAATCGAAATCGAACATAGAAATAGATTTTCACCAACAGAAATCAAAATCGACCTTCAAATACAAGAAATCGACCTTCACTTACAGAAATTGAAATCAAAATCAAAATCAAAATCGACGAAATTGAAGTCGACCTACATAAATCAAAATCATACGATAATTAGGGTTTTAAATAACACGAGTTAGTTTTAAATAAGCAATCCCATGCCAAACACCCCTCAATGTTTCTCGATAAGGGTTTAGGGTTTATAGGAGTTGCGAAAATGGCGATGATGATGAAAGGGTTTAAGATTTCGAAGCTAATTTGTTTCACCATTTCTGATTACAGTCGTCAGCACCAATCTCTTGGTCGAACTCGTCATCATGTAGATTCGCCATTGTTCAGATTGTTTTCTTCTTCATCATATAATAATAGGTCTAACGATGGTGGTCGACCACCACCACCAAGACGACGCTCCGGCAGCACATCAGATCGTCCGCCATCTTCATCACGACTTTCTGGTTTCATTGACGGTAATGATGACCGCGGCGCCGGTGACAATAGGGGACGAGGACACGGAGGTGGAAGAAGGGATTTTGACACCAACCGGAAACCTAATTACCAAAATCATGGTGAGTATAGGCCGAGTAACAGAGCATCATATGAAGTAAACAATACCGATCATCGAAAATCAGAAAGTAATAGCTGTTATGTCCCATTTGATGATGATGAACAGAAACCCCCAATTTCCCCTCGTCGAGGAGTTAACGATAATAAGATTCAGGATGTTGATGGGTTTCTCGATAGGTTTAAGCTTGGATTTGATCAAGAAAACAAGCCAAATTCTGACAAATTGGATAGCAGCAGGGGTACCGGAGAGGGAGAAGCAGTGGCTGAAGCACCACCACCATCACCGCCACCTCCTCCGCCACCAGAAGATGCTGATGAAATATTCAGGAAAATGAAGGAAACTGGACTGATCCCAAATGCAGTAGCAATGCTTCATGGTTTGTGCAGTGATGGATTGGTTCAAGAAGCAATGAAGCTGTTTGGTTTAATGCGTGAAAGAGGATCTATTCCTGAGGTGGTTGTATACACAGCAGTTGTGGAAGGCTTCTGCAAGTCTCAGAAACCCGATGAAGCCATGAGAATTTTCAAGAAAATGCAGAACAATGGTATTGTACCCAATGCATTTAGTTATGGAGTCCTGGTTCAAGGTTTATATAAAGGGAAAAGGTTAGATGAAGCTCTTGAATTTTGTGTGGAGATGGTGGAGGCTGGTCATTCACCTAACTTGGCTACATTTACGGGTTTGGTAAACGGGTTTTGTAGGGAAAGGGGTTTGGAAGCTGCTGAAACCATGATTAATAATTTGAAAGAGAAAGGGTTTGGATTTGATGAGAAAGCTGTAAGAGAGTTCATGGAGAAGAAAGGCCCATTCTTGCCTTTGGTTTGGGAGGCAATCCTTGGAAAGAAAAGTTCACAAATGTTCTAATCTTAGCTATTGTTGTCAAAACTTCTACAAAGTTGCTTCAGCAAGAAGTTTGTGGTTTCTTATTCCTGAACTTGTTATTTATGCATCAGTGCAAGAGTAGTTGATTAGTTGATATTGAAAACTGAATCTTGATTATAATACATAGAGTTAGCTTAAGAAACTTGATAATGGTGAAGTTGTAAGCTGATAAGCTATCCTTGTGGCCTTGTGGCTATGGAGGTTACCAACTTTAGACCATTAGTTGTCACATGGGGATTTGTGGAGCTTTTTTTGGGATTTTTAGTCTAATCAGGATTTCCAAAAAAATTCAGATTGGACTGTTTTCGGGTCAGGCATGTCCCTAAAATTTCGGTCTAACTGGGCTTCAGGCTCACTAGGACCGAGGCTGGACCAGCTTTCGGACTTGAGCTTTTTGTGCATCTCTACCTTGAATGCATGAAAACCGTTCGAAAATTTTGATATGGTCATATGAACGTTAGAGAATATTTTCTTTAAATTTGAACATTGGATACGTTCCGATTTCCGATGAGTATTTTGGGAAAAAGATGTATAACTTTGGAGTAAATTTTTTAATAATTGCACAATTAGATTTAGAGCATATATTTGATGTATTTAACTTCGTTGAGCACAAAAACTCGATTTTTTGATTTTAAATTCCATCTTATTTTTTAAAATAGAAATACTATCAAACATGGTTTTATTCATTCATAAATAGAAAATTCAACTCTCTTTGTACCACTAAAACCATAAATCTAATGAAACAAACCAGTCGACCAATGATTTTCTAAAAATATTTGTAGCTTCGATTTTTATTTTTTCGACTTATTCTTGAGGGAACCACAACTCCCTGAGCATTATCGTTGTAAAAACAAAAAACAAAATTGAATATGTTATAATAAAAAAATTACACTGCAAAAACTCGTAAAGATGGACATATTTTCTTTAAGTTACAAATTCATATATTTTACAATTGTATTAATTTACTATCAATTCAGAAACGGGTTCAACACACAATTTATTATAATTATATACTTTTATTTATTTGTTTATTAAAAAGATTGAGTTTACTTGAGCAATATCCAAAAAACTTGCTTAAAAAGTCACAAGAAACAAAAAGTAAAACAAAAATAAAAAACATATATTTAAAATTATTAATTAACACTTTCATTTTATATAAATTAGTTTTTATAAACTTCAAAAAATAACCATGGATGCTCTAAACATCAAAATTTCTCTAAAATTAAGAATTAAAAATTAAAATCTTCAAAAAAGAATTGCATTCAACTCCAAAATTTGTTTGTGCAGAAAAGCCTCCAAAATCTTTCGTTTTCTCCATTTTAAGAAATCCGTTTGAGATTGCGCTAACCTTTAACTTCTAAAAATCTTCCTTTTTGCACAAGATTACTTAGGGGTGCTTGGTTGGGGTCGGAGAGGGTGGGAAATGAGAGTGAAAATGGAAACAAAAATCATTAATAATATCTAGTATTATACAGCGGAATCTGGTATTACTAGATATCGAGTAATGAAACATTCCATAACAAACGGGAGGGTATGAAACTCACTTTCATCTCCATCCCGAACATTCTCATTCTTATTTCCATTTCCAAAAACAGACCAAACGCCCCCTTAATCATACAGAAACCATGATGCATACCATAAGAACACGAAAAAGAAAAAACACATCACGAGTCTAAATCTCCACACACATTCATAGGAAATCCAAAGCCGGTTCATGTTCTAAGAACCGAACACATTATTCCTAAGACCCCTAGAAAACACAAACCAGTTAAACATAGTAGAAAGCATCCATCCAAGATGTTTACAGTTTGTTACCTTAATCCATCAAACGGAACAAAATCCAACAGGGTATTGCACAAAACGAAAACGGTATTCATTGCTGCTTACCCCATAGAAAGACTGAAACGGACACCATCTTCGAATGTGATTTCACCTTCAGGGACCTCCTTTTCTAGCATAGACGTCCCACGAAATGCTACCATTGAGGTCAATGTTTGCCTGTATTCACTAAGCTGAAACCCCACCAAACCATTATAAGTTGTTTGTTTTGAGGATGAATGAAGCTTCATTCACAATGAATAAGAAATCACATAATACCTCTTTTGGGATCACTTTAATGAAACCCAATCTGTTGGTCCAAAGGGATTTAGCATCCTCAGCAGCTGGAATCACAATCTTCTTAATGTTCAAATATGAGAGCATTCTCTCAAAGCAAGTGAAGAAAAGTTGAAAGAAGCCCTGCCAATAAGTAACCGGAATCACTACTACATAAACTGCTTGCTTCAAACTAATATTCTGAATAGGCATAGTGATTTTAGGACTCAAGTGATCTAAAATAAACCAAAATTGTACATAATAATTAATGATGGAAATGGGTAATGCTATGATTTTAAGATATGAACCAAGCAACCTACCCTCACCCCAACCAAATCAGAAGAACCGAGTGAATCTCACAAGGAGTAGGGTCTACGGAGGGATGATGTATGCAGACCTTACCTCTATCCCAATGAGTAGAAATGTTGTCTCTATGAGGACTCTCGGCTTTTAGAAAGGGTTTGAGAAAAAGAATTTGTGAAAATATATTGGTCCCGGAAGTTTGAAAGAAAAGAAAAAGATAAACAAATAAATGAAAGAAAATTTGAACATTAAGAAACGGTTTTCTATTACCAAGTTTGAAGTTCACAAGCTAATCAGGTGCTCAGCTACAAATGAGCATATCAATGATAATTTGGTTAATTTACATGCCCTTCCTGGATAAATATCGATGCAAATTTGATTATTTATTTTAGTGGGATATACTGTTTAAGTTTGGTTTGGTACTTTGGTGTATTGATTTACTTCCATTTTTGGGATTCATATCAATGCAAAATTTATTTTCTGCGAATTAGAAAGTTGATTCAGCGACTCTGAACTACTCGAAACAGTTAAACAACTAGCTAGAAAAGAGGTAACAGGAGTGAGATGCTATGAAACTCTATCATTAATAATTTAATATAGGTAAAGCGGAATAGATTAACAAGATGGTGTGAGCACAGTGATTTTGGAGAGAATAATATACTCACCTTTCCTTGTTCAGGTTTACTAGTAGCAACTATTGGGAGCTCAGCAACGTCCTGCCCAAAAATACGGAACATCCCAGCTGTAATAACACTTGACCTGCACAATTAGCATAAGAATCGTTATTAAGATCACCACCAAATTTGGAGAAATTTTACAGGAGTAATAATAACTTCAAATAACCTGCAATAATATACTGAAGCAGAGTCTAGCCTATCTATTGCTAGAACAAGTTCAACGTATATTATACCAAGGAAAGTTCAAATGAGAACCATAAATACTTTGTGAACATGGAAATCAACTATTTCATGAGTTATTCATGATGAATAACCTTAAAAAAAGTTCATGAATTATTCAATATTCATTATGAATATCATGATATTCATCATGAGTAGTTGGTTCCCCTGTTCTCAAACTATTTATGGTTCTCATCTGAACCTGCCCTCTCTTACACTTCCATTAAGCCAATAATTCTGACAGGAGCAACAAATGTATACGCAGTGACAAGCACACAAATAAATACAAAAATGAAAATGGTCTCTTTACCCTCTCATCAACATTGCGCAATGCACTCCTGAAAAGTCTGAATCGCCCATTTTCATTCTGTTGGTTGGAGAGAAAAGAAAGAAAGAAAGTTTTAGGTGTTAAAGAACAAATAGAGAACTAACTATTCAATAAGTAATTTGTTTTTTACGCTTACCCATAAGCCATCGATGGGATAAAATCACTTCCAGTTGTTGAATCAATAATAGGATCGAAGCATTCCTGTTGGTATGAAAACAACAGAATAAACTGTTACTAATTAAGCTCATAGTGCCCATTTTGGACCTTGAAAACAACGAACTAGGGGTGTTCATCTAAGTGGCCAAACTGCCCACACCGCATCACAACTTGCAGTTTAGAGCTTGCACGGTGCGGTTTGCGGTTTGCAATTTTATTAAACAGCACTTTGCGGTGTGGTTTGTGGTTTTGAATCTTCAAATCGCGGTTCAAACCGCACCACACTGCACATTTTTATATATTTTAAAAATACATTATCAATAATATATTATAAAATAACTAATACATTTTTCAGTTTTAATTACAAATTCCTTATTTGAGTTATTTTCTTTTGTCTTCTATCACACATCATTGTCGAATTTATTTTGAATTTCACTTTTCAGATGTCTTTGGATTATTTATGGAACTCTTTAGTTTCTTTCACTATTTTTAATTACACATTTAATACGTATTATAACTTTTGGTTGTAAGGAATATGGAAAAAAAATCGTCAACTTCATTTTGATGTTGTGATTTTATAATTATTGGCTTGAAATGCGCTAGGTCCAAACCACACCACATTTCCTGGTACGGTTTTTTGCGGTTTGAGCATATGCGGTGCGGTTTGTGGTTTGGGAAAATCTTCAAACCGCATATGCTGTGCGGTTTGGCCCTAAACTGCACCGCGAACCCTACAATGGAACACGTATAAATTTGCATGAATTAATCTGTAGCACTGTAGAGTGTAAGCAATACTCACATGAAAGATATCAACAGCTTCTGAAAGCAATAATTGGTGCTCATGTAAAGCATCCTTGCCACAGAGAACAATCCACTCCATGTCAAAAATGAAACCATTGGCATCACTTTCCTTCCACTTATTCCTAACTATGTCCATAAGAAAATCAGGGACCCTCTCCGGTCCACATGTTCTCAAATCCTTAAGAACAGAGTGAATTCTATCACAATCCACGCAGCAAAACCAATTTCCAACGGGTAATTCCTGTAACACATGGACAGTCATATTGGATCTTGCGAAAACTTCATTGTTATATGGGACTGTAAGAAATTATAATTGGGCAAAATGCATTAGATGCAACGAAATTTTTCTTAATTCCTATTTGGTGAAACAAATAATCTTTTTCTCTCAATAAATATAACAAAGTTTTAAGATTTCTTATTTAATGTAACAAAGTTTCAAAATTTCTCAACCAATGTAATGAAGTTTCAAAAACATTCTACCTAATCTCACATTTGGTGATGTGAATATCAAGTTTATCGTCCATTTCACCATAAACTCATTCATAAACCTTCCGTAAATGGGATCCTCATCATCAAATGTTACAAAATGAACACGTTATCGGTTAAATGGGTACAAAATAGAAAATTTTGAAACTTTATTACATCGAGCGAGAAAAAAGATTCTTCCTTGCACTAGATTAGAACTAAAAACCAGACATTGTTGCATTTTGATACATTTTGCCCATTATAATTTCCACAAAAATAAGAATTTATTATATACACTGATGAAGAAAAAGACTTTAAAATGAACCCACCTTCAGATCATCAATCTTGTGCTCCCTCAGACAGCCTATATGGAATTCCTTTTCACACTGTGAGGTAATGAAATATGAATTAGCGCATAGATCTAAGAAGCAGCATGAAAACAAACAGCTGAACTCTACATGAGCAACTCACAAGTAGGAAAGTAACAGGCAAACATTGTTAACTACCTGATCACAAACAATAACAGTCCGATCATTGAAACCATCTTGGCTGAAGTCATAGGATCTGTATAGAACCAAGTTATTCAAACAGGATTACACAATTTGATAAAGATGAAGCAAGGTTTTGTTGCCATAATATAGCACAAATAGAGTTCCAAAGACACAAAACATGGCTCATCATTTCTTGCAAAACAGTGTTACCTGCATAATGAACATGCAACAAGGTCAAATTTATCTGGATTATCAACAATGCGAATGCAACGCTTTGTTATCTGCTCTATTGGATCAACTCCTGAAATTCTTCCAGCGGCCAGAGAGTTTGCTCTCTGATCCACGGGCTTCATAGATTTTTGGCAACATGGGCAAAACCATTTCCCTCGAAACCATTTCCCGGTAAACACTTTCCCAGGAGTGGTGCTTTTTTCATGGAGACATGCTGTGTGACCAAAAGAATGCAAATCAGATTCCCTTATGAGACAACCACAGCGAGCAACTTATCAACTCATCATTTATCACAGAGCATTCCCGTTGAATCGAATCAAATACACATATATCCCTTGTTGGTTTATATAGTATACTAGCCTATCTGTGAAAAACGAAGATAAACGACGCATATCCTTTGGGTTTAGGATCCTAGTGAGGAGAACGAAGTGGCATCCTTCAGCCAGCAAAATATTATTTGTAAGGTACATATACAGATGAGACATAATTTAATACAGATGAGACATAATTAAGAAACTTATCAATTTGAACATGGGACTCTGGAGATATAGCCAAAAATGGACAGAACTAGGAGCAAGCACAGAATAATTTGTTTTTTTAACCAATTATCACCCTCCTAATAAGCATAAAAAAATGCAAAAATAACAGAGAAACTGCTTCTAATATGGTTAGAGGTAGGTAACAGGATGTCAAACAGATTTTGGTGTAAACGACTGTTTGCTGTTCGTTGTCCAGGACTCAAGATATCTATTTAATCAGAATGTTCTGAATAACAAATACCGAGTTAACTATGATAAAAATAGGATTACTTCCTCCATCCCGAAATAAATGTCCACAATAAAAAAGACTCGGTTATAAGAATATATAGTTATAGCGCTTTTTAATTAAACAAAGGACAAATTACCCTTAATAATAGAGAGAGAGAGAGAGAAAATTTCAGTCTCATAGTTATCGGTAAAATGGGAAAGCAGATACTTAGTTTTGAAAGTGGAAGCTTATTTTGGCACAAACTAAAATAGAAATGTGGACACTTATTTTGGGACCGAGAGAGTACTATATTTATCCCAAAAAGAGTAATACTTTATAGCTACGATAATCATGTACTTACTAGTTGAAGTAAATGAAACCGATCAAAAACTTATGCTAAAGAAACTGAAATACCCAAACACCTAAAAGACCCTATACATCAGAATCACAACCAATTCACCGTACAAGAATCAGATGAAATGACAAAAATAATAATTGTGGCTTCTTTCCCAATAGACAATATGAACTGAACAAAGTTTAGATCTCTGTTTATGTAATGAATTACAACAAGAATGGTGAAAAATTCCATTCCATAAAAGAGAAAGGTAGGGAGTGCGTTTCTGGTTGTAAACGTTTGATACTGATTTTTATAAGCAAAGCAAGTATAAAACACTCGAAGTAACTGGCTAGCACACTAACATAATAAAACAACAAAACAAAACCAATACTCAATTTAAACTCTACCTTCATGATAGGACCTAGGGCATCCAGCACAGAGCATTAGGTCTTCACCTTCCGAACAATGTCTACATATGTCGTCATTCTGCTTTGCCAGACGCTCACAATTTAGTTTCAAGGAAGAGGCATATTCATGAAGAGACACCCCGCTTGAGACAAAGATATTCCCATAGCTGGCAATGTTTGAATACAAAAATATCAACAAATTATACAGAAAAATTGAAGGAAACATGTCTATGCATGTGTGTGTGTGTGTTTTTGGTGGAGAAACTCACGGCTTTTTGCGGGAGGCCTGGCCAGCATGAGCTTCAAACTGTGACGGGCTGACCTATTCACAGATTGAAAGAAAATCATTTCATCCTCTATGCCAAAAGTCTAAGGTCCCATTTGGTTTGCAGGATTGTATTGGATTTAGAGGGATTTGGAATTGAATTCCATTCCAATCCCATGTTTGGTTTGAAGGATTGCTTGGATTTGAAATCCCGGGATTTCCTAGAAATCCCACAAACATGGGATTCAGAAATCCCATTGGGGGTTGTTATTTCGCGGGATTTTGTTGGATTAATGCGTAATAATGTTTTAAAATATGTAGAAGAACATTTGTTTTATAACAATCTGCTTATAAAAGGTAATTTAATTATTTTTATAATTATTTACAATTTGTTCTTATAAATTATTTATAAAAAATGGAATTCAATTACATTTCAAATCCTACAAACCAAACACACCAAAAATTCCAAATCCAAATCCCTCCAATTCCAAATCCTTCCACAAAATCCAAATCCCTCAAAACCATTCCATCAAACCAAACGCCCCCTAAGGGTCAAAAAAGAAGTACCTCAGTATTGCAGCAATAACAGAATATCCCACGGCCCAGCTTATAACCCTCTAGCAGTCTCTGTCATGAAGAGGATGTTAGATTAATGAAATAATACAGTGATCTAATATTGGCATACGTATTGTACTACCTCTCCATGATTAATATAAGCTACTTTAGATCCATCAGGTAATCCTCCTTCCCGAAATATCAACCGGTTCATCTGCTGATCCCTTGACAATTGAAAACATCACAAGATTCAAAAGGTTACTTTCCTGCATGTTATGATATGGTTTAACAAGTAACTTGATTAAAATTAGGGATCAACTTTAATGTTGGACGACTCCGAGGTTTAGTTTCACCATTGGTTGACTCCTGTGCAGAAGCAGACTTTGATGACCTGAAACACCCAAAAGATATTAGCACTTTCCTGGAGAGAATGATATAAGTTCAACACCATTTTTCGCATCTACCCTTTACTATAATCATGTAGAAATTTAATATCGGGGAAGAGAATATTAATGGGTTTTGGTTCCAATACACCAACCTTTTCCGCCGTATTTTCCCTTTTATCTTATGAAGTGACAAGTTAAAATCCGCAGCACTTTTCCTGGATTTTGGAACTGACCTCAATGACCTGAAACTCACACCATAAAAATGTCATAAAAGAGACGGGCATTACCTTCCTCAAGTTTAAAACCAGGAAAAGGGTCTATTATTATAGTTTAAAAGAAGAGAACCCACTTCATTATTGCCTTCCGTTGACTCTGCTCTTCATATGAATTTCCCTCCATAATACTTCCAGGGACGTTAGTCCTACGGAACTGCAGAAACACGGTAGGATGATATGAGAGGCAATATCAGAAAAGTTATAAATTTGATACCATGTTTTATGAACAAATATGTGTATTAATTGCAAACTCTAGCTCTGATGTTCAAAGATAATGGCAAGATCTTTGCTTTCTAGTGATATATCACTTTAAGCAATTAAAGGACTACTTCCATGGTTCATTTAGATATTTCTGCAGCCTAAACAGGGTTGTAAATCATGTTTTCTACTGCAAGACAAGCGTGTTTGGCAAGGTTGTTCTCTTGAAAACGTAAAATCTGTAAACTGAAAATGCTTTTCTGAATGTATTTTCTTGTAATTGAATTCCACAAAGCAAATGCAACAAAGAGAAATTGATGTACCTAACCCAAAAGTTAATCATACAGATATACAATGAAATTTCACCCTTTCTACTTGTCTCGTTCTTTTCTTATGAAGTTCACCATTATCAGGTCTGATTGTCAGATAGCAAGGATATAGGCAGGATTTTTTTTATAGGCAGGGGATGGAGCAACATTAAAAAGCACAAGTAATTAATAATTGGTAAAAGAAACTGGCAGGATTTTCTTAGAGAACATCTAATGCATGTTAACAAGTACTTAAAGATATAGATAGACAAACCATCACATATACACACACACACACATATATTCAAATTCAAAAAACTTCTGAGAAGCCCGTAGCAGCCTCAGCCTGGATCGGACCACATGTTAAGTACACAGCTTCGATTTTGTCCATTGGTCGCCTCAAGAGAAGAGAGAGTAAGAGATATGAATCTAGAGAGAAGAAAATTGGTAGAAGCAAGAAAAGAAAGAAGATTGACAGAAGATACATTTACCAAAGTTGAAAGTACCATAAGAAATTGGCATTAAACATGGTAGGAGAACTTGACATCATTCTAAACCTTTTTGTATAAAAAAGAACAATTACATTAGATCTTTACAATAAATAATCCATATTAAAGGATGTTGATGCTAAATTAGCAACAAAATCCATATCAATTCTGTTGGGGGAGAAGTGCAGCAGAGCATTTGGTAGCGTAATAAAACTCTAACCAGAAAACGGGGACATTGATGCAAAATTCATAAGTAAACTTCCTTTCTGTCTATAATTTCTACGATTCAATATAATCAAGCTCAGAATTATTGATTTATATAGAATCAGAAGAACCCTAGCAAAAACAATATCATGTAACATACCCACAGTTCACACTCCCTACAGAGGATGATACACACACACAGATGACAGATGCATATGAGGGAGGGATCGACACAACAGAGGATCGACACACCTTGGATGCAGATGATGGAGCAGCGGAAGGGGGAGAGATGACCGATGGCTGTTCAGAGTGAGCAGCGGCAAAGGATGAAAGGGGGCAGATTTAATACAAACCCTAGAGGGGCAGAATAGAAGTCAACTTTGGGGGAATGGCTATTAAAACCTTAACAAAATGAAGCTTTGTCTTCAAAAGGATTCGAAAGCCCAACCACCCTTGAGTCAAAAAGCGAAACACGGATTTTTGAGGTGTAAGGGTGTCTACAACGAAAATGTGAACCAAGATCACAAAAACAAGCTTTGGATTTTCAATACTTTGTAGATACTTGATAATTTGATTTTATTGAACTAAATTACTTTTTAAATTTTCAAATTTCAAATCTCGGTTTTTATAATAAAAACAAGAAACAAAAATGTTTTCTTATTCTAGATCTACAACTTTTAGCAATAATAATGTCTCAAAACAAGAAATTGCTCTCTACATTTAATGCACAAAACTTATACTTCAAAGATATAGCAAAACAATCCCAAATTCATTACATATTTTGATCTTATTTGATTCAAAAGGGGATAAGAATAGTGGGCCTTGTGCACTTATAATGAAAATAGAAGAAAAAATGTAAGTATGAGAGTGATATCCTAAGGCAGTGATGATGAGCAGTCTTTAGCGGTAGCATGTAGATTTGACAAACTGAAAGCTGGATTATTTTCAATTGTGGAAAGAAATCATGGAGATTAGACCTCCCAATTTCCATTATGATGAAGTGGGAAACGGAGAGAAAGATATAGAGAATGTTCATTTAATATCCTAATGCAGTTTTACTTGATTTGCCAGCAATTGCACCAAGAACCAACTTGCACATGCAAACAAACGCTATAACCAGTTTTGATATGATATGGTTGGAGCCCTAGGAAGTCGAGACTTGGTAAAGGTTTGCTGAAGGACTAAAGGGCTGGCAAACTCGAAGGAAGAATTAGGGAATATGAGAGTGAGAGGTGTGTGTGTGCACTTTGGGCCAAACATGACCAGTCGCTATTAGGACTTTCCTCAAGGCCCATAATGGAGAACAAGAAGCCCATATGATTGCAGGTACATGAGTGCATGATACATAAACACCAGGATCCTGAGATTCTATAAATTTATGATCCAAACGAGACCAGCCCATTATATATCACGTGAAAATAGGGTCTAGGGGATCAGATGCATGCTAAACTGACCTCTACCCTGAAGAGTGGAGCATCCATTTCCATGAAGAGTGAAGACCCCCCACTTTTGCACAAGGGTGAGAAAGGGAGGATAAGTAAGACTAGTGAAATGTAATCAACAGACAATTAGGAAAGAAAGAAGAAAATAGCACAATGAAACATAAAAAATGCAAGGCATATTGAAACATAAAAAATGCAAGGCATATTGAAACATAAAAAATGCAAGGCATATTGAAACATAAAGCATATAAGAAAAAGTACACATCTCTCCACCTATTGTATGGCTTTGAAAACCTATCCACTAGCTCCCTAACACACCCCAATCCCCATAATCCCATCCTCATCTTGCATACTCCCTTCTCCGATCCATGCCTGCTGGGAACTCCTATCACATGTCATGTCCATGGAAATCTAAGGATGCCATGTCCATCTTGAGTTGCTCATCCCACATCCTTCGTGATCTGCCCCTTCTACCATCATGCTTTCTACTCTCCTTATCGGTGCCGCTACCATTCAACCAATAACATGCCCAACCACCGCAATGTTCCCCCTATTGATTTCCTCATAATAGGCACAACTCCCAACACCGCCATGAAGAACTCTTTTGGTATCCTATCTAGCATGGTACAACCACATGTCCATCTAAGCATCTTCATTCGCGCAACTTCTAACTTCCTCTCATTGGCCTTCTTTGTTGCCCAACATTCTGACCCATACAACATAGTTTGTGTGATGACTACCCTGTAGAATTTAGCCTTCAATTTTAGTGGGACCTTTTCATACAACACCCTTATCACAGCTCTCAACTTAAGCCACCTTGTCTTTATGCAATGTGTTATGTCTTCTCTATCTCTCCCCCTGTCCTAATCATTGAGTCTAAATACTTCAAAATGTCCTTTTAAGGCACCCTTGCCCCCCCAATCTTGACTTCTACCCCCTCATCAATGTGCTTTGCACTGAGATTGCACCATAAGTATTGTCTTAGAATGACTAATACACAATCCTTGTGATTACAAAGGCACCCTCTACTACTCCAACCTTTCATTGACCTCTACCTTCAACTCTACTAAAAGCACAATGTCGTTAGCAAATAACATACACCATGGGACACTCCCTTGAATCCCTCGAGATATTTCATGCAAAATCACAAAAAAAAATAGGCTTAGCGCCGATCTCTAGTGTAGCCCTATCTCTCCCGGCAAAAAGCCCCATCTCACCCCCTATCCTTGTATGTGTGTGTACAAATCTAAAGCAAACTAACAGAACAAAGAAATTATCTTATAATTCATATAAATAAATATGAAATAAACACATACTTAGATTTAAACCTTAACGTGCTTTTACTTATTAGTCCAAATTTTCAAAGAAAAATGATTCCTTACATTGTCTTATCTCATTCTTCCTCGTGCAGCCATAACACTTTAGTTTTACTTATATTTTCGACATCCCCCCTCAAATTGATGCTTGTAAATTTACATGCATCAATTTGCCAACAAGAAAATCATGAAGTTGGTTGCTAATGATTTGGTTAAGGTATCTGTAAGCCGTATAGTAGCGGAGAGAAGTGAAAGATTGAATAGTTGGTGATAATAGGTCTCTATAATAAAGTATGTGTTAATAGTAGACAGGAATCACAACAATTTAGATGGCACTAATGTTGTCCACATGTAATGGAGTTGGCTGAACAGAGAGAAAACCAAGTTCCATGAGAAGACAACGTAACCAAATAATCTCATAACTTGCGACAGACATGGCATGATTCTCTGACTAAATAGATGATTGACACAAAGTTAAGTTTTTTGCCTTCCATAAGATAAGATCATCACCAAGAAACATACACCGTCCAATAGTATATTTTCGAGTATCTGGACAACCACCCCAATATTAGACCACTCAAGAAGCGTTCCCTGGTACCCAACAACTTCCTAACTACATGAACCAAATCGTAAATATACTTGACTTGATTCACAAGTGGTCGATAATTCACCTCTAACCCCAAAAATAAAGTTGGTCAAGGTCTTTCATGCGGAAAATAAAATGTATCAACTTTTTATCTTAGTGATAGCCTCCATATCAAGACTCTCTCAACCATACTAAGCCTTCATATTTGCTCATGACGAAGTTCAAATTCCTACCACTACAAAAGTACAAATGAGGCTTTCAAACACCTTCGATGGAAACATGTAGTGAATAAGGAAATACAATAATTTGAAAAGGATGGAGCATGGACCATCACAAAACCACCTCATGGAAAGAAGGCAGTCTGTTGTAGGTGGATTTGTACAATTACAATCAAGAAAAAGCAAATGGGAGCACTGAACGATTGAAAGCACACCCAAGGGATGTACTCAATCGTATGGATTGATTATCAAGGAACATCTGAACTTGTGGCTTAAGTTAGATACTATATGAATTCCCTTGTCTCTTGCTACCAATGTGATTGGAATCTGTATCAACTCGATATCAAAATTTTGTTTTTGAACAGAGACCTAGAAGAAGACGTATACATGGAAATTCCTCCCTGATTTGAGAACTCTTGCACCAATAACAAGGAGTGCAAACTCAAGTGATCACATGGGGCATGCTTTGGAAAATTTACAAAATCTGTAATAAAGTTTGGATACAAGCAATGTCAGTCAAATAATTTTGTTATATTGTTATTTATGAAGTCTTTTCAGAAGGAAGAATTGTTATTCTTATTGTCTATGTCGACAACATAATCTTGATAGGAAATGATAAAGAACTAACCAAAGGGCCTTTGGCCGAGCGGTATGTGAGTCCTTGGCCTCCTAGGAGGTCAAGGGTTCAAACCTTACCAAAGGTTAGGAGGGTGTGTGAGTTTATTTGTTTTATTTGCCGTATATAAATATTATTATATACTCCAAAAAAAACTACCAACTCTTAAGTGTCATCTAGCATAAGAATTTGAAACTAAGGACCTAGAAAATCTCAAATATTTCCTTCGGATGGAAGTGGCTTGATCAAGGAAAGGAATAATGGTGTCTCAAGAAAGTATGTGTTGGATTTATTGGAAGAAACAGGAATGTCCTGTTGTAAACTAATCAAAACTCCAATAGGTGCATACAACAAACATAGATTTGAACCGTTATACCACCGCTATAACCGCTATTTTGTATTTTGACCGCTATAACAGCATAGTCGTTGTCACAACCACCACCCATCCCCACCCTAACCCCCCAACCCAGCACTGACCAACATGTCACTTTGTTGTCGTCACATATGTCACCTCCACCCGGGCACCCACCCACCCACATCAACCTCATCCCATCACTAACCACCATGCCACTATTGTCGTCGCATAACTGCCACCTTCACCCCCTCACCCACCCACACCACCAATATTAACATGCCACTAATGGAGATTCCGATTCTTTTGAGATTCCATTCCAGTTCCTACCAACCAAACGTCTGGTCAAATTCCATTCCAATTTCTTCAAAGTCAAATTCCTTTAATGGATTCCAATTCCATCAAATTCCATTCTGTGAACCAAACTCCCCCTTAGATCTCCTAGAATACACGAAGTGGTTGATATTTCCTTCATAATAGCAGTTGTAACTCGGTTATTAGAGAATAAGATATGATCAACTTTTTTCTCTAGAAGTCATGGAATAAAATGGATGTTGATCAACTAGACACATGTTAGGCTGCTACAAGATAGTAAGAGTAAACAAAATCTAATAACCTAGACCTACTAAACAAATTCGTAGAAGTAAAAGAAAAAACCTAGTTAAAGAACAAGAGAACATAATTTGAGAACTTGTATTGCTTCAACAAGAGGTCATCTACTTTCTATTGCATGCTCACAACTTACTAGTGTTTGTGCATAAGTATGTATTAGGTTTCAAAATTTCCAGTAGCTTAGTGTCCGTACACTGTGTCTATGTTTTTGGAAAGGTATCCCAGGCTATGCCTGGACTAACCCCGACAAATTTTGACCGCAAGAAATCAGCCCTGATAAACTCAGTGGCCACAATTGTTATGTACGCCTGGAATTGAACCCTGCACAGATGGGATATTCCACCACATCCCCCAGGGCCTCAACCACTACGCCACAACTTTTGTGGTGTGTATATGTTTCTTGGCATGTGCATATAGTGTGCAGGGGTTGTGTGGAAAAGAAGAAACACAATTTTTGAGTAAAAAAGTAAAGAGCTTGTTGCGTTGATGAGTCATTTACAAAGTGATGAGACACTTACCGATGAGTGCTAAAACTACCGAGTGGTGCGCCTGTCATCATCATCTTACTTGAAATTAAAAAAAAAGCAAAAGAATAAGTTATTAAAGCAACATCTTTTATATATTAAAAACAAATTTAAAAAACAATAAAGCTTTTGAATTAGAAGAACTTAAGTTGTAATTAAATGTTGACTTGTTTTTAGAATTTCTTTTATTCTAGGAAATGGCTATGGTATGCGTGTCAATTTTGGGAAGTAAACATTATAGTTGATATGTAGTATGCATTTTAGTTTTTGAAGTCCTATCAAATGATTATATATGGTGGACAAGTCTTGAGCTATGCACACATATGTAGCACATATTGAATAACTTGTTGCCAAACGGACAACGTAAATTACTAAATGTGAGATTCAAACACAGAAAAATATGCCCCAAAGATAAATTTCAGGACACCCAAATAATTTTAAAGAGCTTAAGAAATAGAACCTTGACACAATCGCAAGGCAGCCAGGCCTCTGACATTGCATTCACAAGGTCCCTACTGCATAGTATGGTGATGCCCTCCAGTGACACAGCCAACTGCATCCAAATTTTACAGCCTCGATTAAGTCAAGACGGTTACATTAGTATTTACAGGTTATGTCAGTTATTTAGGAAGTGCAAGAGGATTAAGTCAAGATTAAAAATCAAAGACTGATCTAAAACATCAAGTGGACATATTGAAAAGTACTTCGTACATGAGGCTGATTTTACATGATAAAGTGTTCGTTAGCAAAGAACATAAAAGGTGTTGCATATGACATCAGAAGTTCACTAATGAACAAGAACTAGTTCCGGCACTTTTTACCATAGAAGTGGGACTTCTGTTGCCAATAATGTATCATAAAAGCCTGTCCCCTGTTTGGCACATATTATTTTCCTGAACCCATACCATCTATCTTTGGGTTTGAGATATAGCACATAATACCTATATAATGTGATATGATATAAAAAGCATAAAGATGCAAATGGTTAAATCATCCAAAAGCTCAGCTAAAAACCACAAATCGTTGCTCAATAACTTCAAATGTACGAACACTATCATCCATCAGATATATGACCAGAAACGAGCATTCAAAATTCTTAAAAGTGTATCCAGAAATACTAGAGTTAGTACACATAATAAGCAACAGGTATGTAAGATACACATGTCAACTAACCCGTACCTAACTTCTTTGTCCAACTTGCACTTGTGTTGGATTCACGAAGTAATAGATTTACAATAGAAGATGGTTTAAGTGAGTCTAAAGATCATCAAGAAGAAAACCACGCCACTAATTAGTAAATAGGATGAGTATAATGAGTCTATTGGGGCCCTTGATCATCCTTGCAGTTCATACAGATGGAAGTTCCCTTCAAAGGCAATGAACTAATCACAGTCCAAGATTGCCAACACGGATCTTTATATTTCTTCTATCACCTGGAGGAGGCTTGTCTCATTTTTCAAGGCAGACATGCTATATGACTAGCATGCATACATCTGAAATTGAGGGGTTGCAATAACCTACCATTTGGCATCCAAATGAAATTCAAACACCAAATTTTAAGTTTAAGCCAAGTAATTTGTCACACCCTATTTCCCACGGTTGTAACGGTCTAAGAATCTTCATATTCGAACAATAACATGAGCATACTACTAACCACCAAAGGGCCTTTGGCCTAGTGGTATCTGGGCCTTTGGCCTCCCATGAGGTCAGGGGATGTGAGGGTGGTGTGATTTTATTTGTTGCATTTGTCGTATATAAATATTATATACTTCAAAAACCTACTACTAACCAATTACAGTGGAAGACTTTCAACATTATTACAAACTTAATAATCTGACAACGAATACAACTAAAATTGAATGTTGAATACTGAATACTAAAACATGCTGAAACAACTAGAATGAAACGTAGTTCAAGCTAAAACACAAAATCAATCACGGCTAGATGTGGGACATAGAACTACGTCTTCAACTATCTCTTCTCTTTCCACTTTGGCCGAACCTTAGGTACACACAACTAGTTCATGATTTTCGTGTTAAACAGTTATCAAGACATTTTCTAAATATTGAACTTCCATTAAATCGTGAAATATTGAACTTTGTTATGCATATGATACTGAACCTTGCAAGAATGCAACATAAAATAACTAAACATGTGAGATCTTAAATATGAACTAACACAGTGAGGGTCATACCAACACATATGAACCTCACAAGTAAAATGACCGTAGTATGTACTGGGTAGTATCTGATGGTGGACATAGAGATGGAAACGGGGTGGGAAATGCACCCCCAACCCCGTTCCCGCCGCCCCGCCTAATCACCGACGGGTTTGGGGGGAAATTTTCTGACGGGTATGGAAACCTCTTGTGTACCCGTTTAGAGAAAAAAAAATTATGCATTTTAAAAAACGAAAAGAAAAAAATGAGTTTTTAATTTTTAAAACAAACAAATGAACCTCAAATTTCAAAAATACATAATGACATAACCAACCACATGTAATCATAGTTTATGACAAATTTACAAGTATAAAATTATTAACAAAAAAGAAACTAATCAAATATTGAAAACATATCCTAGTTTGGGAGATCATATGAAACTCACTTGGTTTAAGCTTAACCTCAAATATTGCTTACTTTCCTTTTGCGTCCAGCTTAGGACTTGTATCTCGATTTCATAACTTCTAGTAGCATCACTTAGCTTCTTACTAGTATCTTCTACTTTTGGAGAGTATTTTCTACATGGGATGATGGGTACAAAGCTCCGGTTACTTGCTATAGGTGACGAGTTGTAAGCCACTTGTTCGAAACTTACTTGTTTATTAGTTGTAAGCTACTTATTTTATTCAACCTTTTTGAGCAAATCATCTCTATGAATCAATAGAATACCATTATTTAGTTTAACTTCGTCCCTAAGACATCTAGCCCCTAAATCGGGTTTAGATGATAAGAGACAAAAATGTAAAATAAATTACATGCATTTCAAGTAAATAGACTCACTTTGGATCCTTCATACAAACAGCAAGAACAAAGTATCCCCATGCCTTCAGTTAATGCTTTTAGATCCATTCCCTGTAATTAACAATACATTGTATTATCTTTTCAAACCTCATAACTAAAACATTATGAATAACAGCACGGGTTTTATACTTAGTTGAGGATGTCGCACAAGGGAAAGTGAAATTTATCAAAAAGTGGCAGAGTGCTCATGAAACCAATTCATATTATACATGTACATCCCAACAAGATATGAAGAACGTTTTGAACTCTAAAGTAACATAAATATGAACTATAAATAAACTCTTTAAGTAACTAAAAATGAACTCATAAAATGAACTAAAAGTGAACTCTTAAGTAACATAAACTGAACTAAATATGAACTCTTAAGTAACATACAAGGAACCAAAAATGACAGATTCAAATGTCACTAAGATCCCTGTTGTGATTTTCTAGAAAAATTTCACCTAGAGAGGGTGAGAGAAAGGGATCTAAGATAATATTTTCGTTTCGCTCTGAAAGTTATGGACAATATTAAAAGATTGCACTTATCCATTAACTATTATTAGTCTATTACATTGAATGAAAGCAACGCTAACATAGCACTTTGGGAACTAATTTCCATAAGAATGCCAAAATATTTGCTCTGCCTAGTCCATACTCCATACATCATGTTTTTCCTAGTTTGGATTGTCTAAGTGGTTAAGACTTATTCACGATAACCTAGAGGTCCTGAGGTCCTTCACTAGACCAAATGAGTTACCGAGGGTGCATTGATAGGCAGGTGGCAACCCCTAGGGTGCGGTTTACGGTCTCTTTCTTGAAACAACATTTACTCTGTATTATATTGAAAGACACCATTCGAAAGTGTGATATTGTGCATCTTTGGTTTGGATGGGAAGAACAATAGGTATATAGTATCCATTTTCATCTAAGTGACGGTAATCTACACAAGTCCTACAACCCACCACCACCCGAGAATAAGAATTCAGGCCCTCAAACCATTTACATCTGGGGTGATACCTTAGCAAATAGACCAATTCAATATGAATTTACTTTAAGCACAAAAGATCATTGAGTCTGATTCAAATATTACTCTCTTAAATCCAATTTAAAGAGACAACTTTTTGTTTTTATTGCCATAAAAACAACCAAGAGGAACAACTAAAACCATTAGAAGCAAGTCATGATTATGAGTAGGCAATCTACCTTGTTCCCGAAATTGAAGAAAACCTGAAACCCCTCCAGCAAACAAGTCTCAAGAAGCTCCCCCATATTAGTTCGAGCTTTGTTCAACCCAAGCTTCTTCGCGTTTTCACTTCTATTTTCCATTTTTCTCTGATTCTCTCCCTCGTATTCGAAATTTCCAATTCACCTCCAAACCCTTGACCCCCTCCGTCCACAACTATTTCTTCTTCGCCCTTGGATTTGTCGGCATTTACTAACTCATCCTGAGAAATCCAGTTGTAAACCTCTTTTGCTCGGAAGAAAACAGTCGATCATGTTATCCATATTAGCGCAGATGGTAGCTTTCTTCTTCTTCTTTTTGGTATAAGTGGGCTGAATTTGTTGACATCCCAAGCGAACTCTCCCTTCATTCTTGATTGTAACGATGATTGATCATCAAAATGAAATCTGTAACACAAAGGCGGTAACAGAAATTGAACCATTAATCTGTGGGAAGAAGAAGAAGAAAGACTGGAAATCCTTCGTTTTGGTTTCTCAATTTATCCGATTTGGAGATCTCTTCAAGATTCCCAATTGGAAGGAACAATCAAGACTGACCCCCATATGTTAGATGAAATCTAAATACATTTCCATTATTTTTTTTATCAAATTTTGGTAAATCTAATAAACCATTCGATCACAAACCGACAAGAAATACAAGGAGTTTTATTGTATAGTTTGGTTATACATTCAGACATAGATTTGATGTATTTATAGTTAAAACCGAAAATATTCATCCGGTTATCAGAATATAAAGAGTAAGGCATTCGTTGATCATCATATCTTTTATGATCATCATATTTCTTCTGATTATATTAAAAAATCATGTATACATGTTACCTTTCGATCTTCGTTTGATCAACGATCGAGTTACCTTCATGACTTTCTTTGCAATGTCCACGAACAAACTTCCATCCCGGCTTTTCTTTAAAACATATGCTTAACGAGCTTGATAACAGGGAGGCCGAAGCCTCGGTGAAGCGGCAATCGTAACTGTAATTGTCTACAGTAGCAAAATTCCTTGTTGGATCAGTTTCGACCCACACGAAACTAGCTATGCTTTACTATAAACAACCAAATCCTGCATATTTGGACAGAAGGATCCATGACATCAAACAATCAAGTTCACTTGTCAATTTGAACAAGTTCAAGATTGTCTTGATATACTGTATAGAAATTTAAGTGTTTTTCCATCCTTCATCGTCGTCCATCCATGAGAACCATGGTCAAGTTTTTAAACGTCATGAAGGTACGAGGGGACTTAAAAATACTGTTGCACACATAAAATAAGTTAACAAATCTAAGTTCATTAAAAAAAAAAGGTGTTATTCGATAAGGATACAAAGTATATGATGGTTTTGCACTAGGTCGGCTCATGTCTATCCTTAGACGGTCAATAATGTGTTTAGAACGAGCTACGTGTGTGTGTTCTTTAATTGATAGTGTATTAAATCAAATCATTTTCAAATCAACAATATGACCGATCAAGATGCATGATAGTTGTTCACTTGTATACGTGTGTGACCAGCTGTAGTATGTGTTTACTATCTAATTTGCTACGTTAAATCTCATATTCAAATAAGCTGTCTTATCTTGACGATTTTTCCACGAACCGCCTTTCTCTCCTATATCATCAGGGGTAAGGTTACAAGCATATCTTTATGTTTTATTTATCTATTATTCAATTACTTTTCATCGTAATGTTATTAATTTAGAGTTAAATTTAAAGAAGTCTTTGTGCACTTATTGGAGAGTAAACGATGGAAGTCGTTACAGTTGATGGCTAAATATAGTTTTGTTTATCACCGCCAATATCTCGACCATTTTGTTAGTTGGATGGAAAGAAATCGTCGGTAAATGCCCAATTTTACCAGTCCAATTAGAGTTGCTCTAAGATAATATTCATCTTAAAAAACATTAAAAATAGGGGGTTCATTGAACATTAATAAACTTTTAAATACAATTATACATTAAAAAATACTAAAAAACATTTTTAATGCTATAATAACATATATATATATATATATATATATTATTTTATTTTATTAAAACTCAATAATTGTTCTCTATAATTTGGTCCGGTTTAATCGGTTTTAAACTTTTTAAAAACTAAATGATAACCAAATAGAACAGGATTCGGTAATCAGTTTCAGTTCATTCAATTTTCAGATTATTAGGAATTGGTAAACAAAATAAGAGTTCACATTTTTTCCTTAAACACTCACCTCCAACAATTATTGAATATGCAACACAATCACTTCAAACACATCATACATCCAACAAAAAAAAAACGTTATATAACAAAACCATTTTCAAAATAAGTTGCCTAACAAAATAAAACATTATCTACCTTCATCAGTGCCTTGTAGCTATTTCGTAGAAAGGATTCATATCTTCATCATGGTCGTCGACTCGTCGTCCACCTTCATTCCTATCTCTCTTAGAAGTATCACACCTGTCCAATTTCTACAATCAGTAAGGATATCGTTGACCGACCGTCGACGTTCCATGAATAGTCGGAACATTGAGAAATATCTAGAAAGGACATCGATGGAGAAAGAAACCTATGATTAGCTCTTTAGGAAATTTTCAAATGAACAACGGAATCTATTGCATGTTTCTATTTTCCCTTGAATGTGTCATGACTAGTCTTAAATTATAATCGAATCAAAACACTTACGGTCCGTTTGGTTTGCACGATTGTTAATTTTATAGAGGGATTTGGATTTGCATTGGAACGGATTTGAAATCATTGGTGTGTTTGGTTTGTAGGATTTGAAATAGAATTGAATTTCATTATTTATATATAATTTATAAAAAAAAATTGAATTACATTTTTATTAATCGATTATCACAAAACAAATGTTTTAAACATTTTTTAAAACCTTATTGCATACAATCTTATGAAATCTCAAGCATTCCCTAAGAATTTCAAAATCCTATATTTGAAGGATTTCAAACCCGGACAATCCAACAAACCAAAGATGAGATTTAAATGAATTTGAAATACAAATTCTCCCAAATCCATTTTATACCAGCAAACTAAGATGCACCCTTAATCCCATACTTGTAAATTAAGTTTTCGATTAAAATATTGATATATCAAATTAATATATCAATTTTTTTTTTTCAAATTCCACGATTAAAAAAACAATTAAACTTAATATATTGAATTAATATTATTTATTATCTATACTATATTATAAAGCATTTGACTAAAACTCTTAAAAACTCTTAAAACTCTTAAACTCTTAAACCGTTCATTCCTATCCGATTTCATCCCATATCTGAATTCGTGTAACTAACTGCAAATAAACACAATCA